>NC_092631.1:4719737-5063816 GCF_039555335.1 Amphiura filiformis
TCGCGTTGGTTACACATTTGATTACATGGCAGGAAAGATTTTCCCGAATTTCTGAATATTTTGATGATTTGTCCATTTGAAACATATGGGGGTTGGCTCATCAACCGCTCGGCGACTCGCCTAACCATTTCGCGGGTCATGTACGGATGGTTGATAGCGATCTAGTATTTGTCTGTATGCTGAAGTCACGACAATACAAGATAAATCCGCTTTATAGAGTGCAACATGAAACATACCCAATGCGACTTTAAGAAATAAGGAAAATAAGTCAAGTTAAGGACAGTGATTTGTGCTCTTTCTGTTATGATTAGGTAACAAAATCGAGTGACAAATATTGAGATACTTACTGCAGAGTAGAGATCCAGTTGCTTCTACGTATCCAGGATCACACTCTGGAGACACTTCTTCATCCCAATAATTTATAGGATAACCATCCTGTAGTCGGGTGTCTATCTCCATACCATCAACGTCAGGAACTAGTTGATCATTTTCCGCCATTACGTACAACTCATCCATCATATAATACAAATTATCAACCGCGTCCCACGATGCATCGACCAAATCGGAGTCTGGATCCGGGTTAAATGTCATTGTGATGTCAAAAGATACCGTAAATTCGTATGGACTATTTCTCTTCACTTGCTTGGTCTTGCCTGCCTTTTGACGCATGGTGTGATGAAGTAGAGCATCTAGGCGCTTCTGATCTTTTATGGTAGTTTTACCATACATTCTCCAATTGATGTTACTTTCGGCATTTCGTCGCCTTCTGCTTCCACAAAACACTTCAACATTTTTCACACCACAACCTCCCTCACAATATTCCGTCGAATAAATTGAATCGAGAATGAGGGCTTCAAAGTTGGCCTCTATTTCTTGTATGATGTTTTTCGCCATTGCATGGGGCATCGGAATAGTAGTAAAGATCGACAGAGCCAAGCAAATGCGATGGTCTTCTAGTGCCTTTATGAAAGAAATAATTATCAATAAGACGAAATACATTTTGCAAAATAATCTTGAAGTATTTAAGTACAATTTCCACGTAAATACTTGTCGTATAAAGATCCCTTTAAAACCTACAAATGCACTAAATAGCCTATATAAAGTTACCTCATCACAATTAGTTGGCACATCATTGGCCATATCCATAAGAGAAGTTCGGCATTTTTATCGCGAAACAGAACCGGGTCATGCTACGGTTCAGAAAATGATATGAATGAGATGTTACAGTGATTTCTTACCAATTCTTTCCACTGGGCGCAATTCTTTCCACTGGGCGCAGCTACGTGGAAAGGATTCGAGCATTGTTGTAGGATAATCTCAGCCAGAAGCAAGGGTCGAGATTTAAAAATAGATTGAATTCTAAAATGTTGTGGCTGACGCAGTTGCCGTGACGTCATTAGGTCAATGATTTCTCGAATCCCGATTGGTCGCTTCCCTACTTTGTTTAATCTTTGAAGGAACGATACGATGAAATTTGTGTATGGGTGAATTCAGTGCATCAGTGTTTCTTGACATAAGGTTGATGAACTTCGCTGTTGAACATGGTAGTGACCTTACCTTCACAATCGGGTACTTTGTACTCGGAATTCTCCCAATCTCCGTTTCGGCACACGTATGGTTGTTGGAAATCGTCATCGCGACTCACACTTCTTGGGATATCAAAATCATCTCGACAGTTGATATAACAGAACTTTACATTGGCGGTTATATCACAAACCATAGCGCCGTTATTTGGAATATCCAGCGGTTCACCGTACAGAACCTCATTGGTAAATTCATCCACTGGTAAAGCACTGCAATGGGTAACTGAGTTTAACCAACAATAAAACGAGTCACAATATTGGTTTAAGATATCATTAAGGGCTGTAACCAAAGATCTACATAATAAATATATTGATACTATAGATGCTGCGGTAGTTATTAACCCTAACACCCATAGATACCACAAAATACCACGATGAAAACCACTGCGCATGCGTGAATCCCATACGATGACGCAATCACCCTAAGTGCTAAATTCTCACGGAATCGCTGCCCGGGGCAGCGTAACCCGTGTAGCTACCGGTCCGTGATCGTGTGCTTGGCATGCGAGGGGTCTAAGGTTCGAATCCCGGGGTGCCAAGTGACTTCTTTCTTCATCTTCTCTCTTTTTTCGTTTCGTCTTTAACTTCCGATAGCAAAAACCAGGGTTGGGTGTTAGAGTTAATACTATAAATGGGTCACTATTTTGTCAAGGAAAACTGGTTCCAAGTTGGAGCAAATATTAAAACTGGTGCATTGTGTATCGCCAGGATTTGCATGATGACACTTACCCACACATTGGCTTGCACTGTTTGCACCAGTCTCAATGGTGCCCGTATTATCTGGACATGATGTGCATTCAGTTCGACCCGATTCAGTTTGGTATGAGTTGACTTCACATTCCAAGCAAGGAGTTAGACCAGTGCCAGACCAGAATCCCGGTAAACATTGCTCTGATTTCATATAAAAAATATATACAATACAATACAATAAACGGAATTTATATAGAGCCTTAGCATAAGTATGAACAAAGCGCTTTACAATGATCTTAAAAGTACAACTTACACTACATCTTAGGCTACAGTAAAATGTAAAACTTAATTAAAAATAAAAAACTTAGTTTGGAAACAAATAGGTTTTCAGATTAGATTTAAAAGTGGCCAGACTATGTGAAGTACGAAGTTTTACAGGTAATTTGTTCCAGAGAGCTGGCACAGAATTGCAGAAGGCGTTATTCCCATATGATGTGTGAGTTCTTTTACATTCAAGCAGACTGCCATCAGCATGTGATCGTAGGAACATACCATCAGAAAATGTGTGAGATTTTAGGAGATTTTGTATGTACAGTGGTGTTGTTTCATGTCTACTTTTATAAGCGAATGTGAGTAGTTTGTAGGTAATACGCTCTTTTACTGGAAGCCAGTGAAGCTCTTTCAGCAGAGGAGTGGTGTGTTCCATACGGTTTGCCTTGAAAACAAGTCTGGCAGCTCTGTTTTGTATCTTTTGTAGTTTTTGTGTTTTTTACAGTTGTACCATATAATAAAGAGTTACAATAATCAATTCGAGAAATAACAAGTGAGCGGACAGCATGGTTGCAAGTATCTTTATCAATATAACAGCGAATGCGTCCTATATTACGAAGATGATAATTTAAAGAGCGAGAGACAGCAGATATTTGAGATGACATAGACATGGTTGAATCAAAGAGAACTCCAAGGTTGCGTACAGAATCAGATGGTTTGATAATTGTTCCACATACGTTAAGAGTTGGTTCATATATATATTTCAAATTATATGCAGAGCTAGCAACAAAGAATTCGGTTTTATCTTCATTCAGTTTAAGCTTATTTACATTCATCCAATTCTTGATATGAAAAGTTTCATTATGTTAATGGTCCTTTGAAGTTCTAACCAATTGACTTTTTCGGTAAATCTTTGCGGTTGGGCCTCTACATACGTCACGCAGAGGCGCATATCGTAACTGCGCCGTTCACCGGCTGTGATCTGTGCAGAAACGGTGTTCGACGTGCGCATTATGGGATACATCGAAAAAGGTCAATTCTTCTTGACAGCTTTATAGGTCCCAAAGGAATTCCTTATATTCCTGGGTAGCATGTGACCCAGATTACCATGTTCAGTCCAGCTTTCCAGAAAGTGACATTCGCTTGTGCTATTTATTGATATTTTTGGTAAATCCCATAATTCTTTGTTTAGATCTGAGATTTCGTCACGCCAACGCGCACACCATTATTGCACACTTTACTGCTTTCAAATGCATAGTAACGATGTTCGCTCAACGATGTGCACATCGGTGTGACATCAAATGACGACATCTCAGGTCTAACCGCAAAGAATTATGGGATTAACCGGAAAGGTCAATTAGTTGTCAAGTACGTGTTGACATAATTATTTGACCAAAATACATTGAAAAGTACCCTTGTCAGCTAAAATATTGAATCACAATATGCAAGCCTCGGTCAGTTACGCTCCTGATGCATGCAAGCGATACACTTCGGCATGATTTCCCCTATGGAAAAACAATTTGTTCCCGAAACTGATCTTGGAATAAAGAAAAAACAAATACGAACCTTTACAATCCGATAGAAATTGTGACCCCTCCTGAGTGGTACTTTGTCCTACTGGGCAGGCTATACATTCCGTCGCCATCTGATCAGGCTGGTAAGAACCACGTGAGCAAGCAGTGCACGGAACGATACCAGTTGATGAAATCTCTCCAGGTAAACACACGTCTGTCATTAATAATATGTGGAAAGGTGCAATGGGAACTATTCGAAGCGAATAACAATGATGGGGTAGGTGTGTAGGTAGATGTGTAATATTCCTTAGTGTATTATGTGCCATAAGAGTATGCGCCCCTTCGCGATTTTTACACTTGACAAAGGCGTATCGTCTGGCTTATGGGTTAAATATCCACTAATCTGTAAATTAAATGTGGATTGCCGAAACGCAGGAACACCTGAATACCCGCAGGAACACCGCAGAAACACCTGATCTTCGGCAATGTGGATTGCCGAAACGCAGGAACACCTGACGAAATTATGGGATTGAATTACTCTGGTATGTGGTATTAATGTTTTTTCATGAACGATGGCAGGTTTAATATTCGTTTCTCTTGCCGAATTACAGTATCTTTATATTAACATACGAGCATCGAATCACAAAAGCAATATAACTACCATCGCAATTATCTTGTGACTGACATCCACTTTGAACAGTGCTCTGACCATCTGGACATAGAATACACTCAGTGCTTCTTGTGAGAGGTTGGTAAGAGCCTACGGAGCAATCGGTGCATGGTGCTAAGCCTGTTATAGAATACTGCCCGGGGTGACATATTGCTAATGCGTTCAAAACAAGGAAAAAGAAAAGGTAAGCTTACCTATACGAATCTAATACAGTTGTATTACTTTATCAAGTTTTAAATTAAAGAAATGTACACTATGTTTTATATATCCCAGTCATACAACTTAAATTGTTGTTGGTAAATGTCCCATCGAGCATTATTGGGCGTCTCTAGTTATGCGTCGAGGTGTATCAATTACTGAGGCAATTTATAAGGAGTTGGATAAGGTAATTATGTATTAACGAACAAGTACCCCTTCAACTCCCTTTTATTTGTGAGGAGTCGGAACTCTGGGTAATCAAACCTATAGTACAAGCTCCTTACTCTTGCAATCCGTTATATTTTGAGAGCCAGTGCGAAGAGTTGACATTCCTTCTGGGCAAAGTTTGCACTCTATTTGAGCTTTCTCGTCTTGGTATGTCCCGATTGGGCATCCTTCACATCCACCATTTACATTGTACGTTCCTAGAAAACAGGCAGCTACATACAACGTACAATAAATTAAGAACAAAAATGTACATTATAAATTAGGAAGTTATATATAACACTATTTATACGAGCAATACATATGATCACACAACCACATACCTATTTACTTACAAGAATTGTACTGGTAACTGTACTGTAATAAAATGCTAAGCAATGAGGACAAAACTCATTCTTATAGTTCGGACACTTTGCTTTGGGCGATGCAGGAGCTATTCTCATCTCACGTAATTAATTTTACTTACAATTTATGTCATATAATACTTTAACTCGCACTAGATACTACATGTCGTGGCTTTCTCATACTGGTGAATCCAAAATAACTATAGACCCTCTTTTTGCATTATATTGACTCCCATGCAGCCAAAAGTGCTCTATTTAACGGTTTCGTAGGACAGATGTTTCAGATGCACAAAAACTGGATAAGAATAACCAAGAAATGGCATTTTCACCATAGATGAAATATATTGGACTAAGTGATGATTTTGTGCATAGATATTAATTATCCATGTGTAATGTATTCTTCACACAAGATATGATGTTTCTACTCCATATATTTTGAAATAAATTGCTAGTTATGTGACATTTTTGAGTAAAAATGACAAAAATAGTTAAATAGCGTAACCGTTGCCATGGAAACGGAATAGATCGCGTTGGTTACACATTTGATTACATGGCAGGAAAGATTTTCCCGAATTTCTGAATATTTTGATGATTTGTCCATTTGAAACATATGGGGGTTGGCTCATCAACCGCTCGGCGACTCGCCTAACCATTTCGCGGGTCATGTACGGATGGTTGATAGCGATCTAGTATTTGTCTGTATGCTGAAGTCACGACAATACAAGATAAATCCGCTTTATAGAGTGCAACATGAAACATACCCAATGCGACTTTAAGAAATAAGGAAAATAAGTCAAGTTAAGGACAGTGATTTGTGCTCTTTCTGTTATGATTAGGTAACAAAATCGAGTGACAAATATTGAGATACTTACTGCAGAGTAGAGATCCAGTTGCTTCTACGTATCCAGGATCACACTCTGGAGACACTTCTTCATCCCAATAATTTATAGGGTAACCATCCTGTAGTCGGGTGTCTATCTCCATACCATCAACGTCAGGAACTAGTTGATCATTTTCCGCCATTACGTACAACTCATCCATCATATAATACAAATTATCAACCGCGTCCCACGATGCATCGACCAAATCGGAGTCTGGATCCGGGTTAAATGTCATTGTGATGTCAAAAGATACCGTAAATTCGTATGGACTATTTCTCTTCACTTGCTTGGTCTTGCCTGCCTTTTGACGCATGGTGTGATGAAGTAGAGCATCTAGGCGCTTCTGATCTTTTATGGTAGTTTTACCATACATTCTCCAATTGATGTTACTTTCGGCATTTCGTCGCCTTCTGCTTCCACAAAACACTTCAACATTTTTCACACCACAACCTCCCTCACAATATTCCGTCGAATAAATTGAATCGAGAATGAGGGCTTCAAAGTTGGCCTCTATTTCTTGTATGATGTTTTCGCCATTGCATGGGGCATCGGAATAGTAGTAAAGATCGACAGAGCCAAGCAAATGCGATGGTCTTCTAGTGCCTTTATGAAAGAAATAATTATCAATAAGACGAAATACATTTTGCAAAATAATCTTGAAGTATTTAAGTACAATTTCCACGTAAATACTTGTCGTATAAAGATCCCTTTAAAACCTACAAATGCACTAAATAGCCTATATAAAGTTACCTCATCACAATTAGTTGGCACATCATTGGCCATATCCATAAGAGAAGTTCGGCATTTTTATCGCGAAACAGAACCGGGTCATGCTACGGTTCAGAAAATGATATGAATGAGATGTTACAGTGATTTCTTACCAATTCTTTCCACTGGGCGCAATTCTTTCCACTGGGCGCAGCTACGTGGAAAGGATTCGAGCATTGTTGTAGGATAATCTCAGCCAGAAGCAAGGGTCGAGATTTAAAAATAGATTGAATTCTAAAATGTTGTGGCTGACGCAGTTGCCGTGACGTCATTAGGTCAATGATTTCTCGAATCCCGATTGGTCGCTTCCCTACTTTGTTTAATCTTTGAAGGAACGATACGATGAAATTTGTGTATGGGTGAATTCAGTGCATCAGTGTTTCTTGACATAAGGTTGATGAACTTCGCTGTTGAACATGGTAGTGACCTTACCTTCACAATCGGGTACTTTGTACTCGGAATTCTCCCAATCTCCGTTTCGGCACACGTATGGTTGTTGGAAATCGTCATCGCGACTCACACTTCTTGGGATATCAAAATCATCTCGACAGTTGATATAACAGAACTTTACATTGGCGGTTATATCACAAACCATAGCGCCGTTATTTGGAATATCCAGCGGTTCACATTGTACAACTGAAAAAGATAAATTAATGAATGCAAAGTATGCATCATCAGAAGGTTATCAGGTTACAAGTGCCTTAAAAGATACTGCTGGTAGCGTTTTCACAATCGCTACCAGCGTCCAATTGTGGCTAGCAACGTAGCGTAGCGACAAAGTTGCCTCAAGTCAACGGGTTGTTATTTGACGCTAGGGTTTGCTAGCGACTTGTGCTGGTTTCATACTTTCTGCAGCGGCAAGATGCTTCATCGTGTCGCTTGCACTTTTCAGAGGCAGCGACATGACAATGAAAGGCAATGTTGCCGCTCAGTATCGCCAAAAATCATATCATGTTCTCATACGTCAGAGCGGTACCGCTCCCGAGTTGACCTGAATTGAACTCCTATAGTGATGCTGTTGCTTGGGCCAAGCGGTGGAGTGATCGATATATCGGATTCGCCGCTGGTCACCGCTACTGCGACTGCGCAGTGAATCAAAATCGTAGCATTGGACAACCAGATGCCTCAGTCATTGGGAAGTGAAAATGCAAGCATTATTTAAGGCAGATGTAGTGTAATTTTCCAGGTTTCTTGTGAATACGTACGCCATGGCATCAAATTGCGCTTTGTTACTACTCTTTATAGATATTATTTTCAAAATACTGGAATCCGCTTCGATAGAATTTTCAGTGTTGAAATGTGACAAAGATTTTGAAGCTATACGAAATGATAAGCTTCTACAAGGGTAGAATAGAAATAGAAACACTAGAATAGAAATCAAAATAATTCCGCTGGTGGAAACTAATGGCTACCTTGACAGTTGTAGTTTGTATTATCCCAAGTTCCATCTGGTAGACAAGTAGAAGTGTTTGTTCCAGTACCATAGAATCCACTCCTGCAATGCCATTGACAAATATCACCGACCTCATCCGTGCCATCAGGTGGTTTATTACAGCCAGTATGATATGATGGGTGCGGTTCTACCAATGAGACACATGTTATCTCTGCAAATGATGTTGAAAAAATGATTATACAAATCTACAAAACTGAAATTCTTAAAACACCCTTTATGGCAATCTTTTTATTATTATGGACATTGAGTGGCATGTATTGGCAGTCTCGTAATTGAAAGAAAATCTTATAAAGGTGGTTGGTTGGATTGAGACACATGTTGTTTCCTACCTTACATAAGACACTTCACTCAAATATACTTATTCCATGTTTTGAGCTTAATTGCTCCAGCAGTTTGGATTCTAGAAGCAAAAATGTACATGGTTTCTGGATCAACCTGCCATGTTTTTGTTCATACCATCTAGACGAAACATTTAAATAGGGTAAAGGAGAATTTAAGAATTGTCATGGACATCTTGGTCACCACTATAATACAACCGATATGCCCCGGGTGATAAGCCTGCTATTATTTTGTCACGAAATCAGAAAGTAGGGTTAGTCGTAAACCCGTCAATTCTGAGAAAATATCCATAATTAATAGTAACTATTTTAAAAACATACGGGTTATTACCTTCACACACGAAGTCCTGCTTGTCCCACGTTCCATCCGCCAGACACGTTGATATATCTGAGCCAATGCCACGATATCCAGAATCACAGCTCCACTGGCAAGATGTCCCGAATGAGTATTGACCCGCTGATCCACTGCATTCAAGGACAGCTGGCGAAGTTGCTGTCAAAGTTGAGCACGTAATTGCTGGAAAGAGTATGGTGAGTGGAATTGTAAACAGTTCTTTCAACAAAATACTAAGTTCGTCACACGGGGTCGTCTCCACATCCATTGGGACTTCAGCAGTGGAATGAAAGTGTATCAGTAACGTTAGTCACGTGACTTGCGGGGTGCACTGGAGTCTTGTGACTTGATGATGGGGTTATAGACTTGGACAGATAGGACGTCTCTTGTACTGGACCTAGGGAGGCGGTGTAACAGAACTTTGAGATCCGCCTGACGCCTCAATGAAAATGTGATCCTCTTATTTCAGCTGAGAGGAACCCCTCTCGTGTTCAATGACGCGTTAACATGGTGAACAATCAGTTTCCCAAACATAATGAGAAGAACATCTAACCTGTATATCATGCATGAACTATTACATTTCTTTTAGACCGAAGTTGGGTTTTTTTCTCCAAAGGGTCATTGTGTGTATTTTGTTCGGAGAAAAGAACTTCGTTATCTTGCGAACCAACGATTCGTGTAATATTTGAACCTGTTTGGACTCAATTGTAATTGCCGCACAAACGACATTTCGGAATATTAGCAAGTGACTCTTCTTTACAAAACCTTTCGGGTTTATGAACTTATTTCATACAAAGGCGTGCTTGTACAAACCAACCCTTGGAGTAATAACGATTTGGAACAAAACACTCCAGAATATCACCCAGCCCGATGATTATTATTACTTACTTACCTTCACAAGTAAAATCTGTGTAATCCCATGTACCATCTGGTTGACAAGTTGAAACATTTGAACCACCACTGTAAAAATAACCAGTTCTGCAGTACCATTGACAAGATGCACCGACTTCATCTGTTTCAGGAGCCTTGTTACAGCTAGAATGATAGGCTGGGAAAACCTCTTGTAGAGAATCACAGCTGATCACTGTAGGATAGAATACATCGAATGTATACGTGTATTATAGCACAGCAACAAATTGCCAATAACTTCGCTGAATGGGAGTAATCTAAGTAATAATAGAGCCCAATTTTCCAATGTCCGCCCATAACGACCATTGAATGGAAACTAAAAATCAATAAAAACAGAAGTGTAACTTATCTCACGCTGACCACGTTTGAGACATGAATGTTGAGCTTCGCCAATATCCTTCTACTGCGTCAACGATGCGCGCCGGATCAAATCAAAATCATCAACTTTATTTCCAATTTCACAACAAACAAATACATTTTGAAGGAAAAGTGTTTCGGATCGATCGTTTAGAAGAGACCTTTTCGGAATATTATAGTTTTTTTCTCTTGTGATATTTTGAATTCTACAAGTTCAGTAAAGTACTCTAAAATATTTGTACATGAAAGTCACCTTCACATTGGAAATCCTCGTTGCTCCAGGAGCCATCTCCATTGCAAACGGCTTGGTACTCATCCCCAATACCACGATATCCATCAGGACACTGCAACTGGCAGGATGTTCCCGATGGAACTGCTTCCGTACCTGCAATACATCCAGTGATGGAAGCTGGTGACGATACCACCAACAGAGGACACATGACACCTATTATCACAGAGCAACGAAAGTTAAAAGAAAAATACTTTTAGCAAATGGAAGTAGTTGCAGTCGACTCGTGCTTGTGCAAAACACTGTGTTTCACAATCACAATTACGGCAAAATGCCTTTATATTCATCGATAGGTGGGGTGCGTGGATGTGGGGGTGATGAGGGTGGATGCAGTTTTTAAAGGTGAATGACCCAATTGAAAGCATCATCTATCCACTTTCTTTCCCTATCAATATTGAGATGTTTGGCGTCAGTTGAAAGACCACATCTTCTCAAGACCCTAGAAAAGTTTTGTTTCGGTAGTATGAATAAAGTGCACCATCACACATATTTTGGGCCAAAAATAGTGCTTTTTCACTCAAACCTATTTCTATTCATCTCTATGCATCCATGTAAGGTAGAAAACACCATCAGATAAAATTGGACCACCCATCTTTAATGTATATATGATTTCTTTTCAAAAAGAGCTCAATGTGTTAAAATTATTTTCACATAATTGTCAATTACCAATATCCTGACGTCCTTGCTAACATTAATTTTGCTAACATGAGTGGAAAAATAAGCATAATATTAAATTTTAATAAATTAACAAAATGTTTTATCATATGCTGGTTTTGCTTACGATTGCATACAATATCGTGTCCACTCCATGCAGCAGAACATCCATACCCCACTTGTATCTGACAAAAACGACGAGCATTGTTGTCACTTAGACGGTACCCATCATCGCAAGCAATATCACATTCACTACCAACGGGTAGTATAACAGGTGCTGTTATTGGCTGCGTCGTTGTTGCTGGAGGAACCGTCGTCGTCCCGGCCGTTGTCACACCTGGTGGCAGCGACGTTGTTGCCGGAGGGACCGTCGTCGTCCCGGCCGTCGTCACACCTGGTGGCAGCACCGGTGTTGCTGGAGGGACCGTCGTCGTACCGGCCGTCGTCACACCTGGTGGCAGCGCCGTTGTTGCTGGAGGGACCGTCGTCGTACCGGCCGTCGTCACACCTGGTGGCAGCGCCGTTGTTGCTGGAGGTACCGCCCTTGTCCCGGCCGTCGTCACACCTGGTGACAGCACCGTTGTTGCTGGAGGGACAGCCGTCGTCTCGGCCGTGGTCACACCTGGTGGCAACGGCGTTGCTGCCGGAGGGATCGTCGTCGTCTCGGCCGTCGTCACACGTGGTGGCAGCGCCGTTGTTGCTGGAGGGACCGTCGTCGTCCCTGCCGTCGTCACACCTGGTGGCAACGGCGTTGTTGCCGGAGGATCGTCGTCGTCCCAAACGTCGTCACACCTGGTGGCAGCGTCGTTGTTGCTGGAGAGACCTTTGTCGTCCCGGCCGTCGTCACACCTGCTGGAGGGACCGTCGTCGTCCCTGTCGTCGTCACACCTGGTGGCAACGGCGTTGTTGCCGGAGGGACCGTCGTTGTCCCGGCCGTCGTCACACCTGGTGGCAGCGACGTTGTTTCCGGAGGGACCGTCGTCGTCCAGATTCCAGAAAAATGCAGCACTAATATTTTGGGATTAACAAATATTATCCTGTGACTGGTGTTTTGTTTACAGTATCAAAACATGCGCGACGTATGGCAACTCTACCGAATGTCAAAATGCCTTTTGGTCTTGTCAATGACCCATGCTTTGTTTTAAAAAGGCAGAGGTAAAAAAAGCTTCATCCATATCAACACACAGTCTGGATGTCAGTTAGAGTTAACTCTAACCATAACCATCCGTTTTTAGAACAAACTTTATTTTTTAAGGTACACCGAGAAGACCAAGAGTGTTCTCACTTGTAATGAAAGACATTTTGACGAGTTGATAACCAGTTGTGTTTGATACCAATATCAGGGATCGTATCTAGTGTCCCTGCCAATACCATCTTTTCAACAAAATATTAACAAAAAGGATCGATTAGATGACAAACAGTGGAAGGAATAACAATAGAAATAATATTTTTTCATTAAGATCAAAGACTTCGTTAAATTTGCTATTTATGTTTTGGGCTGGTATGTCAAAATGTTGTCCCGTTGTCTTGTAACAAAAGCGATGATACTTGATAGTGATCGTAGCCCGATATTCGTACAACGTAGTACGTATTGGACTGTAGGTCGCTCTGGACATGCTGGATGCATCGGAGCGTGCCATATGCAGAATCTGGGGCGAAAAACATGTTTTTTCTCTGATCGACTTGGAACTCTCGGAGAATTTTACTGGGGTACATACTAGTATTGTGCTGAAATATCAGTAAGATCGAAGCACGTTTCACCCAGGCAGTAGATTTTCAAAAAAACCCTACTTATTTGCTATTTCTTACTGTATAACTCTATATAGAGAAATCAGTAGGAACAATATGGGGGAAGTAGGCATTCAGATGACATCATAGCAAATATTAAACACTTTGGGTAGTTTGTTTGGACCCTCTTGAACATCACCAAATAGCAAGCAGTCTCCAATTCGTTACCATTACTTTTGCTAAAGACATGTATGTAGGTAAATATTGGTGATATTTGAGTTGCTAAATTTAGGGGGTAGGGGTGGCATTATGAAGCATTTCCCCAGTTCTGCTCAATCAAATTTTACAATTTTGGTCTTGTAGCATAGATATGAGCTGCAACATTACTAAAACTAAATGATATATGATTTTCGGGTAGCCATGTTTTGTCACATGACCTTTTAACCCCTGGTCAAGTCAGAGCTGCTCTAAAATCATACCTCATGTATTGTTTGTACTTTTGCAGTTCATATCTATGTAACAAGACTATAATTGTGAAAGTAGAACTGGAGAAATGCTCCATAATGCTACCCCTACCCCTTAATTTAGCAACTTATATATCATCAATATTTGAATACATACATGTCTTTAGAAAAAATAATGGTAACGAATTGGAGACTGGTTGCTATTTGGATATGTTCTAGAGGGTCCAAACGAACTCCCCGAAGTGTTTAATATTGGCTATGATGTCATCTGAATGTCTACTTTTCCCAGGTTATCCCTAATGATTTCTCTATAGAGTTACACAGTAAGAAATAGCAAATAAGTAGAGATTTTGTGAAAATCTACTGCCTGGGCAAAACATGCTCCGATCTTACTGATATTTCAGCACAATAGTATTACTAGTATGTAGTCTCCGAGAAAAAAAGTGTTTTTCGCCCCACCCTAATGCAGATATGCAGAAGCCTTGTGTTTTAACTGGACTTACCGAAGAACTAATATGGTGAGATAGTAGTTTCGAATTTGATTGACTACTTTTGGAATTTGAGAATAAAAGTGTTAGGATGTATATGATATATGCGGTGATAAAGATATGTTCAAATGGTACAAAATTATACTTACAACTGCGGGACTCCATTCTACAACAGTGGATGTTAAGAGTGCATCTGCTCTCTTCGTGATTGAACTAGGACATGTAATAGTCGGTGCTTGTATATCTGAAATACAAGTTATTAAACAATAAATCGCCGATAATGGAATGTTATTGCTTAGAGGTTAATAACTGCGCATCGGTTATTTGGAGGGCATTGTGAAAAATCGAAACATTTTGCCTTTGGAACCGAGGAATAACCCGAGGGGCGTAGCCCCGAGGGATATTCCGAGGTCCAAAGCAAAATGTTTAGATTTTTCACAATGCCCGACATATTACCGATGCAAAGTTATTAACCTCATTCATAACCGTCACTTTAATCTCTTCACCTTACAAAATAACACAAAATTTTGCTCAAAAGTTTATAAAAATAGATGATTTTTACATCTTCCCTTTCCAAAAATCGAACAGGCTAAAACATGACGACCAATAACAAACGTGCGTATCAAAATCTGTGCAAATATGGTAGCGCGCAATCCAAATACGGTAGCCAGCGCGCGCACAGTTTATTCGACGCACAACAACACGCAAACGCCGGTCAATTGTGTGCGACATTGGAACAATTACGCATTTTGCGGTCAATTGTGAGATATTAATGACCTCGATTTGCGTTCGCGTTTTCACAAATAACTAAATGTAATTGGATCGCAAACATTGCGTATATTCATGAGGTTATGAATTGTTTGTAATTAATTGCTTGTTTTTGCCGGGTGTTTTGTTTTTGTCTGATTATACAAACAAAAATCACAGACTTATAATAGCGCAATTCGACTGCTCAGTACCAGGGGTGGGTAAGTGTATTAAATAGCTGCCCTGTGAACATTTGGCAATATACACAGTGTATTGTACTCATCGACACAGAGTAGCTACACAGGGCAGCTATTGCACTTACCTACTTCTGGCACTAAGCTATCGAATTATAAGATAATTGCGCTTTACAAAAAAGCGACAAATTTGAAGTTTAATCATACCGCAACATGGCGGATTAATGTCACCAGGTCCCCAATGTCCAGAATTACATGTAAAACAATGGTTCCTCCCTGAACATATGCCAAAACCACTGGAACAAGAGTAAGTACATCGACTTCCGTGCCTGTTACCATTAGAGCAGCTAACATGGCCGTGATGAGGATGATATACACCAGAACAATCTGCAGATAAAGCAATAGATAGACCTAATTACAGAATTATTATGATTATTGAGTGTATTGACTAAGCTTCATTATGATAAGGATAATGCCTAAAACATTGTTTGATTGGCGTAACAGGACTTATTCTACAAATAGGCCAGACCCAAGACTTTTTCTTATTTTTTTGCAAAAAATACCAAAAATTTTTTTTAAAAAAATTTTAAAAAAAAGAAAAGAAAAAAGGTACAAAGCCTTTATCATACGTATATAATGTTTATAGCTTAAAATGTGTGTAAAAATGCCGACCGACCTACCCCTTTTACTTTATAATGTTACGCCAATCAAACATTTTTTTAGGCCTAATTCACTGAGCAAAGTGTATTCGTCAAGATAATCGCACGAGACGACCGTGGTGTTATTACATTTAGCTTGAGAGCCGCAGAATAGCATCAGAATCGCACAATCATTTGTCTCCGTCTCCTAAAATCGCAAACCAAACATTTCAAAAGTCTCTTAAAACAGTGGAACAGTGCCTAATTTGTATAAATCCAACATGGTCGCTAGGATGAATATTTATTCCTCCAACGTACTAATAGTTCTTGCGTTATAGACAAAAGATCAATGTTTGACTTTATGACGATTTTGCCTATATAACTAAAGAACTATACTTCAAAGACAGGACAATCTATACTTTGGTGAATCCTGATAAGAAGAAGGTTTGCGAAATGCTGTTCCAAATTTACTTCGACTTCGACGTCAACGTCCCGGTTCGTTGTACATTAATAATAAGCCCAATCACCATTGTAACATTGAGCAGTTTTGGGACACTTTGACCTCTGACATATCTGGGAAATTGCTGTTATTATTATTAATTTATTTATTATTGTCATAATGTTACCATTAACAATATCTAAATAGTTAATTTATTTTATAATAATGTTTTTGGGGGTTTGTATTTATTCTTGTAAAACATTTTAGATTATATTTTGTACGCACAAAAACCAATTTTTCGGAATCATTCCCAATAGGTCAGAGGGCAAAGTGTCCCAAAACTGCAAAAACTGTCCCACAATGCATTGCAAATTTCCAATGCCAATTTGGCTTATTGTACTGTAGAGGGTTTCACAATAGAGTAATTTTGGAAAAGATAAATGCATTTCGCAAACTCTCAACTATAATCGGTTAACCATGTTAACTTTTTACTTAGCCTGTATAAGCTTTGAAAATCCAAGGTCCGGTTGAGTTTGAATATGTCATAATAGGCGAGGTGAGGGGCTGGTTCTTTACTCTTTCATGTCACTTCACTCTTGCTCATTTTATTTGTTCTTCTTTTTGCATACCAGTTTGCTAGGATAGGTAAGCCAACATTGGCTTGGTTAGTTGCAAGTTCCATCCATGA
The DNA here is from genome assembly GCF_039555335.1 of Amphiura filiformis. Classification (NCBI taxonomy): domain Eukaryota; kingdom Metazoa; phylum Echinodermata; class Ophiuroidea; order Amphilepidida; family Amphiuridae; genus Amphiura; species Amphiura filiformis. Next base: position 4,736,601 of record NC_092631.1, read on the forward strand.
TTTGTCTAGAATACTATTATAATAGGCTTTCATTCTACTTGCTAGAGCTAGAGGTGTCTGATCCTAGGGTAAATCATGACTCAATTACTGAATTAGCGATTTCATTCTGAGGTGATTTTTGAGGTGATGGCGCATCCCCACACAGAAACACCTTACTACTCTTTGAGTTGTCATGTAAAAGCTAGTGTGATGCACACTGGTGTTATGACTATCTCTCCTCTCTATTTATATATTTATTTTTCTATTAAAGGAGTATTTTGTGATCCTAGAATTCCAGTTGATTCCGATTTTGCGTTTTCGAGTTATGCATGATTATGTGCATTACACTGCCCCATAGCCACTGTGTTGTAATTTCGTTCTGGTACACCAGAACGAAATAAAAGAGAATGAAAAACAAACTGGAGCGAGAAATATCTGATTAGCAGGCAGGATTTCGTGAAGGAAGTGGGATGGGACTTGGGACCAAATTGTCAACATCAGAAATGTTATTGAGAATTACAGAGAGAATAGACTTCATCTCTACATGTGCTTCATAGATTACAGTAAAGCTTTTGACTGCGTTAGCCATCCTCAGATGTGGGAAACTATGACGAAGATGGGTTTCCCAATCCATCTTGTAGACCTGATCAGCCGCTCATATGAAGACCAAGAATCTGAAGTCAGAACAAGTAGTGGGGACACAGATTGGTTGAAGAGGCAGGCTTACGGCAGGGCTGCGTACTATCATCAAACCTCTTTAACATCTACTCTAAAGACACCATAAGAACAGCTTTGGAGGGGTTTGAAGGTGGAGTGAAGGATCAACCTGAGGTACGCTTGTGATACCACTCTTATTTATAGCAGCAGAGTAGAGCTGATTGATCATGTTGATCTTTTGAAGCGTTTCAAAGAGGCCAGTGAAGAAAGAAAAAAGTCTTCTCCTGAAAACCAAGACGATCGACAACAAAATAATGGTTGTAGACAGAGAGCAAATAGTGTTGACTTTGTGATAGTTGGACCGCAGGTTGAGGAAGTGAAGTAATTTGAATACCTGGGTTCAATGATGAACAACATCGGTGACAGTACAACTGAAATTAAGAGAAGACTGGCTATTACAAGGACAGCTGTGCAAGGCATGTCAAGCATATGCAAAAGCCGAGGCCTATCAATTGACCTCAAGGTACGCCTATTACATGCAACTGGGTATTCCATTGCTGCTTACGGATGCGAGTCTTAGGCTATGCCAAAGAATGACAGGAAAAGAGTTGAGTACTTTGGTCATATTGTCACGAAACATTGTGGAAAAACAAATTGAACAAGGGGCTATGGAAGGCCGACGAGGAAGGGGACGTCCACCAAAATCTTGAACCAATGACGTGAATCTGGTTTTTAGCCAAGGAATGCATGGTGCAACGCACTTGGCATCAGATTGAGCGAGATGGCGTACTCTTGTGAAGACCACAGCAGTGCTTCAGAGCGCCACCTGGCACACTGAGAGAATAGGCGAGCTGGCAGAAAAAGCCGTCGTCAGATGAAAACACGGGGTCTTTCTATCTTTTTGGTTTCGGTTCCTCTATTGTTCAGAAACGAAAATGCAAGGGATTATGTGAGTTGATCTGTAATTTGAATTCATTGTTAGTTTGAAGTACCAATCAGCTTAATATTTCAATAGAGGTGGATGCCTGCTGTCAATCAAGGCTGGATAAGACAAGATGTGTTATGTCCTCGCATATAGGCCAACTCATCATAAGATTACAAATTCCACTTGTAACACCAAAGAATGAAATTAATCAGTTACGCTTCAACGCAATTATCAAGTTTTAATGTGTATTTTGGGACGAAAATAATTCCCCGTTTCATCTCTACATAATCATATCGCGGGTTGAGAGCCAGACTGAAAGCCTCAACTGAAAATCACCTGCTCCCACAAAATGAGTGTAAAGTCGCCAGAGCACTATAGAAGATACAGTCCATTAATTATGACAAAATTCAATAGACAACAAAAGACATAGTGGAGGGAATATTGATTTTTGAAGACAAAAGCAAGGAGCCAACGTTATGCTCATTTTGTGCGAGCTGGTCATAATGAATTACGGCTTTCTGGTTCTGAACCCTCGATATGACCAATGTGTGTGTGATTGCACGAACAAGTATACCTACATGCCTAAAACTACCCAATACTTCTTGGCAACACCCCGGGCAACACTGATTAGTGTATATTTTGATGCTAGACTATTTCACGAGCCACTCCCGCCTAGGCAGATGGGCATATACACCAAACGCATGTCAATTGAAGCCGTACAACTTATCGCGAATTTAAGACCGTAAAATTTAGACACTTCTTTTGTCTAGATTAGCACAAACCCTCTCATCTCAAGGTTTCATGTTAGAAATTAACATAACTCAACAAATCGAAAACAGAAATTCTCTTCGTTCAACTTTTTTTAGTGAGCAACAAAAGACTATATGTGACGTGTCATGTTAAAAGGAGACACTTTTGGGCAGGATCGTAAATGGAGAAATAGCAATAAATCTGCCCGGGGTGATTTTTTCACAAATTATTTGCGTTTGTTGCGAATTTATGATGTAATGTTAAAAATATTGTCTAATAGTTTCAGACCATAATATAACTCGCATCTTGTATTTTTTGAGACATTTTTCAAGGTAATTCCTACTCTCAACATTGTCAATAATATTTTAAAAGGCCGATATCTCAATTTCCAATTTTATAATACCATAACTTACAAACTCTATATCTTCGCTTAGAAATGTCCGAATACATTGGAGAAAACTGCATTGTGGAGCAAAATATCTCTATATTTAAGATATGTAAAAACCTCAAAATTGATAACCTGCCCAAAAGTGTCTTCTTTTGACATATTATAAATAAAAGGATTGTTCACACGTACCATGCTAACACTTCAAAATAACAATGAGATCTGAAACCGAATACTGAAACAGGAACCGAAACCAAAAAGATATAAAGACCCATAGCCTACTTACGATTTTTTATTAGAGGAGAGGGAACCCCAACGGTACATAAATAAGGATATAATCTTTGTTTTGTCCTAGTAGATTGCACAGTATGGTAAGCGGATCAATTAGCAAGACATGTCCAAAATGAGATCATTCACATTGATATCGACATTAAAATAATAATGATGATCCGCTGATTTTTGAGCTATTCGTATGATTACCATGTACTTACCAGGTGGCGGGGCAGGTGGATCCGAACTGCATGAATCTAAAGGATAAACAAAAGAAGAACGAAAAAAATACAGTGAACTTTTCATTCAGGTGATACAACATTTTCAAAAAATGTTAGCCGATCCAAAATCCAAGATGGCCGCCATTTTAAAGATAGCCGCCCCTAAATTACAAATATCAATACAACAAAGGATTAAAAGATCACACAAGCACCAAAATTTGCATTAGCCACTTGAAATTCTAAGATGACTGCCATTTTTAGCATGCCACCAATAAATGATAAATATTAATAGCCACCATATTATAATTATCAAGCGTCTAATGTTAGTATCCTTATAAGGGATTCAAAAGAAGGCTAACTTCAAATTTTGGTGCATGTATGATCTTTTATCCTTTGTAACATTGATATCATTGTAATTTAGGGGCGGCCATCCTAAAACTCGCGGCCATCTTGAATTTTGAATTGGACCAAGTTGGACCAATTGGACCAACGTGTCTGGTCATTTGATCCCTTGTAGCCTAATGACATTAATATTTTTTGTGATTTAGTGTCGGCCATAATGGCGTCCATCTTTGATTTTAAATGTTACCAAAATAAGTAGAAACATTCCATAATGGTAGAATGAATGAATGAATGATCGATCGATCGATCGATAAATCAATCAACCAATCAATCAATCAATCAATAAGATATTAATGAGTTGTATTTAATGTGCACATACCACTGTAGTTAATGTAGAACACTACCAATAGAATAACGGCTCCGTACGTCTTCGATTTGACGACGAACATTTTCGTATGTTGAGAGTACCTGTAAAAACAATCAAGTTACATTATTATTTTATTGCATTGGCTAACAGGGCTCGAATTAAGCACTAGGCCTTATCTTTGGTAAGGCAATATGCGTCGGGCAAGTTATAACACAGTCATTACTTGCCCGTATGTCAAGTTGTAAATTGAGCCTCTTCATTAACTAGCAAAATCAACCGTAACAAAAAAGTGAAATTTTTGTGCAGAAATACACATTGATTATAAAGCAGCAATAATGTTATAATTCAATCCGGTCTAGTTGAAATGTTATTGTCAAATTGTTTGACCTTTTTATCTACGGTAATCATTTGACTGGTGTATTACTCACTTTAACCCTAAGCCGCAAGGGCTTTTTGGCGACGGGAAGGGAAAGAAAGATAGGAATAAAGAGAGAAAACAAAGAAAGAAGTTTTTTGCTCTGGGTGGGATTCGAACCTGAGACCACTCGCGTGCCAAGCACTGAATCGGCGAAACTTTGCCACGGGTCTTGGGCTTCGCTGGCCAGCAAAACCGTGCCTATACATCACTTAACGTGATTGCGTCATCACACCACGTGGGATGCACGCAAGAACAGCGAATATATCAAGTAGTATGTTGTAGTATTCAGGCGTGTAAGGGTTAAGTGAGCCCTGGCCCACGATATCGAGGAGGGCGTGTAATTTTTGTTTCTAATATTTGTGAAGTAAGCGTTAAGTTTATGTAAACCATGTATGCAGCTCTTTTGTTAAATGAAAAATAAATAACATTTAATGAATTAAAAAACACTAGTATTTGTAGGTGAAATATCAGGAAGCTCAAGAATGTATACATTTTAAAATGTATACATAAAAAGAAGAAAATGTGTAAATTTACTCCATGTTGATTCACTACAGTCTGTTTCACCCTAAGGCTCCTCAGGTAAATGAGAGAGCAATATTACAGAAAAACACATTAAGGGATCTAGAATGAGCGTTTATGACGTTTCGACAGTATTTTTTGTGGGATATGAGAGCACCTCAGACGTATCGAATTGCATTCTGAATACGAAGCATGTCTTTCCGATATCAAATAATTTTCATTTTTTGAAATTCACGATATAATGCAAATTTTATGACAAATTATTAAAATTTGATATTTTTCAAATTTTTGATATAGAACAGTCCTCGAAATAAATTTTATAAATCTAATGATATATTCTTAAAGTGTATGTAGCTGGGAGGAAAAGCCGACGATCAATTGAAAATTTTGACCTTTTATATTGAAGATATGGATTTGTTTCCCCAAAAGACCTATTTTTTTTGGTGTTTTGGGGAAAAAAATCCATATCTTTAATACGAAAGGTCAAAATTTTCAATTGATCGTCGGCTGTTCATCCCACCTACATACACTTTAAGTATAAATCATCAGATTTATAAAGTTTACTTCAAGTACTGTTAGATATCAAAAATATCAATTTTAATGATTTGCCATAAAATGTGTATTACATTGCGAATTTCAAAAAATCAAAATTATTTGATAACAGAAGGACATTTTTCGTATTCAGAAGCCAATTCGATATGTCTGATGCTCTAATGTCCCACAATAAATACTGTCCAAACGTTCATACCCCTTCCTTAAGCACCAAAAAGGTGGAGGGTGCACTTAAAACCACATAAAAAAGGAATTATATCAAAGTTGGTATAAAATGGTCTATTCTAAAACATTCTAACTCATATTCAAATGCTTCCAAACGCTGTCAACTCTGCTTACGGGAAAAATATTTCATTATTACAGCCGATAAATCCACCACGTTGAACAGCAGATCTGAACTAATTAGTAAATGCCGTCATGCTAATAAGTATCTTCTTAATGCCTTTTGAACTTTATTTGGCTCAAGTATTTTAATTGATATGACTTTTATGATCAATCAATTTTATTATCTGTTATAATACTTTTGACTTTAGAACAGTGGTAAAGCTCTGGACCGGTAATCCAGCGACCGGGGTTCAATCCCCGCTGAGTCCTGATTTTTTCTCTCTCAATATTTTCATATGCCAGTTTGCTCGAGCCCCAATCACGCCATTTAAATTATAATTTCTCGAGCTTGCATCATTTATTTCCGATCCTCGCATATATTAATTTGTGTTTCGCATTGTCTTACGCCCTGCTAGGGTGAAGCATATAGGCCGCCTCCTTCTTCATTATTTAATATATAATTGGCCGCTGAGACACAATGAGAGAGTTATCATGGGGACTTAAGTTGAGATTGCCCGAGTGCCGACTGTGAACTCAGGTAGAACAGTGGTAAAGCTCTGGACCGGTAATCCAGCGACCGGGGTTCAATCCCCGCTGAGTCCTGATTTTTTCTCTCTCAATATTTTCATATGCCAGTTTGCTCGAGCCCCAATCACGCCATTTAAATTATAATTTCTCGAGCTTGCATCATTTATTTCCGATCCTCGCATATATTAATTTGTGTTTCGCATTGTCTTACGCCCTGCTAGGGTGAAGCATATAGGCCGCCTCCTTCTTCATTAATTAATATATAATTGGCCGCTGAGACACAATGAGAGAGTTATCATGGGGACTTAAGTTGAGATTGCCCGAGTGCCGACTGTGAACTCAGGTAGAACAGTGGTACGGCGTAAAGCTCTGGACCGGTAATCCAGCGACCGGGGTTCAATCCCCGCTGAGTCCTGATTTTTTCTCTCAATATTTTCATATGCCAGTTTGCTCGAGCCCCAATCACGCCATTTAAATTATAATTTCTCGAGCTTGCATCATTTATTTCCGATCCTCGCATATATTAATTTGTGTTTCGCATTGTCTTACGCCCTGCTAGGGTGAAGCATATAGGCCGTCTCCTTCTTCATTATTTAATATATAATTGGCTGCTGAGACACAATGAGAGAGTTATCATGGGGACTTAAGTTATCTGATGCCGACTGTGAACTCAGGTAGAACAGTGGAAAAGCTCTGGACCGGTAATCCAGCGACCGGGGTTCAATCCCCGCTGAGTCCTGATTTTTTCTCTCTCAATATTTTCATATGCCAGTTTGCTCGAGCCCCAATCACGCCATTTAAATTATAATTTCTCGAGCTTGCATCATTTATTTCCGATCCTCGCATATATTAATTTGTGTTTCGCATTGTCTTACGCCCTGCTAGGGTGAAGCATATAGGCCGCCTCCTTCTTCATTAATTAATATATAATTGGCCGCTGAGACACAATGAGAGAGTTATCATGGGGACTTAAGTTGAGATTGCCTGAGTGCCGACTGTGAACTCAGGTAGAACAGTGGTAAAGCTCTGGACCGGTAATCCAGCGACCGGGGTTCAATCCCCGCTGAGTCCTGATTTTTTCTCTCAATATTTTCATATGCCAGTTTGCTCGAGCCCCAATCACGCCATTTAAATTATAATTTCTCGAGCTTGCATCATTTATTTCCGATCCTCGCATATATTAATTTGTGTTTCGCATTGTCTTACGCCCTGCTAGGGTGAAGCATATAGGCCGTCTCCTTCTTCATTATTTAATATATAATTGGCTGCTGAGACACAATGAGAGAGTTATCATGGGGACTTAAGTTGAGATTGCCCGAGTGCCGACTGTGAACTCAGGTAGAACAGTGGAAAAGCTCTGGACCTGTAATCCAGCGACCGGGGTTCAATCCCCGCTGAGTCCTGATTTTTTCTCTCTCAATATTTTCATATGCCAGTTTGCTCGAGCCCCAATCACGCCATTTACTTTTGACTTTGTTCATTTTGATCTGAAGTGTATTTATCAATAAACTTGTTAGACACTATAACTGGATTGTGATTTCCATGCCTAACTGATCATGCACTTGTTATGTAATATTGTGTTATAATTCCTTTGTTATGTGGTTTTAAGTGCATCCATCCACCTTTTTTGGTGCTTAATGTGTTTTTTTGTAATATTGCTCTCTCATTCACCTGGATGAAGGGAACACTTGAGGTTTCGACAAAAACCAATCAAAGAGACCCATTTTTCAGCTAGAAGCTCCACAGCTCTTCGATGCTATGCACTCAACCGTGTAGTGTAATCGAAGACTTTTCCATATGTATCTGTGATATTTGAATTCTTCTACACCATAGACGTAGATCCCGGGGAATGGTGGGGGGATAAATCACCATGGTTCAGGTGTGGTGCGGTAACCGCACTAGTTTAGCCTAACTCGGATAGCAACGTTTGCACATTATTTTTTGTGGGACCTCAGATCTGAGTACATCAGATATATCAAATTGCACTCTGAATACGAGGAATGTCCTTCTGATATCAAATAATTAGATTTTTTTTAAATTCGCGATATAATATGAATTTTATGGCAAATTATTAGAATTTGATGCCGACCATCAATTGAAAATTTTGACTTTTCATATTTAAGATATTTTTTCTCAAAACGACCTATTTTTTTGGGTGTTTTTGGGAAAAATCTATATCTTCAATACGGTAGGTCACAATTTTCAAATGATGGACGGCTTGTCATCATCGCTATACAATTTACTTCAAGGACCGTTAAATATCAAAAATATAAATTTTTAATCATTTGCCATAAAATGCGTCTTATATCGCAAAAATAACTAGATAGTTAAAATGCAATTAGATATGTCTGATGTGCTCTCAGGTCCCACAAAAAATACTTGAAAACGTCGCTATCCCAGCCCTTAAATGGAAAAAGTGCCTGTCGGTACGCAGCGAAAGTGTAAAGCATCCGCTTGAGAAGTGTTTCGATATATTGTTCGATTTGATTTATTTCGCATTTTTTATGACATAATTCCTGAAAATGTTCATTAGACCACAAAAAAATCTTTGTTAGCAACAATAGGTAAACTAGCAATAAGCGTTGGGATTTCTGTGGGACTTTCCCCATGTACAAGTTCAATAACAATGGCGAGTTGACCTTAAGTATAAGTGTAAGTGAAAAACTGTTGTGCTGGCAGTTTAGTTACTTTTGATGTGTTTTTTTTTCAAAGAATGTTTTGGATCTTATAACTTTTCTGAATTGTTTAAGCAGAATATTCGGGTTTTTTTTAACAGAACTTTCATGTTTTTTTCTGCTTTCACGCAGAATTGTCTGCTTTCAAACGGGGAAATAACAGGTTTGTTTTTCATATCATTGGCAACTAAGCTGTCAACAATATTGCATTTTCTGACCATTTTAGTATTACCTTTAACAATGTTTAACTGAGACTAGTTTAATAGTCTCAGTCTTTAAACATGTTAATGGACTTTTTGATCATTCTGCAGTGTCACGGCAAATAGCCATTTTTGGGATGTACATAAAGAAATTCCTGTAAAATATCCGTGAAATGTCAATTAAAAACGACAACTTGCTGTTATATAAATTAAAAACAACATAAACAGTAAAAACAAACTTTTCCAACAATGTGACCAGTTGTAATAAAACCGTGTGCAAATAAAATTGCGATTTAACAATCGACAGCCATGCTTTTACATCAAATTTATCCGTATAAAAATAATATTATATGATAAATAAATTGACATTTACTTACCTAATGCTGAAATCGTCAGTATCATAAACTTTATGTAAAGACCAGCCGTATCGCAGAAGTTAGAGAAGGCTTATTGCAGAAGTTAAGTACTGCGTCTCATTGGATCTCATGTGGTTGAAATGGTACTCTACAACTCAAAGATATAGATTGAAGACAGAAAGAAAGACCTCCTTACTTATCGTGATGGAGTTGCTGCAAACTGTGTGAGTCTACCAGATGCGCTGCTAATATGTCGAAACTTGGAAATGATACAACTTTTGCCACAGTAGAGTGGGTCTTTTTAACCAAAAATGCGATTGCGCTAATATCGAGAGTCACACCACCTTATTATAATGCGGATTAGGCATGAATTCAATAATTATTCCGAGATTGTGAAATTGGTTTCGGTGCCTTTTGTCATGGAGATAAACCACAAATTATAGTATTCCCAAACAAATTGTTTTTTTCCGGGGACTTAAGACTACCATGACGTCAGAGATTCAACAAAACAACTGGTGATTTGTTTATTTTTAGAAATTTTATGATCCTGCAATTTAACAAGATTTTATTCAAGAACAATCTTGTCTGAACAGATTTATGTTCATAAGTTTTGAATTTGATATTGAATCGCTCATATTGTATATAACTTCCCCGTGTTTGTTTGTATAATTATGTAGGTGGGGACGCACAGTGTCGACGCCCTATGCGATAAATATAAATTTAATACTCCGTTGGTGAGCGACGGGCGAGTGGTAGTGAGCGACAGGCGAGTGGTATTTCACTGAACGCAAGAAAAGGAGTTATATCTGATTGGCTAGCAATCGATCGCTTAGGTCGCTCAGTAGTCAACTACAAACTCAAAATGGAGCAACGTATTCAATTCGATTGAAATCGATTATTCTATTATTGACGTAGATAAAGAGAGTGATAGTGTGTCAATAATGTACATTGTATTGCACCTGGTTTTACAAGCATTCCTTTATATAATTTTTTCTCAAAGAGTTGAATATTATCACAATTTTTACAGCGGATTTCAAATGTTTTACATCAAAATTGCAGTTAAACATATCCACAGCAAAATACCGGTCCTCACTAATTAGTTAATTTAATTTCCAGGTAGTTAATTTAAACGAAACCTGTGATTTACGTGACAACAAATAAAATTTTCTTGCAATAGAAATATCATATGGGATACTGATATGGCAGGCCGCAACCGCCACAACGTGGAGCTGCTACGCGTAGCTGACTTTTTGCTCCGTGGAGCCAAATTGACCAATCATGTTAGAGTTTTTCATTACTCGGAGGTAAAACTGACCAATCAAGTACGACTTACTCATTACGTGAAGCGAATTTATTCATTAAGAATTTGCCAGACGAGCTTCACGTAGTTGCAAGATATCCTCGGTCACGAAAGTTATGATTCAAAAAGTAGTTTATGAAAAGTACGAACCGACTTATTATTAAGATGGACATGCACTCACAAGAAACTCATACAGTATTGTACACAACTATATAGCTAGGCAGAGTGGTGGTAAACCATGCACACAATTCTGCGATCTGCAGTGTATCGCCGGGAGCTGATTTGTACATCTTGCGCGGCGGGGCCTGCGGAATTCGACCTTCAGCAAACCAGTTCGGATTTACTTTATATACTAGTAGTAGGCCATACATACTGTAGTTACGGTACTGCCCGTTTTCCTATACACAATACTCAGTGCGCTCACCATTGACGCGTGACCTAGTGTATGTTAGAAGTATTATGCCATTGCCTAGTTGACGTCACTGTGTAAAAAATAACCAGCCAATATTTAAAGTATTCTCTGAAATTCTAGAAAATATAGTTTTGTAACATTTCCTAAATTTTTAGCTAATTTAGGTGTTTGGAAATATTGGTACTTTTGTGTTTTAGGAAGGATATGTAAACGACAGATAACACCAAAAAATATGAACAAATCATTTCTAAGCCGTGTTAAGTCTGCAAACCATTATGCTTCTCATTTTCAAGAACGCTGGTTAACAATAAGCAGACTATTGTCTCATTTCGTAAACAAAAGCCCAGACAGTATTGTTACCTTGCGTTCGCTTTATAATCATTCACCCAACTGAAACTATAATACCAGCTCATTGCTCATTGCACAGGTAAAACAGACACAAGTGCAGTGTGTATTTAACCAGAAAAGATCCGATGTAACATAGTTGAGCTGTTTTCATTGAGTGTTATCTTGGTTTAATAGCTTTTAATGGGGTTTAAGTCCTTCAAAGGTCGTGGTGAATTCTACTGTAGACATGACTGCATCATGATTATTTTAAAGTCAACAGCATTCAACAATAGGATCACCGTGCTAGTATGACAGTATCAGTACCGTGGGTGTCCGTGATCCTGGCCTGACACAGTAGACAAACAAACAAACACGCCACACACATGACACATGCATGCAAGGTAACATAATTATACACTAATCAAACAATGGTATTGATCCTGTACAACTGTTTGTGGTTTATTTACATTCGATTCATTTAAGGTTAAATGCAATTGATTTTCAAGGCTTGATTCCAGAGGGGCGGAAGTTAATAATGGAAACAGCCATGCAGAAAAGAATGAACTCACGCGTACAATAGTGTATCAATCTGAACTAGAACACGGACAAACCGCGGCTCGTGAGTCATCCTATATGTTGCAGGGATAGGGAAGGGGCGACCATGATAGGACCATAATGGGCTGATATTGGGGGGGGTGATTGTGGGCAGCCGTTTTCGGCAATTTTCCTTTGGATTTTCTAAATTTTCAATTTTTAAAATTATCCTGGATGATATCTGTCGTGAAATAAATCAATGCTTCTATAGGCTGATGATTAGCCCTAGTATGCCTATTTATACCCTGATTATGCAATATATAGGCCTACAACAATAACTACAACAACAGTAACAAAAACCAACAACCAATATTTTGTTAATCTAATATGTAAAAAATATATAAATAGACCGCGCCTAGACTAGTATAGCCTAAAAATTCCTGAATGATATAATGAAAAAAACCGGGCAAAAACAATCAATCGCTGCAGTCAGAAAGAAAGAAACGAACAAGAAAAAAAGTGAGAGAAAAATAAAATAAAATAGATGGAATGGACCACATAGGGACTCGAACCCGTACCAAAGTTTTCCAGCTCAAAACTATAGTATTATATAGTCGAACGATACCAGCGCGCTAACCGCTTGAGCTACTGAGCGATCTATGAAATCGATTGATCTCAAACTGACTATTATGGAATAGTGCATACCAGGCTCTTATGATAAACAATCTCCTCACCGCTGTAAATGTCGGAGGTATCGATGGCGAAAAACCTCGATTTTTACAAAAGTAGCTTAAATTTGGAGTGAAATTCAAATGGGAAAGGAATCGACATACTTTTGAGAAATAATGTAGGCAGTTAGAAATCAAAATTAATGTTCCACAATCCAGATATCGATAATGTAACATAACAGTGTTTTGTGGTACAAGATTCTCGAAAATTGTTCCCAAAAACGGGCTAATAAAATTTAATCGGTACTGTTTTTGGTTCTTCCCCATGGCAACATTATATTTTTGGTCGATTTGTAGTTCAATACAAAAAAGGAGAAAACAATCACTCGGCGTAGTTTTATACGGAGCGAATATTTGAAAAAAACTGCATGGAACGTGTTTTTGATCTTGTGAACACGGTGCGTAAAAATGATTTAAACGAAGGATTTTCAAACGGATTCTAAAAATTTGTATAAAGACACAAAAATAATGTTAAGATATGTCCATGCACCAACATTGGACTCACTGCGATATTTGATTGCTGAGAAAACGCGGTTTTAGAGAACAACTTTATACGTCTTTTATACGTTTTTTATACGTTTCTTCGTGTAACCTTAAAATCCACATAGTAAACATTAATTTTGGCAAGAGTTTTCTCTCTCTGGAACGAGGATGCATCAACTGGCTCCGCGTAATGAAAAGATCTAACATGATTGGTCAATTTAGCTCCGCGAAGCAAAAAGTAAGCTACGCGTAGCAGCTCCACGTTGTGGCGGTTACGGCCAGCCATATCTGATCATGCGAAAATCGTAAAAACATAGAATAGAAACAGTGTGGCAGACTCTCAAAATCTCACATTGTATGCTTAGCCTGAGTCGCTCGGCCTATCTCGAATAAAATCACCATGCGTAGCTGTTGAAAAACGTGAGGATTCATCGTACTATCACGGCAATTTTTGATACGAAGATATAGGGATGATGACGATGTGCCTCATAGACTTGTTAAACCACTTTGGAATGCGTAACTTTTTGTCACTCGCCCTTCCTGGATACCATCATGATCAATTGAATAGGTTCCCTGATCATGCTGATGCCATGTCACTTACATAAAATTTGACTTTTTTCAGCCAGACCAAACAGGGAATTTAACAGCTTTTAACATGATATCGGGAATTGCCTCTCACGCATGATCGCACACAGTGACGTGGGCCATAAGTCGGACCCCATGTCTAAAATAATAACTGAGATAGGTCAATATCCTTCCCGACATGCTTAGTAGCCAAGTCCGTAGAAGATATTATTCTTGTGATCCTCATACTATGTATACATCATATACATTTGGCCCCATTTTATTATACGATAAATATGAATTTATTAATCATGGTAACAAATATGCTCCTGTAAATCGGTTATACGATCGAACTGGTAGGCATATAAATTCGGGATATTAAATATACTCCTGACCAGCCAGAATATGGTATGGGTAGTTGAACGTTGAGGGCTGGCTTATTTATGATAACGCTATCAGCGCATGGTCAAAGACGATTCCTTACTAGCCACAGACCGCCCGCTGGAATTAGTTAGAACAGGAATGAACAAAATAGCTGTTGGTCGGACCTCATGTCTTCTAGTTTCTGAGACTTTTGTCATGGCGATAAATAGACTACTCCGTAGGTCCACTTGCCCACTGTGCATACTCTGTATATTGTATTTAAGCTTAAAACTGTGCACAATTGATAGATTTTCACAACTGATCTTTTCAGTCACCGTACTCCCTCTATTTGTTAGCTTCCCAAGTGGACTACTTACTTTGGATTGCGGTTTACATGCTTAACACGGTTGTCAATGGATGAGATTGTCGGATTTCTGGCCTACTAAAATTGGTCATGATGTAATGCATCTTTAAATGGATCTGGCTTGTGATTGGTCGCCCAGATCTCGTTATGGTTTAAATCCTCCGGGCACCTGCCATTACCATTAATAACTACATGGTACACAACTATGCGGCCTTTGTGTTGCCGGGAACATTAAACTCTCAGTAGGTGCATGAGCGCGTCTTATACTTGCTTGCGGTTAAATTGGATTGATAAACAAGTATGATTGACAGTGTGTGTGTGTGTGTTAGGGACTTTGCCCGTTCAAAGTCCAGTTTAAAATGCAATGTACATAGTCGATTTTTAACTCGGACTTTCGCGATTAATAAACTGGTAGATTCTAAAATCAGAATTGTTCAGTATTGAAGTGCCAATATAATTATGACATTATGATATGTTGCATTCAATAATATAAGCCTACGTACACTTTACTTTTACCGTCACTAATATAATTATATAAACTTTTTCATAACAATTTTATACTAGTATTTTGATGTAATAAATATCAGTATAATTTCGAGTTCAACTGAATGCTTTCATCATGATTAATAACATGCTTTTATTTATCAAAAATCGACTATGGCATAGTCTAGGCGATAAACCGCAATCATAAATGATTATATTTATAATATTATTTTCCAACATCACGTATTTTCACAGTGACTTCAAACTAAGTTATGTTATAAAAGAATGATTGCGCAAACGTTGAAAACTTCATGCTTGGTCCAATATAGGGATTCCCTTGTCCATTTCAATTCACAGCAACTTGTCGTCTTTTAATTGTAAATATTCCACGGATATTTTTTTACAGAAATTTCATTTATAATATGCCTCCAAAATGGGTATCAGTCGTTAAACCAACGATTTATCGAGAATTTTTTATTAATTTCAACTGCAGTTTTTAAAGGTAATACAAAAACATTTGTGAAAAATCAGAAACATTTTGTAAAAATCGAAAAAATGCTTGGAGGGTTTTTACGTCTGTCCGTTTGAGCTGTCACAAATTTCCTTTTAATTTAGAGAAATGTTTCTAACAGTACAGATTAATACTCATCAAAATGATCGGAAGCTTTTATGTGAATCAGTGCATAGGTGACTCCACATAAATGCGATCTTGCGGGATGCGCATCCATAATTGACCTTTTCAGTAAATCCCATAAGCCTTTTCGAGTACACCTGAGATGTCGTCATTTGACGTCACACCGTCTTGTAATGCGCAGTAATGATGTTAGATAAACGATGTGCGCATCGGCGCAGATCGGCATGACATCTCAGGTATACTCGCAAAGGCTTATGGGATTGACCGAAAAGGTCAATAGCATGTGTCTACATGGCACTCGGATCCGGAAACCAAATGAAGAAAAGAAAAAATTCTCCATTTGACTCAGTTTTTGAGTTTTATTTTTAGAGTTCTGTCAGAAATGTACAATATTCTTACAGTATAGACGAATCCAAAGAGCCAAGCCATGGTCAGGATTTGGTCGGCCATATTTGGGTACCCGCATGCACCAAACAGGTGTTGTAAGTACCCAATTGGATGGATTACACCCGCTTAAAATTCGATGTTAGATTCTTTTGTGTTGTAAACTGTCATCATTCTTTTGTCTACGTGTTACACGGGTGATAGAATGCAGTTTATAATACCCTTCAAGGCCGCATCATCCCACATTTTAGGTGGGATAGTTGGGTACCCGCCGCGGCTAATGGCTGCTATTGAGGAGCAGGAATGCATGAAATTGGATTCGTCTATATATAGCTATAAACTAAATGCAAAAGATTAATATTAATTTCACTATGTTAATGACAGGAGATCCAGCGTGCAGAAACGACTTACTTCATCAAAAACGTGTTCTCCTCTATCTTCCTTTATTTTGTTACTACCTTGAGTCAAGCCCTAAAACTGATTTATTTGCATTGTATCCTGTGGCATTGTATAATATTTACTTTTTACATTACCCTTTTTATACACACCTTGTACAACCATAAATAGGTAATGCCTCAACCTGGTTGCTTTCTGTGGAAAGAAATGCTTACACTTCATCCATAATGTATGATCTGTTTGAATGATTTCTTAAAATTAAAATCGAATTTTTGGCATATTTTTAAATGTTTTACACATATCCCAACTTATACTTTATTGGAATCTTTTGAATCGGACAGGGACAGGGAGTGTAGATTTCAAAGGGACTCATCTATTCAGGTAACCCCATTTGAAATTCACACTAGCTGTGTGGAAGATTATGGCATGTATTTAATTGTATTACATAGCAGGTGTATGGATCTCAACTGGAATAACCCCATTACATTACATATTATTAATCACATATTACTCGTTCGTTTTTTAGTTTAGTGGCTTATAAACAAGATAGTAGATTCAAGCCCTGGCTTGTGTCCTTGAGCAAGAAACTTACATGCAATTTGCCCCACTCATCCATCAAGGTGTTTGAATGGGCACTGTGCAATAATTATGCGTAACCGGGATGAATTATTAAAATGGTCTGCCCAAAACAAAAAGTATTTACTCGCCCTCTGTGAATCTCCCCCCCCCCCTTTCATCCAAATAATCGTTACCCCCACACTCATTTTCACATGCCAGATTTTAGGAACCCAAAACACTGTAGGTCCTCCATTGCCTTAATTAATAATCAGTTCAGTGCGTTATTCTAAATCCATTACATCTAGCGCTTAGAAAAAATCACAACGTACACTATATGTGCATGAAACAAGTATACTGTTATTAATAAAACAAAATAATAAATCATTTATACTTTGCAGTAACTTCCAGTAATGGATTTTGGAACTTGGCCATACATTCAAATAGATAATGTATTATGATTGATTTTTATACCTTGTGAATAAGCTTACTGGGTAAAATATGAGGAAATAATAAGCTATACTGTAAAACTACCAATGTGCTGATTGAAACAAAAATATGAAAGGTGACATGTCCAGCACGTACGCCCTTCCATAACAGGAGATAGTGACCAACACCGCCATTTCAAACATAAGTATGTTAGTACGCAGGGGCGTATCCAGGATATATTTGGGGTGGGTAGGGTGTAGAAGTACCAAAAAGTGGACCTTTTCCCCTCGTCTTTTACTTAATATATTTGCTTACATACAAAAAGTGGACTTAATCCCCTACTAATTGAAAGTGACCCCTTTCTTATTTTTGCTTTATAATTTGGACATTCTAAGGTATACTTTTTAACATGTGGATGCATCGCAACACCACATCACCCCTGGCTACGCCCCTGTTAGTATATATACTATTAGTATTTAACATATCTTGTAGCAAGCGGCCAGCATTTTGTCATGTTTCGCCCCCCTAAAATCGTGATAGAAGAAAAAATGCAATAATTGCCCGTGCATCTTTCTTTTTAGCCACAAAAAAACACCATGTTTTGGGGCCCAAATGGGCTTAAATCGAACAATCTCGCGATTCCCGCGGAATAGTCCATCAAAGAGCAATATTCACCTTCTTTTGAAGCTACAACAGTCTGTAATTTAAAATATTTTGCTCGCAAAGTCTCAAAAAAAAACCAAAAAAAAAAACCGAACAAAATATTCTTCTACTGCCACTGAATATAATTATATTGCTTTTTAAATATCGGTATTTTTTCGCACTAGGCCTCTGCTGCATTGTAATATTTCTGTGTATAATAGTAATACAATAGGAAACCTTGCCACGGGATTCCTGAAATAGGGTTGGTCCGTCGGATTGTTGTGTATTATTTGATCTTAGAAGAGTGGTTGAGAGTTGTCAATAAAATCATAGCATTTTCGTCAATTAACAGCCTGCTTCGACTATATTTATAAATACGCACATGACCACCTCCGCGCTGCCATAACAACATGTAGACAGTAAGTCTCGAAGTCACCTTCTTCATGGCGGGTTTTCTTTCAACGCGAGACTGCAGCAAAATTGTCTATTTTGTTCAACTTTTTGATTATATTGTAAACGTTTCGATAAATATTTTTTCCGTCTGCAGATACTTACTAATTCATAATGTTGTTTTTGATAACATATTACAAATTTGGAATCCCTATGTGTCATAATTTTGCTATTCAATTTTAATTAACATACTTAAATGTGATGATATTTATCTAAATTTAATGGCATGAGGATTTTTGCGCTTGCTGGTCTTGGTAAATTGGTATACCGTGCCCATGTGTCACGTGCGTATTTATAAATTCGTATAGTCGAAGGTAGCTGCTTAAAAATAAAATAAAAAGATATTTGAAAGTTTTCAGAACTTAAGGTCGGTACAGAAGAATGTTTTTGCCAATTTTAAAAACTTCAGGTGGTTCGGGCCCGCAGGACAAGGTTTCTAGCTTAATTTTATTGATGCATAATTAATATAAAATGCAACAGACGTCCCTCTTATTAACTTTGTTGCGTTCCCTGCAAAGGAGAAAGAAAAAGAAATTAAAAACAATTATAGAAGGGAAAACATTCAAAACAAATCCCAAAACAGATTTTCCTTTTTTTCCGACTCTGAACATTCAATCTGTTCGTGGACCATTTAGTTTCAGAAATTTTGTCCCTTTCAGCCTTCATCTTCTTTGTTGGGAAGAACACAATGTAAAACTCTCAATACGTGTTATGCCCGTCCCTTTTATCGATCATATCTTGGTGCAAACTCGTTTTGCAATGGATGTAGAATATTCGATGCAACATGTTTGCGTTATTTGTCCTATTCCCATTCTATTTCCAATATTTAACTTCTAACGAATTTTTGATGACGTAAAATCAGTAATATATTTCCACCCGACATTCGATATAACATAATCAATTTTCCGTCAACACACATTCATTAGAAGATAAAATTATAAAATTAAATGTTGGTATTTATACAGCGCCTTTCACATGTACACATGTACCAAAGCTGTCGTTAGAATATGTCAGCTGCCATACAATACTCAAGGCATGCTCACTCCTTTGGGTGGTGCTCAATATTCACAACAGCTCCCCATTTCACCCCTGGGTGTTTTGTGCTGCTCATGATACAGGAAAGGTTGTGTCTTTTTGTGCTCCCAGAAAAATTCATTATTTCTTATGCATCATACTTATTTTCAACTCAAAAATTGGATCCTGGTGTGGATTAATATCATCTGAAACCCGGGGAGCTGCTTTTTGGACATTGTATTGGATTCTGGTTGGAGAAATTTCAGTGCCATTTTATCCACCATATTTGGCACTTATAGTCTTCCAAATTCAGCAGACTTGCTAAGTGTTGTACTATGTTAAGCTTACATCATCATATGGACATTAACAGGTCGGTGATTCCTTTTACTTGTCTCTTAAATAAAGACACCGGAAGAGTGTACCAGTACCATTTTGATTATCTGAAGAGGATTGGAGTCTGACTCTACACCAAATTGCAGCCTGGACTTCTAAAAATTTTCCCGCCAAATATTAACAATAGGCGGCCATATTGAATTTTTGTGGAACTGGGTGTAATTTTACGTAGCCTTCATCACTTCATACCTGTACTGGCATGCAGTGCATTGTCAATGTTTGGAACTGATTACAAACCATCATAATTATGGATATTCTTTTCCGATTTGCCTTGAGTGTCTCCTCACTCTACTACGTGTAGGTCATATGTGTATCCCCTACATGCTCTACCAATCTACCATTTGAGACCTTTGAGAACAATGCTTCTTTCAATAATGAGCCACAGTTTGACAAAGCCCAAGATAGCTTTAACCACCAGTTATCACTGGCTCATTATACTAGATCCAAAGAGCATAACTATCAGGCCAGGGGCTTGATGAAGTCCAACTTAAATGGTTTACGCACACATCAAACAATCATATTAATTCTTATCCTAAGTGGTGTTGAGCCCAACCCAGGCCCAGAGTATCTGTGTGGAATTTGTGATCACGAAGTTGAAGATGGGCATGTAGCCATACAATGTGACACCTGTGATGTTTGGTATCATAAAGACTGTGCCATTATCTCAGGCCAAATTTACCAGCTGTATGTGTGTCATCTAAATTTGTCTTGGCTCTGCAACAAATGTGGAATGCCCAACATTGGTTCTGCATTCTTCAACAGTGATCAGTTTTCTAGTCATAATTCCTTTGAAGCATTAACTGACGAATCTGAACTTAATATAAGTAGCAATTTTGTTCCTCAAGACACTTCTACTCCAACAAAATCTAATGATCGTAGATCCAAACCGTCACCGAAAACAAAGAAACGTAGCTTGCCAAAGCTGAAAACAATGGTGATCAATTGCGATGGATTGAAAGGTGAAAAGGGAAGACTGTCTTTTCAAGCAGTTGTGAAAGAACATAATCCGGATGTCATCATAGGTTGCGAGTCTAAATTAGGCTCAACAATTCCAACATACTCAATTTTCCCAGAAGGGTATAATGTCACCCGTAAAGATAGGAATGAAGCAGGCGGAGGGGTCTTTCTTGCTGTGAAAGATTGTTTTGTCTCGGTGGATATGCCCGAGTTAGATACCCCTTGTGAAATATTGTGGTCATCTATGGAATTTGTCAATGCCGGGAAGATCTACATTGGTAGTTTTTACCATCCACCTAAAAGTGGATCTGAACCTTTCGACCATTTATTTGACAGCTTAGCCAAGATTATGAACAAGAACAATGGAAGTCACACAAATATCTTATTATGTGGTGACTTTAACCTTCCTGATATAAATTGGGATCTTGGTGTGACCAAAGTTGGAAGCCCACGCAAAAAGCTGCATGATGGGTTCCTCGACTTCCTCACCGAAACAGGGTTGACCCAGCTGAACAGACTGATTACAAGACCCCGTTCTCAAAATGTTTTAGACTTGGTGTGTACAACAAACCCAAATATCGTGAACAATATTAGAGTTGCTTCCGGCATCAGTGATCACGATATACTAATCTTTGAAATCAATCTGGCACCTAAACGGCAAAACAAATGACCACATAAGGTATTCAACTTTAAGAAAGCAGACACAGAAAATCTAAAGAACATACTTGAACAGAATTCTACTGAGTTTTTCCAGAGTAAGCCAGACACAAGAACAGTCAATGAAAACTGGAATATGTTTAAAACCTTTTTGTTGGAAGCTATGGAAAAGTCTGTCCCCCATCATATGTCCAAGGGGAAACCATCCCACCCCTGGATAAACCATCATATAATCAAGCATATGAGGAAACGGGACAAATTATACAGTGCTGCAAGAAAATCCAAATCTGAGAGACTCTGGAGCTCTTACAAGAAACAGCGTAATCATGTAACCAAATTACTCCGTGAATCGTACCATCACTACATGGAAGAAATCTTAGGGCCTAGTCTTGATACCAGCCCGAAAACATTTTGGTCATTTATAAGATCACTGAGGCGGGAAGCTGTTGGCATACCTACCTTGGTAGTTGATGGAGAGTCTTTTACATCTGACAAATCAAAAGCGGAGGCGCTAAATAGACAGTTTTCATCGGTTTTTACGCATGAAGACCTGACATCCGTACCTGACAAGGGCCCTCACCATTCTCCAGCATAGATGACTTAGACATCGAACTGGCTGGAGTGATTAAACAACTGGCGCAGTTAAACACATCTAAAGCTGGGGGACCTGATAGCATTCCTGCCAGACTTCTTCATGACTATGCCACTGAGATAGGTCCAATGTTGCATTATATCTTTCGGCAATCGTATGCGACTGGCCAGCTTCCAGATGACTGGAGGAAAGCTCATGTGAGTGGGATATACAAAAAGGGTACCAAATCCAATCCAGCAAATTACAGGCCAATCAGTTTGACCTGTATCTCATGCAAGATAATGGAGCATATTGTTCTATCACACATGTCCAAACATCTCTCTGCAAATGACATCATAGTAGACAACCAGCATGGCTTCCGGGGAAAAAAAGATCCTGCGAGACGCAACTTATCGAGGCAGTTCATGACTGGGCAGAATGCTTGAATAGAAGTGGGCAAATGGATGTTCTGTTGCTGGACTTTAGTAAGGCCTTTGATAAGGTCCCTCATCATAGATTGGCCACAAAGTTAGACCATTATGGCATCAGGGGAAGAACACTCAAATGGATACAAGGCTTCTTGTCAGATCGCAAACAGTCTGTTAACATCAATGGTCAGTGCTCAGCTTGGGCCCCAGTACAATCAGGGGTCCCACAAGGATCTGTCCTTGGTCCTACACTCTTCTTGATTTATATTAATGATATTGCAAGTGGGATAAAGTCCAACATCAGATTATTCGCCGATGATAGCATCCTATACCGAGAAATCCTGGGACCTGAAGATCATCAGATATTACAGCAAGATCTGCAAGCTGCTTCTTTGCATGGGCTGACAGTTGGCAAATGGCCTTCAATGCATCAAAATGTCAACATCTCACCATCACCCGTAAAAGCAGCAGTCTGTCTTCAATCACTCTGTAGCTGAACAAGTCATCCAAAAGTTGCTAGTCACAAATATCTCAGAGTCACCATTTCCAGTGATTTGACTTTCAAAGAGCACATTGCTAACATTCGATCTAAGGCAGTGAGTACCCTTGGCATCATCCGAAGAAATCTTGGACCATGCTCACAGAAGGTGAAACTAAAGGCTTACCAAAGTTTAGTAACACCTCAGCTTGAATATGCTGCATCAGCATGGAGCCCATATACATCTAGGGACATCAAGTCATTGGAAACAGTCCAGCGCCAAGCAGCCCGATTTATGTGTGGAAACTTTGATAGGCGGGCTAGCGTCACACCACTACTTCACCAGTTAGATCTGGACCTTCTTAAAACAAGGAGACTGTTCATTCAGTGTTCAATGTTCCACAAAATACATCATGGACTCATAAATGTCAACTTTCCACCCATCATCAAACTGCATCCAACCGTTGGGAGATTAACCCACCATCTCCGGTATCAGCCCATCCGAGCATCTCAGGACACTTACAAGTATTCTTTCTTCATTCGCACGATACCAATTTGGAACTGCCTGCCTGTGGAAGCTGTAACATCAACATCAGTCCAAGCCTTCCAGTCAGCAGCACTCGCTGCAGTTAGAGCTTTACAGCCTTCTGCAGTCCACCAGGTTCTCTAAGCATCTAGAGTTCATTTTTACTCGCACATCTTGTACATATCCTGCACTATTGGCACATCTGCACCTGTGTTTTGAGCAGCACATTTCTCCTTGGACAAGCTATCTGCTTTATTTAGGAGCATAAAGACTGAAGACTGAAGACTGGGTGGAGAGAGGCAAGTAAGGTAAAACGCCTTGCCTAAGAGCACAACACAATGGCACCACCGCAGCTCGAACTCGCAATCCACCGATTACAAGGCAGAGCCCGTACCGCTGCACCAACGATACTTGTTGAACGAATATTCGATGTCGAAATTATATGTGCAAAGTTGATTTTACAATAGACGCTATTTGTGCTGCACTCGCTCTAGAAATATTTTATGATGTGTAACCGGTACGCGTATCGATTGTAGTTTATAGTTATACCTACCATTGAAGCCTATTTTTCTGGCCCTATGCAGGATGTCTGCCCCTCCTGTGGTTGGTACTGATTGGCAGGACATGGGTGACATTCGCCATTACTTTCAAAGGTATTCACATCACAAGCAACTGCAAAACAAAGCATTTATTTGTATAATTAAAGTTTTTCACCAGCAGAAGCCTACACAGAAATTTTACATTTTGTGATCCTTAGGACCAGACGAATAATTTGATATGTTTTTGAGTGAATCTGATCCTACAGGAATAACTGTAGGTTCTTTTTAAGGCTGATGGAGCTCAAATACAGTTTGGCAGACGATATATTCGTATTCAGCATGCCCGAATTAACAAAAGTAAGTTGGTTAGCAGCTTAAATAAGCATTTATTCCAGTCTATTTTCTATATAAATACAGCCAAAAATGAGACTTACTACATGTCAACGTAGACGCAGCTTTTGAATACCCTCCAGGACACGTCTGTACTATCTCGCTGCTCTCTAATGGGCTGCCATTCACAGGTATGGACGCGATGGACATGCCTCCGACGTAGGCATTGAAGGTGCCATCTTGTATTTCCCTGGATATCTTCTGTGTTATATAGGATATTGCTTCCACGTCGTCGGCGATATCGTCGTTGGTAGCTGTTTCGTTGATATCTACTTTCACAGTAAAACAAACCCTCATGTTGAACTCATGTGTTGCTTCCTGGCGCTTGCGACGACGACGACGGCGGCGACGGTCAGATTCCATATTTTCTTGGCAGGAAATGTCGACGTCCTGAACGACGCATTTGTCTTGACATGTTTCGCCGAAAAATGTTGAAGTCAAATACGTATCAACTCCGGCTCGAATACGTTGTATGAGCTCCACGTCAGTGCAGTTATCAGCACTGTCAAATTGAGCATCATTGGTCTGCTGGATGTCCTTTCCTGGTGTGGTTACTAATAGCAGAGAAAAAATATTTGTTTTATAAATAACATAATTATCTTTAACATTTTTAGGCCAAACCTAATCAATCCGCTCGTATGCTACCATTTCGAAGTCAAAAAAAATGTCTACTTCTAAAATATTTGAGACCCGCTCTAATCAATCTACCCTTTATACATGTAATTATATTGAACAATTCTTATTTCGCAAATTAGCTCATTTTAATTCACCTGTATGTGGGTGCTTTCTGTCAGTCCCAATGAGAATATTCCTTTTTACTTCCTTTGGCCATATCAAAGTGTGTGTTTCTTATGACTACTTGTGCACAAATTGTGCAACTTTACAGTTTTTGCCAAAAAAGACCGGCACTAGTTTACATTTTAAGAGCGTGCACAGCGTAAACACGGAAGTGGGGTTCTGATTGGCTGATTCAATCGTCTGACAATCATAGCAACAGACTTATAATCTGATTGGCCGATTGTGCGTTAAATCGTTGGTTGGCGCAGATCGGCGCCCTTGAAGTGAACACAAAGCTCCACGTATGTCGCTCATTAACAGGGCGCTCGCGTTAATCTGAGCAAGGGCCTGCCGTTCTTCTCTGAAACCCAGTGTAATTTACCCTTCCTTACCTTTGCATGCGATTGTTGGTGGCATTGGAGGCACCCATACTTCATTGGTACAGACGTATTGAGAACCCTCAATCTTTCTGACGTCTTTTCCTCCATTACATCGTACATTGCAAATAGATCCGCGTAGATTACAAGACCAAAAACCATTTTGGGGTATTGGTCGCGATGGGCAGGTTTGATCTTGAACAAAGAAGACATTGAAAATGGTCTAAGATTAAAGCTTTTCAACAACAACAATATGGTATAATATTTTGATTGTTTTCACATTTCTTCAACTATACTAGAGACATGGCTAATTACAGGGCAATTGTAATTCAGTTATTTAAATTATGTTAACCCAACCCACCTTTTGGACTAAAAATAGTGCAAGTAATGGCAATAGAGAAGGGAATTAACTGTTTTACTCATGAGGCTGTTACTTAGCTATGAGCGTAGGGAATAAAAGCAGCTAATTTTAGAGACATCATCCGTAGACCTACTTATTAAAACTTGTCTTCATACTCTTATCACAGCATTTCCAGTGTTAAGTTGTAAATGTAAGGGAATTTCATGCGATTTATGATTCAATGGTCCAGGCTTAATGACAGCTTTGACATTGACTGCGTAAGGCTGCGATCACATAGAAGTATATTGTATACGGTATTCGCTAAACGCATACCGTTTTAAGATGCAGTTCTTTCAGTCCTTTGAAGTAAGGAAATGTCCTTCCCTGTTGGGAAAACCTTTAACCCGCCGTGTCCCAGCTGGTTACATATTACTTGAAAGCAAGCTGAAACCCATTCCTATTGGGTCTTATATCGAGAATAAGAGGATTATGGCAGGCCAAGGGGTCCAAAAGCGTGGAACTGCTACGCGTAGCTTCTTTCTCGTTACGAGCAGCTGTTTGACCAATCAAAATAGTCAAATTTAATCACGTGGTTGGGTCGTTAGCTGCGCGTAGTATAGTGCTAGGTATCCTCTTTCACAATTATTATCTTAATTTACGGAATTAGCATAGATAACGAGCGGGTAAGGAGGCCAAATCACAGCACGTGTCAAGAGAACATGTTGCTAATATGCCTGGCTAAAATGACACAAAGCATATTTATTTAGTGTTTCCAAGTTTACACCGTGTTTAACAGCAAGTAACTTTATACTCGGGCTGTATTAGCGGTGCAGGGGATATGAAGGTCAAACAACAACTACTACTGATGTAAAGCGCTGTGTAAAGATATTGCAGGGAAAGCGATATCACATGCCACTGCGTAAATATGGAGAGAGTAAAATGGGTCATCATTTTTTTCGGAAGGGGGTTCCTAAATTTACAAAAGTCGGCGTCAATAAAATTGCGGCAATCACTATTTCGGCATCAAAATGTTATGACCCCGACTCCCACCACCGATACACCTTACCCCCTAGACAGGCTAAAATTGTATTGAAATCAGTCTTTTTGAATACAATAAACACATTATCTGTAGTCATCTTGTGACTCCCTACATTTTGTCATTATCAATTTATGACCCCTCCCCCTTATTTTTTTCTTTCCAAAAATGTATGACCCCCTATATTTGGGATCCCCTTCCGAAGAAAATGATAGCCCCCTAAATATAGAACAATCATCAATCTGTTCAGATATTTCTTTAAGGGGGTACTACACCCCTGGCCAATTTTGTGCCTATTTTTGCATTTTTCTCAAAAATGATAGCGCATTGGTGACAAGTAAGATATGTATATAATAGGGGCAAGGACTACGACTACTGCACTGAAAATTCAGCAACTCAAGGCAAGTAGTTATTGATTTATTGTTCAAATATTGGTTTTCCCTCATTTTGGACTGTAACTCCACAACTGTTGTCTGTGCTGAAATAAAATTTCCAGTGCAGTAGTTGTAGTCCTTGCCCCTATAATATACATATCTTACTTGTCACTAATGCGCTATAATTTTTGAGAAAAATGCAAAAATAGGCACAAAATTGGGAAGGGGTGTAGTACCCCCTTAATAGCACCTATACCATTTTTTGCTGATATACTACAGATATTTTCATTTACAAAAATTAACAAAGTAATATTTGTGAGAGAGGATGTTTACATCAGCTCCACGTGTTTAAAACCGCGAATCTGATTGGTTAATAAGCTGCACGTAACGAGAAAGAAGCTACGCGTAGCAGTTCCACGCTTTTGGACCCCTTGGCTTGCCATAGAGGATCATTATATAAAGCTTACCCTTTCCTAGACAGTAAGGTTCTTGGTCCCATGACCAATATGTGTGCTCTATCACAGAGTCATAATCACATGTGGCTTGACTACTTCCTCGTAGCACTGTCCTGTCTTCGCATACTATCTTACAGCTACTCCCATACTGGTTAGAACACGGGTATCTTGTATCTACTCGTGCATGAGCTGGTAATGGTGGAACGACTGGCTCACAAGTTTTGACTTTAAATGAAAATAAGAATGTGACCGTTTGTTATATATGACGATTGCCTTTTTGGCATGAAACTCAGAGTCCTATTCTCGAAGGTCTGTTCTATCTAAAATATGTCATATGTGTTTACAAACTACTAAATGATCAAACTGTATACTATTTTGATGCACACTAGTACTGCAGCTAAAAATGGCAAACCTCAAAAACCGCACCTCTAAAACTGATTACTCAATATTTAAAAAATTGTGATGTCACATCACAATTTTTGCATGTGCTTTTGAGATTTGCTCACGCCCTTTCCTGGTTTTTGTTTGTCTTTTGTTTGTTAATAAGCAACAATCAAGTGCATGGAACAATTGATGATAATATAGGCAAACATCAGTAGCGATGGCGGCAGCATGAGGGGTGCAAATCTGAAAATTTGCCGAAAAGCTGGCATTTTTGTCAAAAATAATGGGATTTTTGGTTATTTTTTGTTCTGACCGGGGAAGCTACGGGTGTGTGCGTGTTTGTTTGTTTAATTGTTTGTTTGTTTTAAATGTTATTCACGTAGAAACTCAACAACGACCCATGATAATCGGAGAGGGTTACAGCTCGCACTACCCCTATTCCCACTCTACGCCAAGCTGGCACAAGGCCAATTTCTACAAACTTTTACGTCTTTCAGGAAATTCCTATTCGTTTAAAGACATGCGTCTTGACAATCCTTTCTGGATGGTACAATATTTGCTCTAGCCTTTTGGGAAACGAGAATTTTTGATGTCTACCATGAGAATTATGCTCAATTAGTAACGGCACTTATAATCTCTTTGAAATGTAAGGTATAATTGTTCTCAATTAGTGACATCATAGTGTTTTATGTTAATTTTGTCTTCCATGGGTGTCCATTCTTTCACGAGAATGTGATCTAATAAATAACTCTCAATTAGTATATTACTATGATATGAAAAAATATCTTCCTTTTCCTTGTTGTTGGTTTAGATCACCCCTGCTGATGAAATGGTTCTACCCCAAATTTCGTACAAGCATCACACACCGTGATTTCATTGAGACAGTATATCACACTGGACAGATGGATTTATGTGGTTTATAGTGGAAGCCATGTTAGGTGCACAAATTGGCACCATTAGACTTTGTGGGAGCACGTGTGGCCGAGTGGATAAGGCGCCCGACTCATAATCCATAGGTTGCGCGTTCGAGCCCCGCTCGTGCCAACGTGTTGTGCCCTTGGGCAAGGCACTTTATCCTCATTGCCTACTGGGGGATGGGTTGGGTTGGATTGGATGTTTGTATAGTTGTTTGTTTCAATGTTTGCAATATTGGCGCTGATTAAGCTGCTGCCTGCAAATTGCATTGTGTCTGTTTAGGTGTGTTTAATGTTCAATTCTAGCAATTTGACCTGCGGGTCACCATTAGAGTTTGAAATAAAACCTTCCTTTTTTTTTTTTTAAGAGGGGGATTAGTAAGTTGGGGTCGGGCAATTTTTTATTCTTTCTCCGCCAAAATGCGGCAAGATGCAATTATACACTGTTAGGTGTTGGTGGGGAAAGTGTATAAGTGGGGAAGTTTTTTTTTTCAAAACTTCCTAACCCCACCCTTGAAGTTTAATGATGCGTCCCTAATACCGTAAAAAAGATATTGGACAATGATCCTCCTTAATTAAATTTACCTTGACATACTGGTGCAAGGGATGTAAAATCAGTTACGTTCCACGTTCCGTCCTCGAGACACAAGATTGTTACACTGATACTGGTCATTTCATAGCCTTCTTGGCATTGAAGTGTACAACTACTCCCAAAACTATTTGAATCGGTGCACTGTAAAAACACACCTGGCAGACTGTTGAATGTTTCTGTAAAACTGCACTGGGTAACTGAATTAAACGAAGGAGAATCATACATTGATATGATGTCAATGGGTAGCTGAATCAAACAACAATAGGGAGTCATTGATTTTGATATTATTAAGAATATACTATTCGTTACAAAAACAGGCATGACAATTGCTGGGGCTTGAGCTTGATATTATTTTGTTTCTTTGTTTGCTCTTGTTGTTATTTTGACAGCAACTTGCCGTTTTTAATAGGCATGTTTTACAGATAATATTCCATTCAAAATAATATAAATCGCGAGTACTATATGTGACACGATCTGGTCCATGGGGGCCAAAGGAGGTATTTTTGAAAATTGACTTACTGTAATTATTGCATTACACATACAATAGGCTATCATTTACTGAAAACCCCAAAGGTCTAGCATACTTGGTTCTAAAGTTATGAAGTGTTTTGATGCCTACTTTCTTATGTTTATTATTGTTTTTCTTACTTCACATTTTTTACCTTTATCTCAGTTTCAAATTTGCCGCCTTTGGCCCCAATGGGCCAGATCGTATAACAGTTCTGGCATACTTAAGGTATTGTTGGTCGAAGCAGCTAAAACAATTCGATTTTCATTATCTAAATCAATAGGCCTATATTATTGAAAAATAACACTTTGATGTTTTCCAAAAGTTCATTCTACAAATCACATACTTTAAAAACTTGCTTGATTTATTGTTGTTAATGAGTTGTGCCCTCTTTACAACATAACTCGAGAACCACAGGACCTACAAAAGTATGTCTGTGATATTTAAATTTTTTTACACACTTGCTATGAAATGATTAATGCAATTATTGCCAAAGCTCACTACCAATCGCAATATTCCGTGCACTGTCCAATCACAACAATTTAAAATAGTTGCTGAGCTTCATACATTAGGTTTATCAGCTTTGTACATTAAGTATGTTAAGGCTATCACGACTTTTTCTTCATTATGTCCAAATATCAGGCATGACTTTGTCTTTTTCAAATTCACTGCTGTACACAAGGAAATCCGTGAAGCAATCCACATTAGGAGAGACCCGCAGCTCAAATTCAACACCTCGCAAGGGTACGAACTACCTCCAGTGTACATGTACAACTGAAATCAGTGAAACCAACTGGGAACTCTAGTAGAAGATCTTCTAGAAACACTGATCTCAGCAGCATGTCACACACCATTACCCACTGAGGAAGGAAAAAGTAGGTTCTAAAATATTTGGGAAAATAACCGGGTTGAGTGCAGTTAAATGTTTTAATCTTTCTACTTCTAATAACGAAGTGATTTGATACTATGGATTCTAGCAATTTGACCTGCGGGTCACCATTAGAGTTTGCAATAAAACCTTCCTTCCGGATGGTAAGATAGTAATGCAAACCCTGTGTCACCGTTTTGTCAAGTGAAAAGGTTTCCCGCAATTTGGCGCAAATATTTATCTGCTAATAGGGATGCACTTTGTATTGCCAAGATTTGCTTGACGACACTTACCCACACATTGGCTTACACTGTTTGCACCAGTCTCAATGGTGCCCGTATTATCTGGACATGATGTGCATTCAGTTTGACCCGATTCAGTTTGGTATGAGTTGACTTCACATTCCAAGCAAGGAGTTAGACCAGTGTTGGACCAAAATCCCGGTAAACATTGCTCTGATTTCAACAGAAATATAAAATTCATTTTTAATACGTTAGATGCACGTCCTTTACGTTTTTTACCAATTTTTCATGCCATCGTCAGTTTTTGTTCCCAAAAGAATCTCTATGAATGATTACCCGTTTATAGTCGTGTTCACATTTTGAGTTACATCCGGCTTAAACTTACGATAACACGGTCATGCATCCAATCTGCCTAAGTGATCTTCGAATATTCAAACGAATACGAACCTTTACAATCCGATTGAAATTGTGAGCCCTCTTGAGCTGTACTTTGTCCTGCTGGGCAGGCTAAGCATCCCGTCGCCATCTGATCAGGCTGGTAAGAACCACGTGAGCAAGCAGTGCACGGAACGACACCAGTTGATGAAATCTCCCCAGGTAAACACACATCTGTGATTACAATGGTCGGAACGTGAAAGGAGACCGGAATATATTAAGTATGTGACAATAATCATGATAATGTAGATATTTTGAAGGTGTTGATTTCTTGTCAAAGGTAATTATGTTAATACATCACATGGTACAACAACTCATCTTACATCGAAACATTTTAGGTTTCAGTAATTGCCAAAACGCAACAACTCTACGGGAAATGACGGGATTCAATGCATGGTGACTCATGCTTCTTTCTATCTTTTTTCTTTTTTGTTAATAACAAAATCATCTTTCTTTCCAGTATTTTAGTGGGCAAGGGCAAATTTCGTCCCCATTTGTTAAGTTTTTTGTCCCGTTTTAAGTCATTTTAAGGATACTTTAACTTTAACCGTCGACATTTTATCCCTATTATTTTTTTGAAGGGGGGGGGGGGCAACCCCGATTCCCCTGGCTCCGCCCCTGTTCTTGACGGAATAGAGTTTCTTTGTATGATATTACATATCGCCCACGGATTAACAAAGGTATAAGGCCCAGGGTATATTCAAGCAAGATATCACAAAAGCAATATAACTAACTACCTTCGCAATTATCTTGTGACTGGTATCCACTTTGAACAGTGCTCTGACCATCTGGACATAGAATACACTCAGTGCTTCTTGTGAGAGGTTGGTAAGACCCTGCTGAGCAACTGGAGCATGGTGCTAAGCCTGTTGTAGAATACTGTCCGGGGTGACATATCGCTAAATGAACCCAAAACAAACAAAAAGAAAAGATAAGCTTATAATATACAAATCATTTTATCCACTTTTAAACAAATTTACAAAACCTGTTAGATATATCCTAGCCATAAGCTGCCATACAACTAAAATGATTGGTAAATGTCCCATCTAGCATAATACATGTAACATGGGCATTATTGGGCTTCTCTGAACTTCGAGGGTGTATTTATTATAGATGAGTCTAATTCTGGGTAATCTTATCTATACTACAAGCTCCTTACTCTTGCAATCCGTTATATCTTGAGAGCCAGTGCGGAGAGTTGACATTCCTTCTGGGCAAAGTTTGCACTGTATTTGAGCTTTCTCGTCTTGGTATGTCCCGATTGGGCATCCTTCACATCCACCATTTACATTGTACGTTCCTAGAAAACAGGCAGCTACATACAAAGTGCAAAGTCATAAGAAAAGATTCAACAGAAATGTACATAATGAAGATATATCACTAGAAACAATACATGTTTGATCATACACCAAGCCGGGACAACAATATACTATTTACCCCACTGAATGTGGCTGATAACCTATAATGCAATGCATTGAGGATAAACTCACTCTGATATAATTTATGTAAACCAGCCATGAATCTTAAAATGTTGAATAACCTCTGACTTACGCGGACTTGACCAATTTTGTGGTTCATTGGTGCAGTATATGCACGAACCTTAGTACTGATTTATCGAATATTGAGATACTTACTGCAGAGTACAGATTCAGTGGCTTCTACGTATCCAGGATCACATTCTGGACACACTTCTTCATCCCAATAATTCATAGGATAACCATCCTGTTGTCGGGTATTTATCTGCATACCATTAACGTTAGGAACTAGTTGATCATTTTCCGCCATTACGTACAACTCATCCATCATATCATACAAATTATCAACCGCGTCCCATGATGCATCAGCCATATCGGTGGCTGGGTCTGGGTTAAAGGTCATTGTGAGTTCAACAGATACAGTAAATTCAAATAGACTATTTCTTTTCATCTGTGTCGCCTTGTTTCCTTTTTGCCGCGTTGTGTGACGAAGTTGAGCATCTAAGCGCTTCTGATTTTTTATGGACGTTTTTCCAGACGTTTTCCAATTGATATTATTCTCGGCACTTCGTCGCCGCCTTGTGCTTCCGCAAAATACTTCAACATTATTTACGCCACAATTCCCCTCATTACCGGTACAATATTCCGTTGCATACATTGAACTGAGAATGAGGGATTCAAAGTTTGTCTCTATTTCTTGTATGGTGTTCTCGTCAGTGCAGGGTGCATCGGAATAGTAATAAAGATCGACAGAGCCGAGAAAATTTGTTGGTCTTCTAGTGCCTTTATGAAAAAGAAATAATATAATGTTGAGTGACTTTTTTATATTTTATATTTTATTTTTTTAGGCAGTAACGGCATGAAAATATCAGATTATATAGACTGCTGACAAGTTTCCACCCAGTATTAATATCCTTGGTATAGTTGACCCGGTGCCTGATACTAGGGATATGCGCAGGGAGAGCATTCAACACGCGAGCAGTAGATAGTACAACATAATTATATCACGCGCAATATCATATTCTTAAGACAGAGTGCGAGTGTAACATATTCTTTGATCATACGAAAAAAGCAAGTAGTTTATCATGCAAAAATAGCAAAAATATAAATTTTACTACTATTATTATTATCAGACTGATTTGGTAGGAATAAATTAAATTTTAATGATGTGACCCCGACTGACCCGAGTGTGATGCCTAGCGAAATGCATGCGCGCTCAATGAAAATTGTACTCTTCAATTCCGGGTATTCCAAAGACACTGTGCAACACGGGGATTACTGAAAAGAATAGTTAGGTCTACACGGTGGCTCCTATTTGTAACAATGGTTCCTTCACATAGGCGACGGAAGCGGAAGGGAATCGAAGAATAATTAACTCTAACAAGGAACATGCTTTATTGCCATCGGAAGGCAGAGAAGGAACGAAAAAGGAGAGAAGATGAAGAAAGATTTCACTTGGCACCCCGGGAATGGACCATGGGACCCCTCGGGTGCCACGCACACGATCACCGGGGGAGTCGCTTGCCCGACCAGCGGCTTGGTGCCCATAAATGACTTACGGCGATTGCGCAATGCCATCACGTGGAATGCATGCATGCGCAGTGGTTTTCCTTGTAAGATTTTTAGGTGTTAGTGTTAAAGCAATGTTTGGGGCCGAAATAGGGTAAATTGTAAATTTGGTACATCAAACACCACAATTCACCTTCATTTTTGGCGAATATAGTCTGAAATTGAAAAAATTTCTGTGGGAAATGTCCCAGTAAACACCGGCACAAAATATGCTCCCCTCCCATTTTAATGCTTCCGCCGCAACTCTTTCGTCGATTCTGCAAAACACTTTAACATATTCTACCCCGCAATTCCTCCTCATCGTCAATACCAATTAGGAGCACCGAACATCCCTTTTAAAAATGGTATTCGCTGTCGTAGTGCACGTTAGTAACCATTGGTTACTGCTCCAAGCCTGGGCTCATACACCTGTTCCGAATTTTGATATGCCATAGGTTTTGTGTTGTGATCATTTCGATCAGTGGTTCGTAACAAAGAAAGCGTGATCCAGTTGGCCTAGCAACGGTCATATTGTAACGTGCACTACGACAGCGAATTGTGTCACTAGTGGCTTACTTTCACAATCAGGTACCATGTAGTTGGGATTCAGCCATGCTGCGTTTCGGCACACGTATGGTTGTTGGAAATCGTCATTACGACTCACACTTCTTGGGATATCAAAACCAACTCGACAGTTGATATAACAAAATCTTACATTGCCTGTGGTATCACAAACCATAGATCCGTTATTTGGAACATCGAGAGATTCACATTGTACAACTGAAAATATATAAATGCATATAAAAATTAAAATCATTAGTTTACGAGTGTGTAGAATATTATTGTACCGCCTTATAAACTAAGATTAGTTTGCGTCTGACGTCAGGACAAAGGCGGGCGTGATTGGTTGCTGACCTGCGCAGTACGGCATTTTCGGTCTGGTTGACATTGCATCAACTTGGGCTTTGTGACTACTGGTACTGATAATAAGCATAACACGATATCTAACAACAATAACTTGTTTTTACAAGAGGGTAAACACTGTTTCAACGACATCTAACATTGAAAAATAATAGAAATCAAAATAATTCCACTGGTGGAAATCGATGGCTACCTTCACAGTTGTAGTTTGTATTATCCCAAGTTCCATCTGGTAGACAAGTAGAAGTGTTTGTTCCAGTACCATAGAATCCACTCCTGCAATACCATTGACAAATATCACCGACCTCATCCGTGCCATCAGGTGGTTTATTGCAGCCAGTATGATATGATGGATGGGTTTCTACCAATGAGGCACATGTTATCTCTGCAAAAGACGAAATTAGACAAAATTCGAAATGATTACCACGCCTTCTCTGACAGCGTCTTTAAAGGTTGTACAGCGGCGCTCGACATCCATATTCCAGTATGCAGCTTTGTATGTAGCCAACACAAAATTGAGGGGGCACCGTAATTCTGTCTTCATGTTTGGTGCTTTAAAATAAAGAAGTCGAAGGTCATCATATTAAATGTTGACATTTTGGTCATTTGCAGATTCAGCCTTGTATGATATCTTTTCAGCAGTGGCGTAGCCAGGAGCAAAGGCAGACCATTTTTGTCAAAGTTTGCCACCTTGAAAGTGACCTTGTCACCCTATGATAATATCGTTCTTCAAAGTACCCACTTTTCCATAGAAAACTGTTAACTGTGTAATAGGGACATGGTGGTTTTGAACCTAAAGCAGTGGCATGGGATGCCAGTGTGATATAAACGTCACCAAAGATGCGAGTAGATATATCATTTTGTAATGCCGATTATTAAGCAATTTCCAAATAACACTTACAAATCATTTCAGATCCTTCGTCTGTTTCTTCGCGCCAGATGTTAAAGATAGAACTTTCAGTCCTCTCTGGGTCTTTTGGAGGAATATATTTGCATTGTGATACCAGTTACGTGACATACATATTAATTGTATGTACCCTTATATTCACATGCTATACGGTCTTCAAGATATGATTTGAAAGGATTTCCGGGACTTTCAGTGAATACGCGTAGTTTCGATTACTTGTTGACACCCAATCTGTCGGCAGGCTATAGTCCTAGCACACCAAAAACCGTGACCTAAAATTGGCACTTGTTATTTATGCTACACAAACTCTACGTATATTTGAAATATCAGAACCTTTCAAAAGAGGAAGCTATGATCCAGATTCTAGGTATGATACTGCCATCATCACCATCGTGAGTAGCTTCTGAGTGAATGTTCTTAGTCATCTAGCAGTTTCAAACAGAGTTTTGGAATAAAATCAAATACTTGAACTTACTTTTTGCAACTTTGCGACGTTGCATCTACAACCACCAGACTTCATCAGGCAACTGTCCCGCTGGACTGGTCAACGTCGCAAAGTTGCAAAATTTAAGTTCCAGAATTTGATTTAATTCCAAAATTCTCTAATAATATTACTACTATCTTATTAATTCTGTAGACGACTTTAATATTTTAAAAGCAACATGCATATAACCTTCGCAAATAAAGTCCTGATTGTTCCACGTTCCACCATTGTCAGCAAGACACGTTGATGTATCTGAGCCAACACCACGATATCCAGACGCACAGCTCCACTGGCATGACGACCCATATGAGTACCCATTGCATTCAATGATAGTCGGAATGGTTGCGGTCAAAGGTGAGCACGTAATTGCTGTAAGGAAAAAATAATATGTATCGATAATGAAATCATAGAAGTTCTCTCAACAACATACACACTTACTTGATAGTTCAGCACCACAGCCATGGAACTTTCTATCTTTTTTCTCATGATGATGGGGTTGTAGACTGGGGTAGGCAGTTGCGTCACTTGTCCTGAGTTTTTAGCCCACGGTGGTGGCGTAACTGAATTTTGACGTCCGCCTCATTGAAAGTATGTACTTCTGACTTCAGATGAGAGGAATCTCTGTGATCAGTGAAGCGCTAGTCATGGCAATCTGTTTTCTATTAAACGTAATGAGAAGAGCCGATTTGCCATCACATTTCTCTGCGAGTTCTGAACCCAGGGAGGCAGCGTAACAGAACATATGCGTCATTGAAATTATATCCCTCTGACTTCAGTTGAGAGGAATTTCTGTGTTCAGTGAAACTTTATCGTAGTGGGCAATCAGTTTCACAAATTATGAGAAGAACACGTTTAAAAGGCCTTTCTCTTTACGAAAACACTTATGTATGTTTCTGCGAAACACCCTTTTGGATGAAAGAATCTAATTTATTTGACCAACGACCTTTGAAATTATTATTTTTGGACTAAGAAGAACCTTTAGGGATTACAAACCTTTGGATAAATAATTTTTCCGAACAAATCAACTTTCTGGGTAAGGGCCGAACTTTATTTTTCGGGCAAACGACACTTTGGATTTAAAAACGTTCGTACATATGTTCCTGTAGTGCAAAAAAACATTTTGAACTGGCATTCATACTAAAGTAATTTGAACAGATTGGAACAACTACAAAAATATTCAAAATATCAGTACGATATTCATGTATTACTTACTTACCTTCACAAGTGAAATCTGTGTAATCCCATGTACCATCCGGTTGACAAGTTGAAACACCTGAACCGCCGCTGTAAAAATAACCAGTTCTGCAGTACCATTGACAAGATGCACCGATTGGATCTGTTCCAGGAGCATTGTTACAGCCAGAATGATAGGCTGGGAAAACCTCTTGTAGAGAGTCACAGTTGATCACTGTAGGATAGAATACATGGAAGTAAAATTTAACTAGACGTGTCAACAGGTATTTGTATGTGGAATCGCACAGATGTTCCGTAAATTCGCTGCATGGCGTTTACAAGTACCTATTTTTCTCTATGTCAACGCACCAATAAATACTCGACGGTAAAACAAAGTAAAGCAAAGCAAATAATGAAAATGTTTGGTAAAAACCTAAAGAAAGAACTCTAACTTGATTCTCACGCTTACCACGTCATGAGACAAGACTTTATTTCGGAATTCAAACCAGAAAAAGACTAGCGTGACTAGTGAAATAAATGATGGCCAAGTGTTTGGAGACCTTTTGCGGGTTTGATCAGATTATTGTGTTACAACAATGAATTTCGACAATGTTGTTAAGTACTTAGCGAATGTTTCTAGTTTTAATTATTTAAGTGCAATATACAAGAAGATGTTTGAGCATTTGGTCATATTTCATGTAATTACTCACATTCACACTGGAAATCCTCATTGCTCCAGGTACCATCTCCATTGCAAACGGCTTCGTGCTCATCCCCAACACCGCGGTAGCCATTAGGGCACTGCAACTGGCAGGATGTTCCTGATGGTACTGCTTCCGTACCTGCAGTACATCCAGTGATGGAAGCTGGCGACGATACCACCAACAGAGGACACATGACACCTAATATCATGAACGATTGTGAGAAGACAAGGTCCCTACTTTGAGTTTAACTTTGACTTGTTTTACTATTATCCATTATAATAATTACAGGTACAATCATGTAAGACACAATTATGGCAAAATGGCTGCACATGACGCGGGTGGGTATATGAGTGATGTATGTGTGTGTGTGTGGGGGGGGGTGCGTGGGGGGGTGTGTGTGGGGGGCGTGAGTTTGGGGTGGGGTGGATGTGTTCTTTAAAGTGGGTGACCCAATTAAAAGCTTTCCCCTTGAGTTTTCCACCTGAGATGTGTTCCATTCCAGTGCAGTGATATGAACAAGAAAACGGTGATTTTGTGGTGTACTATCCCTTAAGGCCATGTTATAACATTTGCTGAGGAAAACGCCTTCAATATTTTTCAAAATTCTGTTTTTTGCATAATTATAATGTTCTTTATTAAACTAACATACCCTGCAAAATCAAGGCTCTAGGTGCTGTAGTTTAGTCACAATCCGAGATTTTGAATAAAACGCAGGAACCGTCGTTTTATTATTACGATGGAAAGATTAGTCGAACGCATACTTGATGTTCATAACAGTGCGTACACATGGTACATGGCGACACACATAAAGGATCGTGTCGTAGCACAACCGAATGGAGTGACACGCATTGACGACATCGGCGCTGGTAGTTAATTCCAATTTTCTATTTTTTATGGAAATGTTATAATCCGGGGTTATAATGTCTGCGACATTTCCTTTTCTATTATCCAAACCAAGCAATTTAACTCAAAGATTGTGCGTAATGGGTTCCATGTAAGGTAGAATATTTTAAAAGAACTCATTTTGTTGAATTGTATCAATCTGCCCTCTCAAGTGGCGTAGATTATTTTTTTGACATGAGGTGGGGTGGAAAAATCCTTAAAGTATAGTGAA
This sequence comes from Amphiura filiformis, assembly GCF_039555335.1. Taxonomy (NCBI): domain Eukaryota; kingdom Metazoa; phylum Echinodermata; class Ophiuroidea; order Amphilepidida; family Amphiuridae; genus Amphiura; species Amphiura filiformis. The sequence continues at coordinate 4,776,698 of NC_092631.1, forward strand.
TCCAGCGCCTTTTGGAAACAATAAGTTTATGGTACATGTGTGCGAAGCACCGAAAATGTTTACCATATTGAAGCGAAAATGGTGAGATATGGTGCAAAGTGGAACAAATTCGAGCGAAGACAAGAGCGCAAATATTGACACTTTTGAGGCTAACATGGGCAAATATAAGGTTAATGTGGTCAGAAACCCAAATGCAAACGTCAACATTGAGGGATGATTGCATGGACCATCCCCCCATTATCAAAATATTGGGGGCCCGATCCAATCGTAAGTAAAAATATTGGTAACATGAGTGGAAATAATAAACATAATAATATAATTACATAATGTTTTGCTTACGATTGCAAATAATATCTTGTCCGCTCCATGCACCTGAACATCCAGATCCAACTTGCATCAGACAAAAACGGCGAGCATTGTCACTTAGGCTGTACCCATCGTCGCAAGCAACCTCACATACACTACCAATACTTGTAGAACAAGTATTTGACGTTACAATGTAACCATTGGCTGGAGGACGTAAGGAAGGACACTGTGTGGCTGAAATATAAATAAATTTGATAGAAATAAAGTGACATGACGGATAAAGGTTCAAGTAGTATAAAAGAATGAAAGAACTATAAAGACTATTTAAGACTAGAAAGAAAAGAAAAGAAAAGAAAAGAAAAGAAAATTCACTAACGTGTGCATGCAGGTTGGTTGGGATTCCAAGACCCCTGGTTGTCACAAAGAAGTTCATTGTCCCCATCTAGACACCAGCCAGCATCACAAGAAAACGAGCAGGTTGTGCCATATTTGAATTCCTGATCATTACAAGTCATCGTTTGGTGTTCTACGTCATTTGGTCTATCACACCTGTTTACTGCAGCACAACAGCAACAAGAAATGAAAACGGTTTTCAAAAGATAAATAATAATTGTAAATTGAATGGCATGTTCACACCTGGTACTTATTCTGAAATCATGAATTACATTACTACAACACACGTACATAATATATGCGTGGTTTCAATTTCTTGCGCAACTATGAATGACTAATTTTGAACAGGACTATAGTTAGACGGGCATAAAACATCGCAACTTCTTAACATTGTCTTGAGTTATTGAGAAATATGTGACGTGTCATGTCAAAAGCAGACACTTTTGGGCAGGATCGTAAATGGAGAAATAGCCAACAATCTGCCCGGGTTGATTTTTTCACAATTTGGGTTTGTTGCGAATTTCTGATGTTATTAATGTTAAAAATATTGTCTGATAGTTTCAGACCGGAATATAACTGGCATCTTGTATTTTTTGAGACATTTTTCAAGGTAATTCCTACTCTCAACATTGTCAATAATATTTTTAAAGGCCGATATCTCAATTTCCAATTTTATATTACCATAACTTACCATAGAACTCATTATCTTCGCTTAGGAATGTCCGATTTCATTGGGGAATGTGGCGTTATGGAGCAAAATATCTCTATATTTAAGATATTTAAAAACCTCAACATATTTTATAACCTGCCCAAAAGTGTCTGATTTTGACATGACACGTCACATATATCCTATAGAGTGCATTGTCCCTAAAGAAGAGGGCAAAGCAGTGACGTGCCTACGGTGGAAAGGCAGGAGCGATTTCCTCCAGTCGTCATAGGGGCACAGGAGGCATGTGCCCCCAAAATCGATTTGAAAATTTAGAAAAGCCCATAGGAAATTTGCCGAAAAACGGCTTGTGCCTCCCATCAGGTCCGATGCCCCCCTCCCACAACTCAAAGAAAAAAGGAAAACAAATATTCCTTGTTCTTAGTACTGTTTGAATACGCACACACTCGGTAAACACCTTGATTTGGGTAGCCTATATAATATTGTAAAATTGCACATTTTCGCGCGCTTCGAGCGCATTGAGCTCAATGTATCAACTTAGTATGAAACATGAAACACCCTGCATATAATATCATACTTCTCACCCGTGACTGTGACCGTAAAGGAGCAGTAGCTCCTGTGACCAGTTGGATCACGAGCTTCGTAAGAAATAATATGTCTTCCTTCTGTAAAGGTTGACCCGGGTGGCTGTGAAGACGTTAAGCGTACCGTTGCTGTTCCAGAGTTGTCGCGTGCCTGAAAGTAAATCATGTAGCATTAATAAAATGCTCATTAAAAAGCAAGCCACTGCGCCGGTATCTATAAGAAATTGATGCAGGTGTAAGGCTGTGAGTTTCAAAATAAGGGGCTTTCGGTGGAAGAAGAAAATGTACAAAAATGCCTGTTTTGGGTGAGAATTAGACAGTCTTGTCTGGTTGTGAAACCCCACATTTTGTCTTAACCCAGAATTATAGTCCATGATGTTTTTTGGTGTTTTCTATATCTTTAGGCCTACTGATTCGGAATCTGTGTAGTGCAACGTGGCACCCAGTTTGAAATAAATGTCTCCAAAATGACCCCATGGGGATATACAGGGATCAAAAAATTGATCGGGACAGAACCCGGTTCCGGCACTACGTGTAATCGTGGGTATTCATGCTTGTCGGCGAACTTTGAAAAGACCCCCTATTACATCTCATTCGTGAAGTTTTCAGGATAAAATCTCCATTTTGAGCGATTTCGCAGTATTATTAACAATTTGTTCGAATTGGTATAATCATAGGAGCATAGGCACTCAACAAATATTCTGCGTTCATTTGCTGATGAAGGTCTATAGCACAATATCAGATATAACTATACTTACAACTGGGGTTCTCCATTGTACAACAGTAGAAGATAAGAGTCGATCTGCTTTCTTCGTGATTGAAATAGGACATGTAATAGTCGGTGCTTGTATATCTGTAAATACAAATTGTAAAAAAAATGTGACCAGCTTAAAAAAAAAAAAAACGGAACAAGTCGCCCGACATGCTTTTGAGTTGCAGGCCTTTCAAGATGACATTTCAATAAAAAAGATTGAAATTTTGGAATTTATTCTCAATTTCATGGTATTTGACTGTGGGACTAAGTGGACTTTCAAATCTCTGAAAGTACTTATTAAAAAGAGGTTTATTTAATCAATAAATAACAATTGAACTATGATATTCCCTATTCAATCCCGTGTAATGCAGGAAACTAACTGTCGCATTACTCAGAATAGCAATTTCGCAAAAATATCAAGGTATCATTTACTAAATTATCGACAACTTAAAAAGTATTGATGCTATTTATATAATTTTGGTATCATTTTTAAGCTTATTGTCTAGTGCTTACATTTGTATGCAAATCATGAAATGTAAAAAATGCGACTTATTCTGGTTTTGTCAGAGCGGATCACAAATTATATATACAAGTAATGTTTTTGTTCGAAAAGGCCGGTAGTAGAAATGTGCTGTCTGTTTGCTTTTTTGTTTGTTTAGGTCTCTTGTTTGTTTGCTTCTAATTACATAATTTTACAGAATATATATTTACCGCAACATCTGGGATTAATACTACCAGGTTTCCAATCTCCGCAATCACATGTAAAACAGTAGTTTGTCCCTGAACATTTTGCAAAACCATTGGAACAAGAGTAAACACATCGACTCCCGTGCTTGTAACCGTCAGAGCAGCTGCGCGAACCGAAACTTATACTAGGTAAACCAGGGCAATCTGTAAAGAAATATAAACGCCATTTTTGGAAATAACTCGATCTGATGACGAGGAGGAGACAATAATTTATCCCGTCATTCGATGGTTGAATTTGCATAAAAAACTTCCATTAGGTGATATTAAAATGGAAACTATTCCATTGAAGTGTAAGTCCAACAAATTCTTATACAACAGATTTTTACCTATATTTTTGCAACAAAATTGGTGAAAATACGGGTAACTAGCAAATTTCCCAGAGACAAATGGGCTCTGTAAAACTACTATGAACGTGAGCTGCAACTTTTTGACATTTCTATTGAATTCTCGAAGTATTTGTAAATTATGTAATTCCTCCATTTGGTTTGCTATATTCTCTTAAGGGGGTACTACACCCCTGCCCAATTTTGTACCTATTTTTGCATTTTTCTCAAAAATTATAGCGCATTGGTGACAAGTAAGATATGTATATTATAGGGGCAAGGACTACAACTACTGCACTGGTAAATTTATTTCAGCACAGACAGCAGTTGTGGAGTTACAGTCAAAAATGAGGGAAACCAGTATTTGATCAATAAGTCAGTAACTACTTGCCTTGAGTTGCTGAATTTCCAGTGCAGTGGTTGTAGTCCTTGCCCCTATAATATAAATATCTTCCTTGTCACCAATGCGTTATCATTTTTGAGAAAAATGCAAAAATATGCACAAAATTGGCCAGGGGTGTTGTACCCCCTTAAAAACATTTCAACACAATTAGTAATGAGGATTTCATAATTATGGATACGGGAATTGGATGGATTTTATTGCGATGGAGTATGAATATAAACGATTTGGAGTTTTTGTCGATAGAAATGACCATTTTGGTACAAAGAGAATATAATAATAAACATCAAAATCAAACCCCATTTTTGCATACATTAGAATGGTTTCCACATTTGTGTACAGAAAGTGATGTCATTAGACGAGCTAGAAGCAAAAATGTGCAGTGCAATACAAATTTAGTTTTTGTATAGAAGGGGGACAGTTAAATATTAGAGAGTTTGCGATTCCCATAAACTGTGATTGCACTATTCAAAATCATCACGCTGTGACGAAGCGAGGCAGGGATCGATACAAAGGGATGGGCATCCTAGTATTACGTAACAAACCGGAAGATGTAGCCTAAGTCAAGACAAAAGGCGGATTAGCGGCCATTTTATTCCCGTGTCCTTATACTTTAGTACACAAATATATAAGTTAACAGGTTTACAATTTTAAAATTATATTTTGTGTATACATTATATTCTGTAGTAAATCGATCAAATGACGGTGATTGTTCAGGGTATTATATGCCTGATATAATTAAATTGTCTGACCAGCTAGTATTCTCCTCCGCCGTCAGTGTGATTCCGGTCACTCCACGTACCGTGTTGCGAAGGTGGAGGAGACTAAAGCTGTATTGACGAACACGCATGCGTTAAAATGATGTAGCCTAGGTCGAACAATAGCGTGACGTAGTTCCCGGCATTGTTCCTATGCACTTTCACCCTCCTGAGCGAGGTCGCTTATTTAGCCAGTATTGAAGATACTACACGTACGACATGAACGCGCAGAAAACGTAGAAAACGCACAAAATAATGTACTTTTTACAATATTTAATGTGTTTAAGGGCTCGGTCATCCACCTCTGCACAGTATTATTTGCGGGACCTGACGACCACATTCCAAAATTTGACGAAGCAGTAGATACGTAACTTGATCGTTGCCCCAGCAACTGGTCTACACCGGGCCCATGATATACGCAGCATAGTTTGAATACCCTGCGCTGTTTTCATGATTTGTTGACCACTACAAGATAAGCCTACACAATCTTTGAATAGACCTATTTCTTGGTCATCGATCAAGTTATGTAACTACTTCGACGGCGAATTAGCCCGGGGAATTAGCAGATAATCCGGCAAAAAAAAGGCTGAAATAAACTAGACACTTTATCATTAATATCGATATCACATGATTACTTGAACAATTTGAGCAATTCTAATAATTTATGATTGACACGTGTACTCACCACTAGGAGCATGGGAACGCGATGAATCTAAAAGTAAACAAAAGAACGGAAAATATCGTGAACGAAAGCATCTATAACCATCTTCATGGTATACGCTGTCGAAGTGATTATGTAACAGGATTAATTACCATAGCATTGAGCGACCTGATTTATCAACAAGTGACGACGAGCTGAACTGGTGTCAGATTGTCACCGGGGAGTATTCAAACGTCTTCATTGCATCCTTCTACAGACCGCCAACACATAGACATAACTTTGATGGCCTTTGCAACAGCCTTAAGAAAATTCGCAGTGAGTGTAAGTCACCCTACATTATTATTGGAGGGGATTTTAATCTTCCTAAGATGACCTGGGAAGACAGCCAAGTTGCTCACGGTGAACTTCAAGAGAGTATTCTCCAAATTGCAGCTGACTTTGGACTTGATCAACTTGTTCACTTACCAACCAGACGAGACAGTAATTGTACCGAGAACATCCTCAGCCTATGTTTCACCAATAGACCATCGCTGGCTGTCAGTGTGTCTCCTCATTCAGGCTTAGCTGATCATGACATCGTGCTGGCAAGTTTCTCGCTGCAAGCTCCGCTACCAAGAAAACCACCTAGGGAAGTTTACAAGTGGGGAAAAGTCGACGAGACGGGCTTCAAAAGTGATGCCAAAGTCCTTGCTGATAACTTCCTTGATAGTGCACCTGAAACAAGATCCACAAAGGAAAACTGGTGCAGACTGAGGGATGGACTGCTTAATTTAACAAAGACACATGTGCCTACAAAGACTGTCAAAGGGAAGAACAATGCACCTTGGTTCACTCAGAAGCACAAGAAATTGTGCAGGAAGAAAGAGCGTTATTACATCAAAGCAAAAAAGACCGGTAGTGATCACCACTGGGACATGTACCTGAAGGTGAAACGCGAGGTGGAGAGAAAGTTAAGAACAGCTGAGAGAAACCATGTTGCTGATATTGCTGCCTCTGACGACCAGAAATTCATGTGGAATTACATCAAAGCCAAAAGAAAAGACAATGTTGGTGTTCAGACACTGAAAGTGGATGGCCAAGCAATCTCTGACGACCTGGGTAAAGCCAGTGCTCTCATGAAACAGTTTAATAGTGTTTTTTCAACAGAGAGGCAGAAGATCCTCCGGTTTATCTACCGAGTCCATACCCAAGCATGCCTGATGTAGTTGTTGATCAAGCTGGCGTCCTGAAACTCCTGAAAGAAACCAAAGCCAATAAAGCGGTGGGACCAGACAACATCCCAAACAAGGCTCTGAAATTGGCAGCCGAGGAGTTGGCACCTGTTGTTTCACACATCTTCCAACAGTCGCTTGACGAGGGCTACTTGCCTGAGGACTGGAGACGCGCAGACATTGTTCCGCTCTTTAAAAAAGGGTCAAAGGCGAAGCCATCTAACTACAGGCCAGTGTCGCTGACCTCAGTGCTGAGTAAACATCTGGAACACATAGTTGATAGCCAGAAACAGATAGCCAGACAGATAGCCAGTTGACAGCCAAAACATACTGTCTGACTGCCAGCACGCCTTCAGAAAACAGAGATCTTGTGAAACCCAGCTCATCACAACACTTCATGACCTCGTCTCCTACCACAACAAGTCAATTACCACTGATATAGCCATTCTAGACTTTAGTAAGGCCTTCGACGTTGTGCCTCATAAACATCTGCTGTTGAAGCTGAACTACTGCGGCGTCCGTGGTAACGCACTTGAATGGAAAAAAACTTTCCTGACTCATCGCCAGCAGAGGGTGGTTGTAAACGGTCAGAAGTCTGAGTGGGATACAGTCCTGAGTGGAGTACCGCAAGGTACAGTTACCGGGCCACACGACTTCATCGCTTTTATCAACGACATCGTTGACGGTCTATCATCCATTGCAAAAATGTTTGCAGACGACCTCATTGTCTACAGGGGTATACGTGGGACACAAGACGAAGTGGAGTTTCAAGAAGATCTTGATAAGCTAGTTAGCTGGGCTGAACTGTGGGGAATGAAATTTAATGCCAGCAAGTGCAAGGTTATGCGTATCTCCAGAAAACGGGATCCTGGTCACCCAACCTACCAGATGCTAGGCACTACACTGGAAGAAGTCACCTCCACACAATATTTAGGCATTCATATCCAAAACAACTTGAAATGGGATGTCCAGACTCACTACGCAGTCGGAAAGGCTACTAGAGTTCTCAACTTCCTGATGAGGAATTTTTACAACTCAATGGTGAAACCCCATCTTTAATACGCTTTAGTACAGAGAAGGGCAGCAAGGTTTGTGATGGGTGATTTTCATCGAACATCAAGTGTTACAGAGATGTTACAACAGCTCAGTTGGAAAACAATTGAAGAGGGAAGAATCAAGACCAGAACAAGAACCCTTCAGAAGATCATCATGAACAGGTTAGCTATAGACGGGTCAAAATACTTTAAGCCAAAACCAAGTAGGAGCAGAAGGGGGCATGAAAACCAGCTTGTTTTACATGAGACTCCTTACACTGACATCATGAAGCAGTCCTTTTTTGCAAAGGCAATTGCAATTTGGAACAGGTTCCCTGTGGTGCCTGTGCCCGACGACGACGACGACAGTAAAAGTTTGACCACCCAGAAGCCCCAACTTAATTTTTGACTAGACAAGACCCAGCCAGCACTCAAGTCAACCTCCAGTGATACTCCCGTGTGGATGTGCTATGGAGGAAGTTTCAACGGGGTAACGAGGTAACGAGGTAACGAGCAATAGAGTTCCGACATATATTAATTCAATTTTTGAATAGATCGCCCAGCACTATAACGTTCACGCGGTACCTATGCATTGAACCATAGATGTCAAAGAAAGGCTGATCACTCAATCTATGTTTGCAGACATATACAGGTGATTAGTGCAATCTGCATGTAGTGCGGGGCGATCTATTCAAAAATTGTATTCCTCTATTGCTATGGTAGTTAATCCGATTATTACGTAACTTCGACAGTGTATAACCAACTGTTGCAAGCTTTGATTCTGCTATTGTTCCATTTTAAGTCATGCAAGAGGGCGCTTTCAAGTAACTTTCTTTCATCACATATTGACAGACTCCTGCCTGGTAGAGCGTTAATATATGTCGGAACTCGGAAATATTGATTTTGAGATATAGCCAAACAAAGGAAATATTTCCTTTTGTTTCCTCTTGTTTTGGAACTCTTTAATTGGTCATATCTTTGGAACTGGTAGTTCAAATTCAATGGGGTTTTCTGTAAAATCCGGCTTTGTAAATGCTTTTTACTATCCTATAAGAAACTTAAAAATAGCGGACGCCTTTGAGAGGAGTGTCAGAACTTTTTCACGTAGATAATCAGGTGCAGACGTTAAACTGTGGTACCTTGGGGACGCCACTTTTTGTGTGGGAGTCCGTAGTGCCCTGGGAGTCAGAACATTTGCCGCTGGGACTCGAACCCACGACCTCAAACTACCTCCCTCGTAATAATGAGTCGGAATAAATAAATAAATAAACGTATAATATTAGTTAATACAATATTAACACGATTGATGAGTTCTATTATGCACATACCACTGTAGTTAATGTAGCACACTGCCAGTAGAATAACGGCTCCGTACGTCTTCGAGTTGCCGAGGAACATTCTCGTATGTCGATCGTACCTATAAAAATATTCCACTTAATAATATTACGGTCTAAAACCGGTAATGGCGAACTAGTATTTCCCATCAGAGAAAGTCTAATAATTTGAGAAGGGTCTGACCTTTTACAATAGTAATGTCGAAATTAGGACTTGCTTTCAATAATACCAAGGAAATGCGGGACAGGTATAAGGTTTGAAATACAGTAGTAAGTTCATCAGGATTGTCAATAAAACAGATAATTAGAGTTTCTTGTGTACAAATCCAAAATTTGGGTTGATGTTAAGTACCTCAATGACAGTTTCGTGCTAACTTTCGAACTACTTTCTACCGCACATCTACGACCAACTCCTAACAGCGCCACCAACGTCAGCTCCAACCGGAAGCAGCCGTCAAGGTGCAGGAATTGGTCAGTCAATTTGAGAAAGTGCTAAGTCTTAGCACGAAACTGTCATTGGGGTACGTAACATCAACCCAAATTTTGGATTTGTACACAAGAAACTCTAATTATCAATACAGTAGTAGTATTTGAAACCTTTGACCGCAATCGTCTGTGTGTTGGTTTTCATGTCCCCTAATGTTAAAAAACACCAATGTGCACTAACCAGACATAATGTTATTTAGCTCCCGGCATGAATTATTGATTTTATAAATTTTCATACATATAGGTCAAAATTAAAAAATGGTGCGATTTCATCTAAACTGGTCTCAAATTACTCCCCTTAACATAAGATATCTAACATATACTTAAAGGGGTATTTCGTGATCCTGGCATCCTCTTTTTATGACATAAAAAAAAGTAAAGGTAAAGGAGTCGATCCTGTATAAACAGTGATCGGAGTGCCCATCTCTCTTTCATTGGCGATTGAGCCAGACTCCTCCATGTAATGTTGCTATAGGGGGATCGCTACTCCTCTACAGCGAGTCTGTTACCTTCCCAGCATTTAAGAATGCCGGTACCCATTTAAACACCTGGGTGGAGAGGAGTAATCGAGATAAAGTGCCTTACTCCAGGGCACAACACGATGGCGTCGCCGGGGCTCGAACCCGCAACCTTTCGATTATGAGTCAGTGCCCGTTCCGCTAGGCCACCGTGCTCCCTTTCCGCTAGGCCACCGTGCTCCCTTTTTTATGACATTTTTAGTAGATATATACGAAAAAAGCTTATTACGAATTAATCTGCAAGAAATTTTTTGTACATAAACATTATGTAGCTAGAGGTTTCCAGTGGTATAAAAATCTCAACTTTTTTTGAGAAAAGTGGGGGATGGTGCTGTGGATCACGAAATGCACAATTTACATGCATTTTTGTACTAGTGTCATGTCCCCCTTCAGAGCTCATGCAGCCAAAGTCCAAAAGAAATATGTAAAAACATAACATTGACACATGATTTCATCCGATTATAAGGTTATAAATTTCTTAAATAAAATATTTTCCTATTTGGTTTGCCGAGATGCGTAATTTAAGACAAAGTTCGATTGAATCGGTGCAGTTTGTAAATTTGGCTTCTGTAACACTTGACCTTATTTACTCCTGAACTAAGCACCCTAGTGCAATATTATTGACTTTTTTTTATTCCTTGCAATGAGAGGAACAATTTGAGATATATTACAGCCTGATAGGATAGATATTAACCTTTGACCCCATTATGACCCTCGACCCATCGTGGGAAGTATGGGGCCTAGAAAAAACCAATTCTAGTTTTATCCTTTAAGATGTAAGGATGCCTAAAAACATTGGTTCCAATAATGTAGGAAAACTAGATGCTAACTCAAAAATCACCCCATAGCGCCCTATACTATAATCTGTTTGTTGAGGAAGCGAGGATAATAATCACCAACATTCTACACAGTAATACAAAAGATATATGTCTGAAAAGTCCCGGTGAAAAGTACATAGCGTCTACGACTTGTTTCGATACATTGTTCTATTTTATTTATTGAGCATTCGTTTAAAATGTTCATTAGACCCTAAAAACATCTTTGTTGCTTGCCACAATCATGACAATAGGCTAACTTGCAAACAACCATTGGGATTTCTCAGGGATTTCCCAATGATAAGTGCAATGGCGGGTTAAAATTTAATGCAATATCACCTGGTATGCTAACCAGATGAACATGGGAAAAAGTTACAATTAAGTGTTCGATTAAGTGTTCTATTTGAAAGATTAGCCTTAAATGTGGGTCTTAACCCTGGAATTATGAAAACCTTTTGGCCTTATATAAATGAACTGCTAAATTGTTGGTCTATGCTAACTGCTAAGTACGTTGACCAACAACCTCACAAATGGCTAACATCTTGATTTGTTTGGTGATATTTTACAACTTAGCATTTTCAACCATTTTTGGTGAATATTTCTCAAAGTTGACCAAAATATATTTGTTATGTTACCAAAAACAATTTGGGTCAAAAATGTTTTTGTTTTTTGTTTGTTTTGTTTTTTGGCATTTTCACCCAAACTGAGCATTTGTACCAAAATTTTACGTCAAAGATGGATTCATCAAGTGTTTGCCATTCTAAATATTTTTAAATACTTTAGACCAACAGTTATTAAGCACAACAGTTTCATACTTCCAGGGTTCAGACCAACCTTTTTAAGATGTCCACTAAACCGTGATTCGGTATCGAAGGGATTATGTGAGTTCGCGGGTAAAATGCATTAATACCCAAGTAACTAGCCGCGTATTAAGCAGTATGCAGACTTTTTATTACACGTACAATATTGTATGTAACATATCTACGTTATTTAATCTATTGCCATTCTATTTCCAGTAATGTTTAAGTTCTAACGAATGTTTGATGACGTAAAATCGATAATATATTTCTACCAGATATTATACGTAACATATTATCGATGTTACGTCATCAAACATTCATTAGAACTTAAACATTACTGGAAATAGAATGGCAATAGATTAAATATCAGTCTTGCGTTTTCCTGCAGCACGAATATTGTTATGTTGCTGCATCATTTTCACGCGTCCAAGTTATCACCCGCGCAATTCTCAACGTCCTGCGTCTTACAGATGCGTATGTATGCACATGATGCAGATCGGAGAGGAAATTGTACTTAAATTTGTCAAATTTGCGTAGTTTTCGATTTTTAAAAAATAAAGTAGTCAGGAAACCACATTTTAATAATTACATCATACAGCAGAGACACTGAAATGAATGTACCCGGGAATCGCCGGGATCGATACACGTGAATGTGCTATGCACAATTTGATATTCAGACGATAAATCTTTGGATACCGGGGTAGAAAATGTTGAATATCTCCCGTAATTTATTTAGTCTAAAGAAGCCAGATTTCGTTCCTTGCACTTGAATATACGTGTTCAACGGATATGATAGTCGTTAGCTTGCGTCTTGAGAATGAACCATTGCGTCTTGAACTCAAAAACTGACAAAAATATTCTGATTTTACATGTGCCGAGCTATAGCGCAACGTATATGGCTAGCTACACTCACTCGTGCAAGCAGTCTAAAAGCATATGACCATTGACCTCATCAATGGCGTATACATACTCACTCACACACACACAGAGAGGTAAATTACCAGGCTATTGTCAGTAGCCTTAGTCAGATGTCCCTCGGCTCATTATGCGTCTCAAAGGTCGGAACAAAATGGCCATGCGTGGCTGTGGATTCAACCTATCATGGCGATTTCTGCCATGAAGATATCGGGGCGATGACACTGTGCAGCGTATAGAACCTTCACCTCAGTTTTCCAGACACCTGTTATGATCACATCGTGGTATTAAAACAAGTACCGAGGCCGAGTATAATAAATAGTTAGCCTAGTTTAATTTTTCTGTTCCAGTTAGTTTTGTTTTTTGTCAAAATTTTGCCGTCCCCATATTATCCCTGAAAATTTCTGTGGGGGTCATTCTTCCGTATGGCCCCCGTTGGCTATAATTGTCAATCGTCTACTTGACATTGGCTGTATACCCCAATTCGCCCTAGAAGTGATGATGTAACAGGATTAACTACCATAACAATAGGTTAATTGAAATCATTTTTGAATATATCGCCCTGCACTACAAGTAGGTTGCACTCATCACCTATGCATGTCTGCAATCATAGGCTGAATACAATTGTGCTCTTTTCAAAGATACTAATCTTACAGGTGCGAGTGACCAGCATGATATGGATGAAATGCAGCGGTAACGCATGAATGTACAAGTGCAGTGCGATATATTCAAAAATTGTTTTAACCTAACGCTATAGAGTTAATCCTGTTACATCATCACTTCTACGGCGAATTGACAAACCCCTAACTAATGTCGGTCGGTGCGTTGACCTTGTGTGGACTTAGCGGTATTACGAATTTTGTAATGCCTTGGCATGACGAACACCAACAACTAGAGGACTTTGGGAAGTATATAAGCATTTTAAGGTCCTCGCAAATTTGCGTAATGCGATGTTTAGGCGACAAATAAGGAACACCCCACAGGCGGAGTTACTCTGAAATTTCAGGGGGTTTCTGCCTCCTCGGAACGACAAGACTGGCTGCTCCAGTGGCGTAACCAGTGGGCTGGCCGGGTGGGCAAGCTGCCCCCCCCCCCCCGGGCACAAAAAACTGGGAAGAAGAGCAAAAAATTGGGAAGGGGAAAAGGGGAGAAGGAGAGAAAAGGAGGGAAGAAAAAAGGGAAAGGAGAAGAAAAAAAGGGGAAGGGGGAAGAGAAAAGGGAAAGAAAGGGAAGAAGATCTATAGGGTCCTACTACTTTCATTGTGAAATTTGTTCTCTGAAACACTGATTTTTTAGCTTCTAATATGCCAAAAACCAGGAGCTTCAGGGGGCTCCGCCCCCTGCCCCTGGACCCCACCAGGGGCCCTAAGGCGGGCCCCTGGACCCCACCAGTTTAATGCTTCGCGGCAAGCCGCTCGCACATAAATACTACGATTTTTTTTCAGAAATTGCGAAATTTTACAATCTTGCCCCCCCCGGAAGGTCAGGTCTGGTTACGCCCCTGGGCTGCTCGCATGTTTTTCAACAAGAAGTAGAATATGAAAGAAGTTAATATCGTAGTACTCACCTATAAATGCTGAAATCCTCAGAATCTAAAGATAAGCTCTCTGCTAAGCCAAGGTGTGGAACAGTAGTTAGGGTAAGTGGTTAAAAAGAGAACTCTAAAACTCTAACACAGGGAGATATGCCTCCTGACTAGACTGCCATCGTGCAGTTACAAACTGAATCCACCAACTACCTGGGCTACAAACTTATATTGCTGAAACTTGGGAATGAATCAAACTTAAGTCACAGAAGAGCGGTTCCTTTTTGTTACCGAATGTGCCGCGTCAATATATAGAGAGTCAAAAACATTTAGGTATAATTCATTTATTATGCTGATATTGAGAAATTAGTTTCGGTGACTTTTTTGTCGTAAACCCGCAAACTTAAATGATTATATCTATAAATAATATTTTCCGACACCACGTAATTTCCCATGGATTTCATATTTTATCTTTATAGATTTATGCTCACAAATTTAATACCGATTCAATCATGTTATATTTCATTGTGTGATGTAATTGGCGTGAACTTTTGGTTCGGCGTTGTGTATGTGGAGTAGACAGCCATATACCATGTATTCCGATCATTGCATCGCGCTTCTTTACTGCTGATATTACCACAGCAAAAAGTATTCCTGAATGCTGGCTTCGAAGTAGAGGTGCTGACAACAAAATAAGTCAAAGCTCTTATTTGACCGATTTGCAACAATGTTCAACTGAATTCTGACAAATTTTCAATATAATGACCATACATAATCAAACTTATCGAGGTGATTTGTAGTTTTTGTGAGTAAGGTACTCTTTCCGTTACCAGATTAACCTCGCATTATGACCATACAGATTAAAACTCATTGAGGTGATTTGTAGTTTTGTGTGTAAGGTGCTCTTTCCGTTACCAGATTAACCTCGCATTATGACCATACAGATTAAAACTCATTGAGATGATTTGTAGTTTTTGTGTGTAAGGTGCTCTTTCCGTTACCAGATTAACCTCGCATTATGACCATACAGATTAAAACTCATTGAGGTGATTTGTAGTTTTGTGTGTAAGGTGCTCTTTCCGTTACCAGATTAACCTCGCATTATGAACATACAGAGTAAAAATTCATTGAGGTGATTTGTAGTTTTTGTGTGTAAGGTGCTCTTTCCGTTACCAGATTAACCTCGCATTATGACCATACAGATTAAAACTCATTGAGGTGATTTGTAGTTTTGTGTGGAAGGTGCTCTTTCCGTTACCAGATTAACCTCGCATTATGACCATACAGATTAAAAATTCATTGAGGTGATTTGTAGTTTTGTGTGTATAAGGTACTCTTTCCGTTACCAGATTAACCTCGCATTATGACCATAGAGATTAAAACTCATCGAGGTGATTTGTAGTTTTTGTGTGTAAGGTGCTCTTTCCATTACCAGATTAACCTCGCATTATGACCATACATATTAAAACTCATTGAGGTGATTTGTAGTTTTGTGTGTAAGGTGCTCTTTCCGTTACCAGATTAACCTCGCATTATGACCATACAGATTAAAACTCATTGAGGTGATTTGTAGTTTTTTTGTGTAAGGTGCTCTTTCCGTTACCAGATTAACCTCGCATTATGACCATACAGATTAAAACTCATTGAGGTGATTTGTAGTTTTTGTGTGTAAGGTGCTCTTTCCGTTACCAGATTAACCTCGCATTATGACCATACAGATTGAAACTCATTGAGGTGATTTGTAGTTTTTGTGTGTAAGGTGCTCTTTCCGTTACCAGATTAACCTCGCATTATGACCATACAGATTAAAACTCATTGAGGTGATTTGTAGTTTTGTGTGTAAGGTACTCTTTCCGTTACAAGATTAACCTCACATTATGACCATAGAGATTAAAACTCATTGAGATGATTTGTAGTTTTGTGTGTAAGGTGCTCTTTCCGTTACCAGATTAACCTCGCATTATGACCATACAGATTAAAATTCATTGAGGTGATTTGTAGTTTTGTGTGTAAGGTGCTCTTTCCGTTACCAGATTAACCTCGCATTATGACCATACAGATTAAAACTCATGGAGGTGATTTGTAGTTTTGTGTGTAAGGTACTCTTTCCGTTACCAGATTAACCTCGCATTATGACCATACAGATTAAAACTCATGGAGGTGATTTGTAGTTTTGTGTGTAAGGTACTCTTTCCGTTACCAGATTAACCTCGCATTATGACCATACATATTAAAACTCATTGAGGTGATTTGTAGTTTTGTGTGTAAGGTGCTCTTTCCGTTACCAGATTAACCTCGCATTATGACCATACAGATTAAAACTCATGGAGGTGATTTGTAGTTTTGTGTGTAAGGTACTCTTTCCGTTACCAGATTAACCTCGCATTATGACCATACAGATTAAAACTCATTGAGGTGATTTGTAGTTTTGTGTGTAAGGTGCTCTTTCCGTTACCAGATTAACCTCGCATTATGACTATACAGATTAAAACTCATTGAGGTGATTTGTAGTTTTGTGTGTAAGGTACTCTTTCCGTTACCAGATTAACCTCGCATTATGACTATACAGATTAAAACTCATTGAGGTGATTTGTAGTTTTGTGTGTAAGGTGCTCTTTCCGTTACCAGACTAACCTCGCATTATGACCATACAGATTAAAACTCATTGAGGTGATTTGTAGTTTTGTGTGTAAGGTACTCTTTCCGTTATCAGATTAACCTCGCATTATAACCATAAAGATTAAAACTCATTGAGGTGATTTGTAGTTTTTGTGTGTAAGGTGCTCTTTCCGTTACCAGCTTAACCTCGCATTATAACCATACAGATTAAAACTCATTGAGGTGATTTGTAGTTTTGTGTGTAAGGTGCTCTTTCCGTTACCAGATTAACCTCGCATTATGACCATACAGATTAAAACTCATTGAGGTGATTTGTAGTTTTGTGTGTAAGGTACTCTTTCCGTTATCAGATTAACCTCGCATTATGACCATACAGATTAAAACTCATTGAGGTGATTTGTAGTTTTGTGTGTAAGGTGCTCTTTCCGTTACCAGCTTAACCTCGCATTATAACCATACAGATTAAAACTCATTGAGGTGATTTGTAGTTTTGTGTGTAAGGTGCTCTTTCCGTTACCAGATTAACCTCGCATTATGACTATATAGATTAAAACTCATTGAGGTGATTTGTAGTTTTTGTGTGTAAGGTACTCTTTCCGTTATCAGATTAACCTCGCATTATAACCATACAGATTAAAACTCATTGAGGTGATTTGTAGTTTTTGTGTGTAAGGTGCTCTTTCCGTTACCAGATTAACCTCGCATTATGACTATACAGATTAAAACTCATTGAGGTGATTTGTAGTTTTGTGTGTAAGGTGCTCTTTCCGTTACCAGACTAACCTCGCATTATGACCATACAGATTAAAACTCATTGAGGTGATTTGTAGTTTTGTGTGTAAGGTACTCTTTCCGTTATCAGATTAACCTCGCATTATAACCATACATATTAAAACTCATTGAGGTGATTTGTAGTTTTGTGTGTAAGGTGCTCTTTCCGTTACCAGCTTAACCTCGCATTATAACCATACAGATTAAAACTCATTGAGGTGATTTGTAGTTTTGTGTGTAAGGTGCTCTTTCCGTTACCAGATTAACCTCGCATTATGACCATACAGATTAAAACTCATTGAGGTGATTTGTAGTTTTGTGTGTAAGGTACTCTTTCCGTTATCAGATTAACCTCGCATTATGACCATAGAGATTAAAACTCATCGAGGTGATTTGTAGTTTTTGTGTGTAAGGTGCTCTTTCTGTTACCAGATTAACCTCGCATTATAACCATACAGATTAAAACTCATTGAGGTGATTTGTAGTTTTGTGTGTAAGGTGCTCTTTCCGTTACCAGATTAACCTCGCATTATGACCATACAGATTAAAACTCATTGAGGTGATTTGTAGTTTTGTGTGTAAGGTGCTCTTTCCGTTACCAGATTAACCTCGCATTATGACCATACAGATTAAAACTCATTGAGGTGATTTGTAGTTTTTGTGTGTAAGGTGCTCTTTCCGTTACCAGATTAACCTCGCATTATGACCATACAGATTAAAACTCATTGAGGTGATTTGTAGTTTTGTGTGTAAGGTGCTCTTTCCGTTACCAGATTAACCTCGCATTATGACCATACAGATTAAAACTCATTGAGGTGATTTGTAGTTTTGTGTGTAAGGTGCTCTTTCCGTTACCAGATTAACCTCGCATTATGACCATACATATTAAAACTCATTGAGGTGATTTGTAGTTTTGTGTGTAAGGTGCTCTTTCCTTTACCAGATTAACCTCGCATTATAACCATACAGATTAAAACTCATTGAGGTGATTTGTAGTTTTGTGTGTAAGGTGCTCTTTCCGTTATCAGATTAACCTCGCATTATAACCATACAGATTAAAACTCATTGAGGTGATTTGTAGTTTTGTGTGTAAGGTGCTCTTTCCGTTACCAGCTTAACCTCGCATTATAACCATACAGATTAAAACTCACTGAGGTGATTTGTAGTTTTGTGTGTAAGGTGCTCTTTCTGTTACCAGATTAACCTCGCATTATGACCATACATATTAAAACTCATTTAGGTGATTTGTAGTTTTGTGTGTAAGGTGCTCTTTCCGTTACCAGATTAACCTCGCATTATGACCATACAGATTAAAACTCATTGAGGTGATTTGTAGTTTTGTGTGTAAGGTGCTCTTTCCGTTACCAGATTAACCTCACATTATGACCATACAGATTAAAACTCATTGAGGTGATTTGTAATTTTGTGTGTAAGGTGCTCTTTCTGTTACCAGATTAACCTCGCATTATGACCATACATATTAAAACTCATTTAGGTGATTTGTAGTTTTGTGTGTAAGGTGCTCTTTCCGTTACCAGATTAACATCGCATTATGACCATACAGATTAAAACTCATTGAGGTGATTTGTAGTTTTGTGTGTAAGGTGCTCTTTCCGTTACCAGATTAACCTCGCATTATGACCATACAGATTAAAACTCATTGAGGTGATTTGTAGTTTTGTGTGTAAGGTGCTCTTTCCGTTACCAGATTAACCTCGCATTATGACCATACAGATTAAAACTCATTGAGGTGATTTGTAGTTTTGTGTGTAAGGTGCTCTTTCTGTTATCAGATTAACCTCGCATTATGACCATACATATTAAAACTCATTGAGGTGATTTGTAGTTTTCTGTGTAAAGTACTCTTTCCGTTACCAGATTAACCTCGCATTATGACCATACAGATTAAAACTCACTGAGGTGATTTGTAGTTTTGTGTGTAAGGTGCTCTTTCTGTTATCAGATTAACCTCGCATTATGACCATACATATTAAAACTCATTGAGGTGATTTGTAGTTTTCTGTGTAAAGTACTCTTTCCGTTACCAGATTAACCTCGCATTATGACCATACAGATTAAAACTCACTGAGGTGATTTGTAGTTTTGTGTGTAAGGTGCTCTTTCCGTTACCAGATTAACCTCGCATTATGACCATACAGATTAAAATTCTTTGAGGTGATTTGTAGTTTTGTGTGTAAAGTGCTCTTTCCGTTACCAGATTAACCTCGCATTATGACCATACAGATTAAAACTCATTGAGGTGATTTGTAGTTTTGTGTGTAAGGTGCTCTTTCCGTTACCAGACTAACCTCGCATTATGACCATACAGATTAAAATTCTTTGAGGTGATTTGTAGTTTTGTGTGTAAAGTGCTCTTTCCGTTACCAGATTAACCTCGCATTATGACCATACAGATTAAAACTCATTGAGGTGATTTGTAGTTTTTGTGTGTAAGGTGCTCTTTCTGTTACCAGATCAACCTCGCATTATGACCATACAGATTAAAATTCTTTCAGGTGATTTGTAGTTTTGTGTGTAAAGTGCTCTTTCCGTTACCAGATTAACCTCGCATTATGACCATACAGATTAAAACTCATTGAGGTGATTTGTAGTTTTTTTGTGTGTAAGGTGCTCTTTCTGTTACCAGATCAACCTCGCATTATGACCATACAGATTAAAACTCATTGAGGTGATTTGTAGTTTTGTGTGTAAGGTGCTCTTTCCGTTACCAGATTAACCTCGCATTATGACTATACAGATTAAAACTCATTGAGGTGATTTGTAGTTTTGTGTGTAAGGTGCTCTTTCCGTTACCAGATTAACCTCGCATTACGACCATACAGATTAAAACTCATTGAGGTGATTTGTAGTTAATTGTGTGTAAGGTGCTCTTTCAGATTAACCTCACATTATGACCATACAGATTAAAACTCATTGAGGTGATTTGTAGTTTTGTGTGTAAGGTGCTCTTTCCGTTACCAGATTAACCTCGCATTATGACCATACAGATTAAAACTCATTGAGGTGATTTGTAGTTATTGTGCGTAAGGTACTCTTTCCCTTACCAGATTAACCTCGCATTATGACTATACAGATTAAAACTCATTGAGGTGATTTGTAGTTTTGTGTGTAAGGTGCTCTTTCCGTTACCAGATTAACCTCGCATTACGACCATACAGATTAAAACTCATTGAGGTGATTTTAGTTAATTGTGTGTAAGGTGCTCTTTCAGATTAACCTCACATTATGACCATACAGATTAAAACTCATTGAGGTGATTTGTAGTTTTGTGTGTAAGGTGCTCTTTCCGTTACCAGATTAACCTCGCATTATGACCATACAGATTAAAACTCATTGAGGTGATTTGTAGTTTTGTGTGTAAGGTGCTCTTTCCGTTACCAGATTAACCTCACATTATGACCATACAGATTAAAACTCATTGAGGTGATTTGTAGTTTTTGTGTGTAAGGTGCTCTTTCTGTTACCAGATTAACCTCGCATTATGACCATACAGATTAAAACTCATTGAGGTGATTTGTAGTTTTGTGTGTAAGGTGCTCTTTCCATTACCAGATTAACCTCGCATTATGACCATACATATTAAAACTCATTGAGTTGATTTGTAGTTTTTGTGTGTAAGGTGCTCTTTCCGTTACCAGATTTACCTCGCATTATGACCATACATATTAAAACTCATTGAGGTGATTTGTAGTTTTGTGTGTAAGGTGCTCTTTCCGTTACCAGATTAACCTCGCATTATGGCCATACAGATTAAAACTCATTGAGGTGATTTGTAGTTTTGTGTGTAAGGTGCTCTTTCCGTTACCAGATTAACCTCGCATTATGACCGTACAGGTTAAAACTCATTGAGGTGATTTGTAGTTTTGTGTGTGAGGTGCTCTTTCCGTTACCAGATTAACCTCGCATTATGACCATACAGATTAAAACTCATTGAGGTGATTTGTAGTTTTGTGTATAAGGTGCTCTTTCCGTTACCAGATTAACCTCGCATTAACCTCGTATTATGACCATACAGATTAAAACTCATTGAGGTGATTTGTAGTTTTGTGTGTAAGGTGCTCTTTTCGTTACCAGATTAACCTCGCATTATGACCATACAGATTAAAACTCATTGAGGTGATTTGTAGTTTTGTGTGTAAGGTACTCTTTCCGTTATCAGATTAACCTCGCATTATGACCATACAGATTAAAACTCACTGAGGTGATTTGTAGTTTTTGTGTAAGGTGCTCTTTCTGTTACCAGATTAACCTCGCATTATGACCATACATATTAAAACTCATTTAGGTGATTTGTAGTTTTGTGTGTAAGGTGCTCTTTCCGTTACCAGATTAACCTCGCATTATGACCATACAGATTAAAACTCATTGAGGTGATTTGTAGTTTTGTGTGTAAGGTGCTCTTTCCGTTACCAGATTAACCTCACATTATGACCATACAGATTAAAACTCATTGAGGTGATTTGTAATTTTGTGTGTAAGGTGCTCTTTCTGTTACCAGATTAACCTCGCATTATGACCATACATATTAAAACTCATTTAGGTGATTTGTAGTTTTGTGTGTAAGGTGCTCTTTCCGTTACCAGATTAACATCGCATTATGACCATACAGATTAAAACTCATTGAGGTGATTTGTAGTTTTGTGTGTAAGGTGCTCTTTCCGTTACCAGATTAACCTCGCATTATGACCATACAGATTAAAACTCATTGAGGTGATTTGTAGTTTTGTGTGTAAGGTGCTCTTTCCGTTACCAGATTAACCTCGCATTATGACCATACAGATTAAAACTCATTGAGGTGATTTGTAGTTTTGTGTGTAAGGTGCTCTTTCTGTTATCAGATTAACCTCGCATTATGACCATACATATTAAAACTCATTGAGGTGATTTGTAGTTTTCTGTGTAAAGTACTCTTTCCGTTACCAGATTAACCTCGCATTATGACCATACAGATTAAAACTCACTGAGGTGATTTGTAGTTTTGTGTGTAAGGTGCTCTTTCCGTTACCAGATTAACCTCGCATTATGACCATACAGATTAAAATTCTTTGAGGTGATTTGTAGTTTTGTGTGTAAAGTGCTCTTTCCGTTACCAGATTAACCTCGCATTATGACCATACAGATTAAAACTCATTGAGGTGATTTGTAGTTTTGTGTGTAAGGTGCTCTTTCCGTTACCAGATTAACCTCGCATTATGACCATACAGATTAAAATTCTTTGAGGTGATTTGTAGTTTTGTGTGTAAAGTGCTCTTTCCGTTACCAGATTAACCTCGCATTATGACCATACAGATTAAAACTCATTGAGGTGATTTGTAGTTTTTGTGTGTAAGGTGCTCTTTCTGTTACCAGATCAACCTCGCATTATGACCATACAGATTAAAACTCATTGAGGTGATTTGTAGTTTTTGTGTGTAAGGTGCTCTTTCTGTTACCAGATTAACCTCGCATTATGACCATACAGATTAAAACTCATTGAGGTGATTTGTAGTTTTGTGTGTAAGGTGCTCTTTCCGTTACCAGATTAACCTCGCATTATGACCATACAGATTAAAATTCTTTCAGGTGATTTGTAGTTTTGTGTGTAAAGTGCTCTTTCCGTTACCAGATTAACCTCGCATTATGACCATACAGATTAAAACTCATTGAGGTGATTTGTAGTTTTTGTGTGTAAGGTGCTCTTTCTGTTACCAGATCAACCTCGCATTATGACCATACAGATTAAAACTCATTGAGGTGATTTGTAGTTTTGTGTGTAAGGTGCTCTTTCCGTTACCAGATTAACCTCGCATTATGACTATACAGATTAAACTCATTGAGGTGATTTGTAGTTTTGTGTGTAAGGTGCTCTTTCCGTTACCAGATTAACCTCGCATTACGACCATACAGATTAAAACTCATTGAGGTGATTTGTAGTTAATTGTGTGTAAGGTGCTCTTTCAGATTAACCTCACATTATGACCATACAGATTAAAACTCATTGAGGTGATTTGTAGTTTTGTGTGTAAGGTGCTCTTTCCGTTACCAGATTAACCTCGCATTATGACCATACAGATTAAAACTCATTGAGGTGATTTGTAGTTATTGTGCGTAAGGTACTCTTTCCCTTACCAGATTAACCTCGCATTATGACTATACAGATTAAAACTCATTGAGGTGATTTGTAGTTTTGTGTGTAAGGTGCTCTTTCCGTTACCAGATTAACCTCGCATTACGACCATACAGATTAAAACTCATTGAGGTGATTTGTAGTTAATTGTGTGTAAGGTGCTCTTTCAGATTAACCTCACATTATGACCATACAGATTAAAACTCATTGAGGTGATTTGTAGTTTTGTGTGTAAGGTGCTCTTTCCGTTACCAGATTAACCTCGCATTATGACCATACAGATTAAAACTCATTGAGGTGATTTGTAGTTATTGTGCGTAAGGTCCTCTTTCCCTTACCAGATTAACCTCGCATTATGACTATACAGATTAAAACTCATTGAGGTGATTTGTAGTTTTGTGTGTAAGGTGCTCTTTCCGTTACCAGATTAACCTCGCATTATGACCATACAGATTAAAACTCATTGAGGTGATTTGTAGTTATTGTGCGTAAGGTACTCTTTCCCTTACCAGATTAACCTCGCATTATGACTATACAGATTAAAACTCATTGAGGTGATTTGTAGTTTTGTGTGTAAGGTGCTCTTTCTGTTACCAGATTAACCTCACATTATGACCATACAGATTAAAACTCATTGAGGTGATTTGTAGTTATTGTGTGTAAGGTGCTCTTTCAGATTAACCTCACATTATGACCATACAGATTAAAACTCATTGAGGTGATTTGTAGTTTTGTGTATAAGGTACTCTTACCGTTATCAGATTAACCTCGCATTATGACCATACATATTAAAACTCATTGAGGTGATTTGTAGTTTTGTGTGTAAGGTGCTATTTAAGACTACAGAGTCTTAAGGGGGTACTACACCCCTGCCCAATTTTGTGCCTATTTTTGCATATTTCTCAAAATGATAGCGCATTGGTGACAAGTAAGATATGTATATTATAGGGGCAAGGACTACAACTACTGCACTGGAAATGTTATTTCAATACAGACAACAGTTGTGGAGTTACAGTCAAAAATGAGTGAAAACCAATATTTGATCAATGAATCAATAACTACTTGCCCTGAGTCGCTGAATTTTCAGTGCAGTAGTTGTAGTCCTTGCCCCTATAATATACATAGCTTACTTGTCACCAATGCGCTATAATTTTTGAGGAAAATGTAAAAATAGGCACAAAATTGGCCAGGGGTGAAGTACCCCCTTAAATTAAACAGACTAGAACAGAGTCATATGCAACTTGCAATTGTTTCATAATAATTTAATATATATCATACTTCTCTGAAGTAGAAAACATACTACATAATTGTTTGCTTGATTAAAAAAAAAGTTTTTAGATTAGATTTAACAATCATAAATCCAGTAGGTAATGCCTCAACCTGGTTGCTTTCTGCGGAAAAAATTTCTCCTTCAGCCATAAATGTATGATCTTTTAAATTTTTTTTTTTTTTTTTTTTTTTTAATTTAAATTGATTTCTGGGCATATTTTAACATTTTTAAACATATCCAAATTTATACTTTATTGGAATCATCCAAATTTGTTGCATTTGTAAGAAAACAGAGCAAGTCTGAATTAATGTCGTTATTATGACATTACATTAGAGCTCCACAGTTCAGTGATCAAGATAGTACATGTGGGTTCCTTTCATTTTACCTCATCATATTTTGGCTTATGAAAGTTGTTACTAATTATTTTTTCCTTTTGGCCAAAGTATAACAAAATTAGATTGTGTCAGAAATCATACATTATTTATGGCTTTAATGCATAATGGGAGATTCCACCATGGGTGTGATTCAAAGCTTGTGAAATACCCTGAAAGCAGTAGAAATTCCTGAAAAACTGTTTGAAATTGGGCTAAAATACCCCAAAACTGGCTGAAAATCAATACAATTGCATAAATTTTGGCCACAAAAGATCCTGAAATCAGGAAAATTTTTGAAGAATCATACCCTGTTCCAAAATTATAAGATGACAGTGGGGTTCAGCACTTGCCAGCTTCACACAATTACAAGCAACAACTCAACTGCACTGCAATGCATTCATCTAGCTGATTAATCAACAATTGATGTGTTTGAAACTCATTGTGTGCGAATTCTATGAAATTATGTAGACGTATTCTTTCAAGTTTTGGCACACCATGTTGGTAGAGCAATCAGATATTCAATTCTATGATTTCCGAGTCAGGGCACATCTTAATAAATTAAATTAAATGGAAACCCATTGCTTATTTGTTCACTTTACATGTAGTAGTTTTGCTTTCTTGATGCAGTTGTCAGCCTCATGGCTTGTACGTACTGTACATACAAACAAAATGGAAGCATGTAATGCATGCATCAGATGCAAATATCAAACCCATATACATTTGTACCATAGATTAGAACATCTGATGCCTTTGAACAAGTTCATTAGGAATGTTGATATTCAAAATGAACAAAATTCACATCTGATGCCTGTGCCTTCTGAGCAAGCTTAAAGCTCCACCTTGGAAATGCTTGTTTCCCAGGTAAACAGGAGACAGCAGGCCAGACCATGGCGAAATAGTAACATGAGTAGGTTTGTTTCACCTTGAAGGCATGAATAGTCTTGTAATTATGGGTTAACTCTCCCCTAAGCCATCCAATATGCCATGTATTATAGTTTTCAGCACAGTACTTCAGAGGTCTGCAAATTTGACTGATGTTGGTACAGTGTTCAAGAGTGACAACCTCACTCATCCAAGCGTAGACGGAGCGCTCAATTTGTCAGCATATACACGCTAGCTTCCTATATGTTTACAATCACACTATTTGTGGTACTTCTCAGTTCACTAATGCAAACTGCTTGTATTGCCGACCCACATGGACAACCTCCTGTGGTATGATCAAACCACTGACCCCATTCACCCATTGCACGGATCCGCCACCCTGCTACCAAAACAAAGTTCTCCCTCCAAATGCATGTGCAAAACCTGTATTTTTGTTTTTTAAACTTTCTAGCAACGTGCCAGTTTGCAAAGCGTACATGGTAATTACTGCCTTTTCCGAAAAAAATACAGCATTTATTGTGATTAACAAAATTTACCAAATGAAACATAGCTAAATCCTAATCCTTTAGTTAGTTCTACATGGCAATAAAATTATGCATTCTAATTTCTGGAAAACACATTTTCTAAATCTTTAGTAACAAATTATGACACAATCTGGTCCATGGGGGCCGAAAGCGGCAAATTTGAAAATGAGATAAAGGACAAAAATATGGTGTAAGAAACAATAACATACATAAGAAAATAGACATCACAAAACTTCTTAACTTTAGAACCAAGTATGCTAGACCTTAGAGTAAATGAGAACCTGAAGTTGGTATAAGCTAATAATTATAGTAACTCAATTTTCAAAATGCCTCAACTCAATTTTCAAAAATGCCCCCTTTGGTCCCATGGACCAGATCATGTCAGAATTATCAAAATTAACACAAAATATTAAAATTTTGAGCAAATTCATAGCTATACTCAAAATGTTGACTGCTTAGGCTTGTGCCAAGTCTTAGAATTTTATGACTGCAATTATCAATGCAAAATTGCATGTTTTTTGCCTATTTTCCCTCTTATTGGCCAACTATTGAAATTAAGACTTTTATTGCCAGTTAGAGCCAAAGTCCTAGAGGATTAAACTTTAGCAGTTTCATTAGGCAAAGCAGGATAGTATTCTTGTAATCCCAAATTATTGTATGAAAGGTGTCTGCACATACAATGTGCACTTGCACTTTGCGAGTAGAACCTAGTTTTGAGATTACTAGTGCAAAGGTCAATAGGCTTGAGGAAGCAAACATATTGCCATTGATACACCTTCATTTCAGCATTCATTTAGTTATTGTCAATGTTCAGTCGCTGTCACTGTCAGACTCACTCAGCTGTAAATCACGACCTGGAAAAAAATAAATAAATAAATAAAGCCATAAGAAAATTTTGGGTTTCAGTTCACACCCCCCATTTTGAACAAATCCAGATAAACTTTGAAATTTACTGAAATGTCATGTTGAATCACAACATATTAATTTTTATCCATTTATTATGTCAACACCAAGTAGGTATTAAAGTTGGTATTAAACTGGTTTGATGAGAAAGATCAAAGCCGTATTAATTTAAGTTAAATTCCATTCTTATTCACAGACACCTGTGGCAGATAAGGATTCAGGCCCTTCGCACTCGATTATTAGTTTCCTGTTAAAGATTTTGAAAAAGGGACGAGGTGACTTTTAATTATTAATTATTAATTATCTTTTATTTTCTTTATTTAGTTTGAACTATTACAAGCAACTATTGACTCATTTTGACTAGAGCGGGCATTTAATTATTTCACAACAATATTTGATTTTATAAATAAGTGAAGGTAGAGTTGTACTCTTTGTTTATTCATCATTATTGTTGATATTATTAAAGTCAGAAAATGGCAAGTACAAGAAGTTGAAAGTTATTTTAAAGGAGAAAATTTGAAATAAAAATAAAATAATTAATTATTTTGAGATTTTCAATTTTGAACGCGGGCGGTAAACAGGAAACTAGTAATCAAGAGCGAAGGGCCTATAAATGGAATATGCCAGCATGACATCAGAGGAAACAGACTTGCTGAAAAATGGTATGAGTACCACATTTCTATGTCCAAATTTTGGCATCGTAAGTTGCAGAAGACATTAATGATGTACTGGTAATGGTGTGTTTTTACATAGCATTGGCAGCACCAGGCATTTTTTTCAAGGGGATGGGGGGAAGTGAATTTCAGGGGGGGTGAGAATCAACAAATTTTGCCAAAACTAGATACATCATTTATTTTATTTTTCCTGATAGCAACTACAGAGGAAATTTCAATTGAATGAGCGCAGCCTGACATAGCGGGACATACGTGCACTGCATGATGAAAGCCAGCGTGTGCGACTGTGCGTGCGTAACGCGGAACTGAATCCAACCATGCCAACACACTTGTAGATTGATTAGTATTGTATCCAAGGTTGTGCGTTCACAATGTAGTTTGAAATATGCGCTATATGATCGTGCTTGGATCGTGTACAGCTGTTGAAAGTTGTGTTCATTCAATTGAAATTGAAATTCCTAGTATAGCTGATATCAGAAGTTGCTAGCATACCCAGCATACCCAGTACAACTGTTGCTAGCATACCTAGTCCAACTGGCCTTGGGTCCAGTTGGACTCAAGGCAACAATTAGTTCAGAAAGATGTTGCATGCGGCAAACAAAAACACCACAACTAATCACACATTGGAGATATAGCTGGATAAGTTATAAGCACTAGTTGCACTGAATTATGATCCTGTGTCATATACTGGGATACTCAAAAAGGTGGCTTTGTTACATTTTGATGTGCAGCTTGGATTTCAAAACACTGTCTCTTGAGTATTCCTTCCCTTAGAAGAGTTAATTAGGTCTTAAATTGAGGCTAATTTATTCTGGATTACTCATGTTTTTATCCTGTTTTAAAATATTGTAAAATTATTTTCTTATGACGTTTGCCATGAAATGTGCCAAGGGTGGCTGAGGATTAGGGTGAGGAGGATTAGGGGGAGGGATTCATATCGTAAATTTGATTTAAAACCCCCATTAAAAATTTGAATCTAGTAAAAAAATGTCTAGATGGACTCCCAGACATCTAAACCAAGTTAATAAATACAGAAGTTCATTTAAAAGACCAATACTTGATCAAAATTATTGTAAATATGGAAAAAAGGAGGTGGGATTACATCCTCCCTACTTTGTGATTGTTTTTGCCCTCACTCTCTCATTTTTTAACCGATTTCCATAAAAAAGATGTCAAAATGCTCTGGAGGATGAACCACTTCAAATGAGATGTGTAGGTAAAATGTTTGAACCATTAAATTTTTTTACTATGTAACACAAAGGTACCCCAGGTTGTGACACAGGACCTTATATATTTTTGGTTCACTATCCAGTGAGCCAGATTCATTACAAAAGTGTCCCCTGGTCATCTAAAATTGAGGTGGAACCAGGGACCATTTCAGAGTTTCTGGGGTCCAAACATCTCCAATCTCCCACTTATTTTCAGCCTTGAACTCCCTGGCAACTTGTCTCAAGATTATTGCTCTACACTGTTGGTAAGATGCAGCACAAGGTTGTAAATTAATTACTCTACAAATATATACAACTGAGCATCTTATACTTACTGAGCTGGCTTATGACACATGGACTAGGAGGTTTCTGATTTGTCTTCAGCTTCTCTAGTTGTGGCTTCACAGGACTCTTGTGCATCACTAAAAAAAAGAAAAGAAACAAATTTTGGAGGGAATATACTTATTAGTACCACTATAAGAAATAACAGTATTTTTGAGTGCATATATATCACTACGATGCAGTTTGAATTTATCCATGCAATTTCCAAATGTCATGCCAAATTTCAAGAAAATAATTGGTTTTACATCTCATATATTCAACATTAAATTCACATAATACTGTTAGCGTTAATGTGGCATGACATCGTCGCGCAATAAGTATAAAATTATGGGGGTTAAAATAGGTGGATGTTGGAAATAACAAAATGTTAGTTGTACACATGGTACACACTTTATTTAGTGTCATATGAAAGCTAAGGCTCTGCAGTGTCTAATTCTGTACCACATCTTAATCCCCAGCATTCCCAGCGAGGTTTAGTTAGTTGAGAGTTTACTCAAAAATGTGATTACACTGTTTCCTAACTTCATCATATTCATTGCAAAGATATCAACAAACTGCAGTAGTCTATACAGCAACATACTGAAATGATACAACTATATTTCACGTGTTTTTTTACAATGAGCAGGGGCAGCCTATCTGCTGTGTCCTAGCAGAACAATGGGCTATTCCATTTAAAATCCACACTACCCCTGTGGAAGATTTTAGAAATATATTCAACAAGGGGAGTAACAATTTCAAATTGAATGAGCACATAAGCAGCTCCATTTGAAACTCAACCTCCCTCAGTTGAAGATTCAGGTTGAATCTTTCTCATAATGTGTTCATTCTATTTGAAATTTATACTCCCCTGTAGAAGATATTTCAAAAATCTTCCACAGGGGTT
The DNA here is from genome assembly GCF_039555335.1 of Amphiura filiformis. Lineage (NCBI taxonomy): Eukaryota > Metazoa > Echinodermata > Ophiuroidea > Amphilepidida > Amphiuridae > Amphiura > Amphiura filiformis. Next base: position 4,807,506 of record NC_092631.1, read on the forward strand.
GGATTTTAAATGGAATAGCCCAGTGTGAGATATTAAATAATAAATATGAGGATCATAAAGGATACATGCCTGAGAAAGTGAAGCTCAGGTGAACTGGCACTACAACAAAGGAGAGAGAAAGGGACAGGGGGGCTGGAGCCCCCCATTTTGAACCCTTGCCCCTGTTCCCCCCCCTAAATGAAAAAGTTAAAGTAGGCCTACTTCTGAGAGTTATTAATTAACCTCATATCTGGTAACTTTATCCTTAAATTAAAAAACACAAATTTTTGTGCGCATCGCGCCCGTTTATTCCTCTTTTTTACCATATGTCACAAGTTTAGCTTCAATATGCCAAAAATTTTTGCGCGCTCTGCGCGCATTTGTACCATAAACTTCTTTTGTCGCCAAAAGGTGCTGGATTCCTGCCCCCTCATTTATTATGTTTCCCCCCCTTTCCCCACCAAATGAAAAAGTCTAGTTACGCCACTATAACTCAGGGATGTAAATGGGCAACATATCCATTTCCTGAAAATCCATCTGGCCCTTGGACAGGTGGCCACAGGCTTGTGTAAGCTGCAGGATATCACACCCTCCTAAAAAAAGTTTTTTGGGCTATTTTTATGACGAATTATCATCATCCAATTCCGTAAATGAAAAAAAAAACACATTTCGGATTTTTTTTCTGGCCAAATTTCAGAAGATTAGCAACCCTGATTAACTTACCTGGGCTAGTACTTTCTTTAGGCACTTTCATCTGTTTATCCTCCTCGTCACTAGACTTACTGTCATCACTATCGCTATCTGACATGTAACTTGAAGAGGAATCGTCATCATCTGGTTTGTCATGGGGGATAGGCGAAGGCTGCAAGGGAGACACATCTGAAGACACAAAAATATCATACATTATTTCATTGATTTGATTTATTGATAATCCAGGGAAGCAAACAAACATATACTCTCTTTGCTCTATGAAAAATGAATAAAAATCAAAACCACCAATCCCTCCAATTAGCTCCTGCTGATTTCCCATTATAGAACTATCAAAAGTTTGCCAACAGGTTTCATAATAACATTATTACATAACAATTTCCTATCTTTTGGATTGTCTGCTGTGGTTTATCATTGGAGTGGGCTTGTCTAGCTGGAAGTGTAATTGACCAAAGGGGGTAATTATCAGTAATTGGGCCTGGATTTATCACCTTTTTCATAGCAAAAGCCAACTATACCTAAGCATAATAAAGCCAAAAAATATAGTCAATGTAGTCCCTGGCCCATTCCCTAATAGCAAACTAAATCACTTAAAAGTGGGTCCCTGACAACCCTGTTGACGAGAAGGAAAAATAATTCATAAAAAACCACAAAAACCCCATACACAACATATTACTGATTTGGTAAGTTGGACTATAACCTAAGGAATGCGACAAAGAGGGAATTATGGAAAGCATCAGCCCGGCGCAATGGAAATGCCAGAAATCTATGTTGACTGCATGCCAGGAGAAAAGAGTATTAAGCTTGATATTCGCCAGCGAAGTGGTTACATAACTCCCTGGTAACTGGATCACACACCTTTTGGAATTGTAGTACATGCCATAGACTTTGTGTAGCGATCATTTCGATCATGGTGCAGAACTCAAAAGTGTGATCCAGTTGACATGGTGATATTCGGATTGCACATAATACTTCGCTGGCGAATAGTCAGCCCAGCTAATATTGTAATTTATTCCACAGATACCCAACAGCAAACATAATTGTGAAGATAATCGAGAAATAATGGTGGGAATCTCAAGGGTCTGGAGTCATTATGAGAGGCAAAGATTTTTAGCAAGTTACAGTCAATTTAGTATCTCTTGTGGTGGGATGGAATTGAAAAAAAAATCATATATTTGTTTGTGAAAAGAGAAAACAAGAAAATTGTTTCAGATCTTTGAGAGGTCTCTATAGGGATGGAAATTTCAGTACCCAAAAAAGTGACTATGTATTTCTAGAAATAAATAAAATATTTCCATCCCGCCATATTTTGAGAGGGTTTTTTTTTTTCAGTAAAACCTGGGTAACACACATTTCCGATTACAAAAATAATGGATTCACAGCTACTTTTTATAACACAGATCCAAGTCTACTCAGCCCAAACCAACTTGGCCCAAACCAATTTGCTATCAACTCAGTCAAAACCAAACTCAGCGCCAAAATCTAAATCATCTAATTATATAAAATTATGAACATTTCATTCTCTTTTCCAATTTGATTCACTTCCTTACCTTCAAATTGTTGCAATAGATGCTTGCACGTATGCATCATCACATCGCCAGAGCATTCATACTCTAACACTTTTGTTTTGAACACTGGACCTGTTTGCGATGGCATGTTTCGTACCATGGTATACACGTTCATAAGAGTCTCGTCTCTGTTGTCATCAACAAAGTCCACAAAGTCGGCTATTTCTTTCCTATCAGAGGCAGACAGCTGCGACTTTGCTGTTAACTGCCCTCGTTTTCCCATTTTGCGTGCGTACATATCGACTAATCGATCGACATGGCCTTTCTTGCACATATTTGTCACAAATGTGTCCAGTGCTGCATTTTTGTGAAAAAAAGGGGGGAAAGAGAGACAAGGAAGAGTTGGTAAAAAGAAAGGCCGAGTTAATTTTGGCCAAGTTGGATTTTGACTGGAGTTGATATAGTAATTTTTCATTGGAAGAGAGTGTGGAGACAATATTGTCAATTTTTTACAACTTACCATATGCAATAGTTAGTAATGGGGTGGACAAAAGTGTGTCCCACAACATTATGCCCCACCACCGGACCCAAACAGGACTGAATATCTAATGAAATTGCATAAAAATAAGTGTTTTTCCCACCACATTCCGCCCTACCACAGTGGTATTTTGTATTTGTGAAGGTCATTTTCTTTCATTCTTTGCATATTAACAGCAGGATATTAGTGTTTAGAATTTAATTTTGATAGAAACTAAACAAACGTTCTGTGTTCACGATTTGGTGTACTTTATCATTCCATCCCACCATATCATTAATTTTGTGTTGGCATGGAAACGCACTGCACATTTTGTTAACTTTTTATTGTTTAAATGTAGTATAAACAATACTTGATTCTATAAACATCAATGAGCATCTATGGAAAGGTATAGTGAAAAAAAGTCTATCAAATTCCCAAAATCAAAAACGATAACTTTGGCTTTGACCCTTAAAATATTTTTCTTGAAGCTATCTCTCCTATACATACCGTCTTGGTCTAAATCTGGAAGAGATGCTGCATCTTTCTTGCCACCAGGGGTGCCACTACCGGTCCTATTTGGAGATGTTTTGGAAGATATTGCACTACTTGGGTCCAACGTTGACCTTGGCCGGCTGGTTAACTGAGGTCTGCTAACGGTTTCCTGCCTGAAATTTTCATAAAAATGGCACTTGTTTGAGATTAGCAGGAAAAACCCGGGAGGAAAAATGTCTACTTATCATCCAAAATTTGAACTAGAACATGGATCCTCAGTTCACTTTTGAACTTTGTAAAACGCCTGATGTGGAAATGAACTTTTTGACCATGCTCCATGTCTCCGTACGAGACGACTTTCAAAATACTCTGTCAGAAATTCTCACTTAAATGCCCGAACCAAACAGGACTAAATTATCTAATGAAATTGCATAATAAGCTAGTGAAACAGTGCAAAACCTATACATCGACTTACCTATTGTAGTGAATTCACAGCCATGCTTGTGGTTAAGTGTAAAAGAATGCTTGTTTACCCTATAACCAACAGAGCCTAAATTTGAAAAATTAACTGTAATGAATACCACCCTAATATGATTTAAGGGGTACTACACCCCTGCTCAATTTTGTGCCTATTTTTGCATTTTTCTCAAAAACTATAGAGCATTGGGGACAAGTAAGATATGTGTATTATAGGGGCAAGGACTACAACTGCTACACTGGAAATTTTATTTCAGCAAAGACAACAGTTGTAGAGTTACAGTCAAAAATGAGGGAAAATCAATATTTGATCAATAAATCAATAACTACTTGCCTTGAGTTGCTGAATTTTCAGTGCAGTAGTTGTAGTCCTTGCCCCTATAATATACATTTCTTAGTTGTCACCAATGCGCTATAATTTTTGAGAAAAACGCACAAATAAGCAAAAAATTGGCTAGGGGTGTACTACCCCCTTAATGTTTTTGAGACAAAATATTAACGCCTATTTAAAAATGCAAATATGGCTGAAATTGATGGTTTTAAGAGTTTTGATCAGAAATGGCAGTATTATTAACAGCTATACGCATAGCTTCGGTAAAAAAACCACACTGATTGACCATAATATAAGGTCAGTTATGGCAAAAGAACATCAATTTTTGTTCTGCCTTAGGCGACAAAAAAAACAACAACACTGTTCTACGGGTGGATAGAGATTTCAAGTACATGTAGGGTTGTTCAAAATCACCAAAATCTGTAAATATTTTGAAATACAAAAAATAAATTTCATGGGTTTTTTTTGTGGCCACATTAGAAGTTATTTTTCTATTGTGACATGTTGATCCTGGTCTAAAGAGGACATTTAGTGCTTTCAGACACTGAAAACCCCATGTTGATACGACTCTTCTTTGCGAAGTTACGTCAATTTATCAATCGCTGAAAACAATATAAAACAAAAGAATTTTAACACTTTCTTTGCCAATATCTCAAAATCAATATTAGTGACATCCGACTCATTCCCCTTGATTGTGTCACATATGTGTACAAAAAAATATAAATTACCTTTGTTTTTTGACTTGTATATTGCTAGATAATTTCTCCAGTGTAAACTCTCCTGTTGTATGGTCATATATGAGGACACATTCTTTTTGGTAAGGCCTCTTGGATCCCTTAAACTTTGTACAACTTATTCCTTTGGTCTACAGGAAAAGAAGGAAAATATATGTATTACTCCCCATTCCAGAAAAATACAGCACTAATTTTTTGGGATAAAAAAAATATTATCCTGTTTTGCCTAATGAAACATAGCTAAATCCTAAACCTTTAGTTAGTCCTACCTGGCAATAAAAGAAAAATTTTAATATTTAGCCAATTTTTGGAATTAAGGGCCAAAAACATGCGTTTTAGGTTGTTTTTCAGTATGTTGTAACAATCAAGCCTAAAGACTTGTACTAAGACTAATTTCAGTTTATGCATTCTAGTTTTGGAAAAGACATGTTTCATTTTTATAACCAATTATTTAATTATTGTAACACAAAAAAATGGGACTTAGAGCAAAATTGCAGCATCTACTGTAGATTTTGAATGCTTAGACTTGTTACAAGTCTTTGATTTTTGTGACTCGATTATAGAAAACATGCCAAAAATGCATGTTTTTGGCTCTTTTTTCAAGAAATTGGCGAAATATTAAAATTTTACTTTTATTGCCAGTTAGGACTAACTAAAGGATTAGGATTTAGCTATGTTTTATTTTGCAGAACTTGATCATATCTTTTTAATCCCAAAAAATTAGTGCTGTATTTATCTGGAATGGGGAGTAGTTAAAATATTCAACAGTCCAACTTTCTCTTATCCAGCTATCATTTTCTTCGGAAGGGGGAGGGGTCATAACATTTTTGATGACCAAAATGTAGGGAGTCACACGATGACCACAGATAGTATGTTTATTAAAACAGACTGATTTCAATTCAATTCAATTTTAGCCTGGGACTAGGGGGTAAGATGATCGGTGGTGGTGGGGGGGTCATATAATATTTGTTGCCGAAATAGGGGGGGTCACAATTTTATTGATGCTGTGTTTTGGAAAATTTGGGACCCCCCTTCCGAAGAAAATTATAGCCTCCTAACACCAACTGATGGTATTTGCGTGCTGTATGCAACATAGTGATGGCCTTCTAAATGTTTCAGAGAATCAAATCAAGGTCTCAAAGCATTAAAAACATGTTTTTCTATAAAGATCACCCATCCAGATAACAGAGAGATCCAGATAAAAGAGGTCCGCATAAGGGAGCTTAGACTGTATTTTGTAATATACAGATGCTTTGGAACAGCATTTAAAATACCAATTTAAATGTCTAATAAAATATTTAATTGTGTTGTTAGCAAGCATTTCAACATCAATTTCATACAAGTTTATTTCTATACAATATTAAATTGTTTTGAAATACTAAACAAGGAAATGACGGGAAAAGGAAGTAATGAATGAAATTTCCTATACAACAAATAATTTAACAGAAGCTTCCTCTTTTGCAAAACAAATTGCAACAATTTTGCAAAACAATTTGAACTGCTCAGGCCAAAAACAAGAATTGTGAAATTGTGACATTTGCAAAGATTTGGAAAATATACAAAAAAAATTGTAACCAACCAAGTCAGGCTCAGGATACAAGAATTTCAACAACAGTAGGCTTGGTTACGGGACCAACTACAATGTTAAAACAAATCCTGCACATAGTCAATCAATGGGAATATTATGGACTTAACCCCTGAGCACTACCTGCCGATCTAACATTGCCTCTGATTGGTCAATTACATGGTATCTTCACTTTAATCACCAATCAGAATGGAGCTTTGTAAATAATTCACCCCATTTTTTTTGTGTGGTCAAATTATTCTAACAATGTTGCTGATTGGGCCAATTGATAATGAAAACTTCTTTTTGGCCAATCGGCAGGTAGTTCTCATGGGGTTAAGAATAAAGACTAACCAACATAAGTCCCAGCATCACCCGATTATGAGGGCTGATCGTTCCATGAAGTGTGACAGATGAAATGTTTGCACATAACATATCTTTTGCATAAATAAGATTGCTAGATACATATACAAATGAACAATATGCCCTCATGAATATGCGAGAATTCACAGCATACAAAGCACGGCAGGAATTTTGACTGTTGGTGAATAGTTTGTATTAGTCTATGGGAAATATCCCCCTTCCTGTATATCCAAGATGGCTGCCATGGCATGAACCATGGATGTGTGCAGTAAAGGTGAATTTCAAAACTGCTTATAAATGAGAAATAGTAATTTGAAACATGTATGTACACCCCAGCATATTTTCCTTCACTTGCAAATTCAAGATGGCCACTGTGAGTTGCATATTTATGGACCAAGAGCAAGGAGTGAGATTTCTCTTTCATAATGCATAAAGGCACCGTCAGCGAAGGATGTGTTAAAAGGCTTAGGCAGCCAGCCATGTAGGGAGTGTTTTACACACCCGAATTTGTAAACACACCCAGTTTTTGCCCACATTTAAGGTCTATACTTTGTTTCACAAATTTTAAATTTACACACCCAGGTTTTTGAATTTACACACTCAAACCTTGAAATCCTGCCTAAGACCCTGATTGTCAAAGCTTTTTTTATAAAGTCTTAACTCATTTAAAAATAACTCACTTGATCATTTGGTAGGGTAATGGTGACTTCTCCTTTTTCTCCCACATCTAACTGGGCTTCTTTGGAGTGGTCTATGGATGCAGGCTTAAAGTCATCTGGAAAAAATACAATGAGATGTTAAGGACTTTTCAGGGGGGTATAATCAACGCTCTGCAGGGTCTATTGTTCTATTGTTTCTGATTAGAGCGCTGACATATTGGAAAATGTTGCCAATCAATATTCATGAGAGTGTACATTCAACGTCCAGTTTTCGAAATTGGGTGGCTTGTGTTTGGTAGGTGTGAAATACATCTGACTGGGCGTTTTAATTACGTAAAGAATAAAGTCATTGACATCATCGAATGGCTGCCCAGTGCTGTTATGTGTTTAGTTATTATATAGGCCTATTAATTATTATTAAATGTGTTCATCATTCCTTTCTTTTCCCTTCTCTGTACTTATTCTTTCCTAGGCCTACACTTTATCACTCCCTCCCTCTCATTGTCCCCTCTCACCCTCCTCTCTCATTCCCATCATTTTCCTTATATTTCTATTTATCTACTTGTCTTTATTATATCTTTTCATTTCTTCCTTCCTCCAGCCCTCTCTCTATCTCCATATCCCCTCCTCCCTCTTCCCCTCCCAAGACTTCTCACAGGGGTGAATCTGCCCCTTCCCAACCCCCTCCCCTCATTGGGTACGCCACTATTTCTATACCAGTCCTTCTTAAAGTAAAATTAAATGGAAATTTCTTTAAAACAACCTTTATAGGCCTATAGACTTATACTTACATGTATACGTATAGCGATTACTATAGTGTAATATAGATATATGGACTGGACATGGCAGCCTTGAATTCATACATTCTAATGTGTAATCGATCACCAAGAGCATTCAATTTATTTAAATGAAATGCCTAACGTCAGGTGGGTGGTAAAGATGATTGCATCGACAGCAAAAGCCTCCTTTATAGAGTTCAGACCCACACAAGCACACATTTGGGATACGTAAGTACAATGGTACCACTTTACACATGACTGCCCTTACACATAACTGTAGTGTGGTCACTTATTGATACTACGCCTGTCATGTAGAGCGTTAATATGATGCCGGATCAGTGACCAATTTAATGGCGGAACCCTTTATTCGAAACAATGGTACCACTTTTATGAATAGCCTGTCGCAACTTCTAATCGGCATCAAACTAACAAAAGATTATATAATCTATTGCGACTCTATTTCTATTTAAAAGCTCTTTGGGTATAATATATGGCCTAAAAAGTATAAAAAGGCATAAAAAATCTTAAATAACAGGGTTCCCAGCATCCCAGGGGGCCTTAAATGAGACGGAAGAGGGAGGAAAGACTTCTCACAGGGGGCGGCTGCTCCCCCTTTGCACCCCTAGGCTACATTGTACACCACTGCCCCACGGTGCACCTTATCCACAGAAACATGGTCCTCATGAAAGTGTATTTGCTGAGCTCTGTAACACAGGAAACATGATAGGACAGAATTAAATGGATAGAGCAGTGTGGTCTTTTAGGAGGGTCCAAGTATTTTAAACATCCAGTGGTGTATCAGGGTCAGTTTTTAAGGTGAAATTTTCTGTCTGCCAGGCCAATTTCCAATTTTACACTATTTTCCCCCAAAATTAAGGTGAAATTTTGTGTTTACCGGTCCAATTTTCAGTTTTGCACTGGAGGGGAAGGGAGGTAAGGTGTTTAAATAATTCTGACCTCACTTAGGCATTGATATCCCGATAAGGCTATGTTGAACTAAGCTGTAGCTTTATTGAGGTAGGAAATGGACATAAGTCATTGTTATCAAAGTCATTGTTATCACTGGAAAGCCCATTATTTTCTTTAAAATTTGGTACAAAAATCTCATTTTTTGCCCAAAATTTGAATAAGGCTGTGTTGCATGGAGCCCTCATAAATGATTTTTTGTTACAAAACCTTTGACAAGGCCTGCATTTCAAGACAAAGTGAACTGGTTCTGTTGTCTAAATTACATAAACAGTAATTCCGGCCGGGGGCTTGAGCCTGCCCAGAAATCAAAGACCATTGGAACAATGCAGGTTGCAGCATAGTGGTCCCTGGGGCATGTGTACCAGTAGCATAGTGGTCCCTGGGGCATGTGTACCAGTAGCATAGTGGTCCCTGAGCCTGCCCAGAAATCAAAGACCATTGGAACAATGCAGGTTGCAGCATAGTGGTCCCTGGGGCGTGTGTACCAGTAGCATAGTGGTCCCTGGTGCATGTGTACCAGTTGCATAGTGGTCCCTGAGGGGGGGGGCTTGAGCCTGCCCAGAAATCAAAGACCATTGGAACAATGCAGGTTGCAGCATAGTGGTCCCTGGGGCGTGTGTACCAGTAGCATAGTGGTCCCTGGGGCATGTGTACCAGTTGCATAGTGGTCCCGGGGGCTTGAGCCTGCCCAGAAATCAAAGACCATTGGAACAATGCAGGTTGCAGCATAGTGGTCCCTGGGGCGTGTGTACCAGTAGCATAGTGGTCCCTGGGGCATGTGTACCAGTTGCATAGTGGTCCCTGGGGGCGTGTGTACCAATATGTGCTCTTTTTAGCCTGTTTTAGTCTGAAATTAACCTAATTCGGCCATTTAAGCAAGCCTCATGTTTCGCGCACAATTGTCCTATTGGGTCCTAAAGTCATTCTACTAACACTATGATAGTGTATGTACCTCAAGTTACCAGCACTAGCCAGAAGTTTAGCGTGTTCTACGTTAGCTTAGTGTTACTTGGTTGTACATACTTTTACGTGTGCGATCAAAGTGGCGCATATTTACAGGCAAGAAACAACGTTAAGCCAACGCAGCACATGCTGAACTTCAAAGCTAGTGTCGGTGACTGGAAGTAGATATCTATACTAGTATGCTTGATAAGAATGCGGTTTTCGCTCCCCATGCAGGTCCCCCTATTCCATTGCATTACATCATTATGTCACTGCAGCAATTCTTTACAACTCTTGAATCACGCTGTCTTAACAAATAGTGGTAATCAAATTAATTTGAACAAAACTTACATCTGACAGAATGTAAAGCAGTCCTCTTCTCCTTGTCCCTGCTGAAGCTTTTCCCTAGTTTCAGTGCATGCCTGTTACTGCCAAAGACGGCCGTTATATTTGTGCTCATTATTATGGTTGCTCCTGGACTACCTCTGTCACTGGTTACTAGGCTGCCATTCTTATCATCCACAAGAACTGAGACAAAACAGATTTATGGCTAGGTTCCTGAAAAGTGTTGATTATCAATTATCTGCAATACAGAATATGAAAATTATTATATACATTATCTATGCTTCATCAGAAAAGGAGATCTGTATCTGTGGCTTCCACCACATATACTTTTGATGTTCTTCACAACATTTCATTTTGAAAAGACAAATGGTTAAAGCACTTTCTCTGAAATGTTGAATCATGCTATAAATTTTGGTACCACCGAGAGCCATTATGAGCCCAGGGTAAAAGGAAAGCATGTGCCCCCTTTCATCAGTGCATGTTAACAAGCTGTGGTGTAAATGTCTTTGTGACATTGGGGGATGGAGTGAAAGTAGGGTTTGGCTGTGATATTAAGTTTCTTGAACAAATTCTGTGATTTGACAATTTCAAGCTAAAATAATAAAAATATGAACATTGAAAGGGACACTGTTGACATATTTCTTTTTGTACAAATCCAATAAAAATGAAGATGTTAAACTCACATTTTAGTGACGTTTCACCACTACACTAGTGGTTTCATCAGACTGGCAACTCATCACAGCTGACTGCTTCCTTTTATAGGCAACAGGAACCGCTATAGAGGGCGTGATGAGTTGGTCAAAGATGTTGTTGAGTGAGTAGGCCCCCTCGTCCTTGTTTAGAGTGTCTTTTCCTTTTCGGCGAATCCAGATGGCTTCTTTCAGCCATCTGGTGGTCTTGTCAGCTTCTCTATCGATGACTTTTGAGTCCTCCCAATTGATGGAATGGTTTGTCGAGGCAACGTGATCGGTGATAGCTGACTTGTGAATGTCTGTAATTGATGACTTGCGGCTGGCTCGTGTGTAGTGCTCATCACACCCTCTATAGCGGTTCCTGTTGCCTATAAAAGGAAGCAGTCAGATGTGATGAGTTGCCAGTCTGATGAAACCACTAGTGTAGTGGTGAAACGTCACTAAAATGTGAGTTTTTAAACATCTTCATTTTTATTGGATTTGTACAAAAAGAAATATGTCAACAGTGAAATCTAACAATCCAAATGAACTTGTTCAAAGGATTGAAAGGGACAAATTGCATGTGAAGCACGCAAAAATGTGTAATTTGAAAGAGCACATCTTTTGCTCCCAGAATTACTTCCGCGCGAAGTGTAGAAAATTGGCCAATTTCAATGTCCATTTTGAGCTAAAATGATCAAATATGAACATATCGGCTAAAATATTAGCCCAACTTTGGTCATAAGAAACATACATTTGCATAACATTGGGGGATGACATGACTACCACGCAGCAGGAAAAGGCCCTTTCAGCAAAGTAGCCTGATGCATATGAAGGCCCTTCCAGAAAGACACAATCCAGGCTTTCAAAAGGTGATTGACGTAATGGTTTCGGTCTTTACCAAAGAATCGGCTAAAACTCGCCAACTTTGTGTACTCAAGCAGATATGTCAAGTGGCCAAGTTTTGGTTTATGTATACTATCGACAGTGGCGGCGGAAGCATTAAATTGAATTTAGATGAAGACGAGCATATATTGTTCAGATTTTACAATTAATATGCGCACAAAGTGCACAAAAAAAAAGATTTCAGATTATTTTAACATGAACATAACAATTGTTATAAAAGGCTAGTGCGCAGGAAGCATGCACAATTTTGCAATTTTACCATATTTTGGCTTAAATCATGGGTGTTTTTCGAGTGCGCAGGGCAAGTTTGGAGGCCCCAAATTTTTGGGGCCCTGGGCCCGGGCCCATCGGTAAATTCGGCTCTGGTCACGCAATGCTATGCAGATTGATCGGTGAATCTTGATCATAAGGTGATGACTTAATGAAATAAGCCAATCAGGACCCAACTTCATGTTTATTGCGTGTATGCAATGCAGTTTGTTTTTAAACGCCAACTGTAAATCGGTAAAACCAGGTTACACATGACAGTACGAAACGATACCAGCTAATTCTGAGTTCAAGAACACCACCGCGCATCCATATATGACCCTTTTAGTCTACATCTCGTATCCTACTATCGTTGGAACAAACTCAGAACTTCCTGAAAAAAGCTTTGTCATTCCTCAAAACAACATTTAACTTCATATTATAAAAAATTGAAATCCTTGTATTACCCGTTATCGGAAATTTTGTTCGATTTATCTCAACAAAGCGTTACGGTACTTTTTTCAAATGCTGTATCTAAGTGAGAAGAACACACATAGACCAAAATGTCAGCTCCCAGGGTCCAAGAACACCATCGTGTATGCTTATGTAAGGGTTGAGTTCATTCATAAAATACATTGTGACTTCCAGAGTAAATCATATGATGGTTGTAATTAGATGTGCTGTTCGGTGGTTTCCGACGCTCTTTGTTGTGCTATGGGCTTTTACGTGTAAAATTTGGCACCCAGATTTTATCTAAATTTCGTCCATGTTGGAACCATTGGAGTATGTAAGAAATATTCATTAATTGGCAGGACTGAAGCAATTTCTATGTTTGTACAGGGCATTTTTGACACAGAGTCTTCTATAAATGTGTCCAAAGGTAAGCAAAGGGTTGGGGATCGTAATTTTAACTATCAGTACTACAAGTTTACTCGAGAACTTTAGCTTCGAATTTGCATACGATAGTTGTAAACGCATTGATGTTATAGTGCTTTGCTATCGATTTTCGGTCGGACAGCGGTGTAACTTTTTTACTCTGTTAAAATTGAAATTTAGACGAAAGTTATATTGATGAGTCAACTGTATCTTATGAGCAAGATTTACCTATTTTGGACACTTCTACTTCTACGAAAATACTCGTCAACTCCTGCTCGGCAACTAAACGAGGGATGTGTGTGGTGTCTCAAACATTGGACACTTGTGCGATGTGCTCTCATAAGGTGGCTCCTAGATGACTTAGGCGTTGATGGCTCCCTTGAACTGCTCTACTGTAGGCAGTTCAATGATGTTAGAGGGGAGCCCATCCCAGTCATGCAGAGTTCTTGGGAAGAAGCTTTGCCTGTAGTTGTCCGAGCTAGAACCAAGTCGCATGAACCTTTGCTGATGTTGTTGGTGAGTTGTGCGTTGTCTTGGTTTAATGTAGTCTGGAATTGGTATGGCTATTTGGTTGTTGAATGTGGTCAAGCGGGCTTGCCTGCGTCTCTCCTCCAAGGTGGGGATTCCCAGATCTAATCTCATGGTGGTGACGCTGGCTTCATGTTGGTAGTTTCCGCATATGAAACGGATTGCCCTGCGTTGAATCTGTTCAAGTTGATCTATTTGGTTTTGTCTGTATGGGTCCTCCTCTAAGGTTTCTCCTCTAAAAGTTAACAGTCTAAAATTTTGCTGAAGTGTATTAATTTTAGCAACATTTATTATGCAATCGCCAATTGTGATCAGCTGTGTTTGCGTCTGAATTTCCATTGCTTTACACGGTGTTATGCTTCAGTGAAACCGACTAGGTTTTGAATGCAATGGTCTCTAGCCTAGAATGTGAAGCTATCGGTGAGCAAATTCTTGGCTAAACTTCTTGAGCAAGTCTAAATCTTTCCGAGTTGAGTGAGGTCCACTAAAAAGTACAAATGTAGGCCATTTCGGGGGCTGTATTTCAGTGGCGTGCCCAGGGCCGGGGCTTTGGGTGCTGAAGCCCCTCCCACTTTGTTAAAAATCATGTAAAATCAGCCGGGTTTTTTTTTTTGGCGATTTTAGCCATTAAGGCAAGCCCCCAGCATAACTTGAAAGCCCCTCTGAGCCCCCGCAGGAAAAGATCTTGGACACGCCAGTGTATTTGGTGTAAAAAAGTCACATTTTGAACATGATAAAAAAGTAGCCATATTATGCTGAAACAATTTAGGTTCACCGTAGTACATAGCGGACAGCCATTCCAGGAAGAATGGCTGTGTACAGCCTCAGCTCAGGTCAGGGTTCAATTTAGAAAATAAAATTTACATGCACAACTCTGATTTTTTCCTCAAAATGGGATGAATAACACAAAATTTTGCATGCACAGGCAAAATTCTATATGCACAGAGCCAAAGTTACATGCATTTGTGCATGTAAAACCATTACAAAGCGATATGGAGAAAACCCAGCATTATTATATTACAATATAATAGATACAATAGAGTCCATGATCATAACTGATTTCTGCCTTTGGTGAATAATAGCCTATTATTAGAATGTTTGAATCTCGCGCGTATAGGCATAGGTCTATACAACCATGGAAGATACAACAGGAAATGAGAAGAAAATTGAAATTTAGCACAACAAATGTTCTAGCCCCTGACACACGGCCACAACACATTCCGAGAATTCTATAAAAATATATACTCAGGTCAAGGAGTTTATGTAGATCGATGTAGCATGCAACTGTTATAAATATTCAAAAGTTAAAAAATAAAAAAATAAAAATAAAACTGATTATAACTGAAAACAAAATACTCTTTAATTTTCTTATTCAAAATTTTCAAAATTACTCAAATTGCTTTTTCAAAGTCTGGAAAAAATGTAGGCCTAATAATTTATGTAATAATTGCATAATCGCCCCCGATCCGAATAGGAAAAAAGTTGACAGTATTCTCCAATTAAAGGAAACAGCCGGACGATTTTTTTAAAAGGACATATTGTAGTACTTGCCTTTCTAGTTACATTGACGGTATTGTAAGAATCAAACACTTTTGCTAATTAGTGTAAAATTAATTAAAGTCATTAGTGGAAGTCGCCATGTTGGGCTGTAGTGATGTCACATTGCACACATTAGGCGGGCGCTTAGGTCATGTGATAAGAGATATTGGCAACACGGAAATCAGCGCGAACGGAAAAAGAAAATCGAAAACAACATGCAATCATGACTGTTTCAATAGCCCGCCAAAGTCATGCAGGTAACTCCGAGGTCATGCATTGAATTTTTTTGAATGACGAATACTACAGGAACCAGCTCCTTTTGTTAGAAGTCACACATGAGTGAAGTGTATAACCTCCATAGGAAAAACTAGCATTGCCCAATCGGCTGTATCGATACTTGGGCCTGACTTGGGCTCAATGCGCTGTAGTGACGTCAAGAAATGGTCAAAAATGGCCGCCCCCATACTGGGAAATTTAAAGATATTTTAATTTTATATCTTAAGTTATAACGAAGGGGTTTTTGTACTTTAAAAGAACCAGTTATGTTTGTTAATTCATAAACAATGATAATAGGGCAAAACATAACATGTCCGGCTGATCCCTTTAAATATACAAAAAAAAAAAAGGAACATTTAACTCAAGAGACAATTTTGTTAGTGTCTATTTTCTGTGATTCTTCAAAATTTATTAATCATCACAGCAACATATGGAGGGAATTTAACTTCAATAGACAAAGGCCTATATCAACAAAATGACTATTGGACCCCTATCTACATGTGGGTCGCTCATTAGGCCCATGAAAGTCAATTCCGAGTTTATCGTCCCTTTTTTTTCCCAGGTTGGTGAGGTGACTTTTTCATTTTTCATTTTTCAATATTTCATCAGATTTCATTATTGACCTAAAGTGCGTGTTGATTTAAAGCCACACTTATACATGTTTTTATATGGGTAGGGACTAGAAAAGTTAGAAAAGAGCCTGGTTTTGGTTCCAAGTTATAAATTTATGTTTTACAAACAAAAATATATGTTTCCAATTGCTAAAACTGGTGAAAACACTGATACTTTGAAAATAATGAATTATTTTGGCATTTTTGAAAATTTGATGCGGGTGTTTTTGGTGTCCAAAAAGTGACGCGGGCGGGGGACGATAAACTCGGAATCAACTTTCACGCGTCTTAGAGATAAATAACACTAGGCTTTTTCCAATATGATTTTCTAATGACCCCTCTAAATCGAACCCTGGCTCAGGTAGACATATCAACATGCATTCACCCATTGCACGGTTCCGCCATATTAGCAAGGAGAGCCTCGATCTGGCAGCATGCTTGAATGGGAATTGAACCAGTCATATAACATTGCGTAATGTTACGTAATACTTCCTTTCATGTCTATTGCCAGTTCGAGGCTCTCCTCGCATATTCTCTCGGTTGGGCTGACGTCAGAAAGGGGAAATAGCCTTGTAAAACCAGTGTACGCATGTGCAGATCCCCTTTCTCGAGCTGGTTGCTATGCACGCGCTTGTGCAAAGGGGACGAAGGGGACAATGTTCCCAGGGTTGCCAAACCCGCGATTTCGGCGCCCAATTGGGCGATTTTCAACTTCCGTCCGCGACAAAGAAAGTGCTCCGCGATTTCGCGACATTTGGGCTACTTTGAAAATCTCACCCATGAAATGTTTTTAAATGTTGGGCGATTTGTGACAAAGCCGACTTCAAAACTTTTTGATCATGATTGCCAATTCTTTCCGATGGTCATTCAACAAAAGCACCAAACAACTAATTCAATAAACAAAAGTTACAAAACACTCTGTGGTCAGTGTGCTTCCCATGACAATGGGACGCACAGGGAGGGGGCTGGTTAATCGCATCACATGTTGTTGCTAAAGACCACTTGAGCTGGAGGATTATCCTTAGAATATTCCCATCTAAATACTCACAAGTGGTTTAAGACGACTTTCGACTTAATAAGTAGCTTCTTACCTTAGTGTCAGCGGGGTGCCAAGTTCAGTCTACTTCAACATAAGTTTTTGGTGTTTTTTTCGTTGGCGGCAGTTCTTTTGAAATAAAAATGTTTAAACACCTACCGCACATTTTCTTTTTAAAGCGGCATGATGATCAAAAAAAAAAAAAAAAACCGGCCGTTTTGAATTTGATTAAAAATAGTAGGGCCTACATGCACATGTTGTTATCACTCAGCTGAAGGCAAATATTTGTAGGCCTATCCCCATTGCAATGAATGGCATGTCTATTAATTAATTTGTTTGTTTGCCTGGCATTTTTTAAAATAATTTTTGTTCGTTTGTTTGTAATTTGTTTCAGCATTTCCCAAAAATTAAAACGATAGTGCAGAACCCCGTCAAAAGTCAACATTTTATTTTCCTTACATTTTTGAAAATGTTTGTTAGTTTTTCATTCATGCATTATTTCAATTTGCAGTTTAAACATTTTTTTCTTTCAATATTGTTAGTTTATATATTTCCACAAAAATTCACAAATAAATTTTCCTTACAGTAGGCCTAGGCCTATAACAAAAAATTAGTTTTTGTTAGTTTTTTCAACATTAAAAAAATAGAAAGAAAAGGGGTGTAGAACCCCCTGAGCCGTCTTTTAATTGTTCTCTTTTTTTTTATAACTTTTTCATTTTTGTCAGTTTTTATAATTTATTTCAGCTTTTCCCAAAAATTCCCAAATAAAGGGGGGTATAGAACCCCCTCAAATCGACTTTAAATGTCATTAATTGGGGTATAGGAAAAGGTGGAGGCGTTACATTTTTTCATTTTATTTGGGACATTTTGTCCCAGATCTCAAGAATGGAGAGGGGTACTGAGCTAGTGTTGGTCTCATTTTGTTGCTAATTTATCTAGCTAAAATTGTGGAAAGTAAAAACTTCACACTGTATATATACTTTTTGAGATATTGCAATTCAAGCGATGCAGAGTCGGGGTGGAGGTGCCCTCACGGTTGAGGTGCCTACGGTTGAGGCATGTGTTAAAGTATAGGGAATATTGATTTTTCGTGCCTCCTAATTTATTTTTTACTGCAACTTTGTAACCCAGCAAGGTATTGAGATGGATTATGTACCATTGTTTTGGTATTGATGTCTAGATTACAATTTGACCAGTTTTACTCCAAGCTAGGTTAATTTGTTGTAAGTGTGCTGCATTCTGTGTCATGGGTTCTAGGCTTTTCCTATGTTACTGTGTTAACTATTCATTTATGCTCTGAAATGTTCTGAAGGTCATATTTCTTGAAGGAGTTACCCCACTGCTGTAAAAGTTTACATTTTTTGGATGGAAATTTGATGAGGAATTCAAATATGCCACTGGTTTTTGTATGAGGCATGGAGGAAAAAAGTTTTGATTGAAAATGTAATAAAAATCATAAAAATTATGTACGACTTTTGAACACCCTGTATCTCAGTTAGGCAACATAACTCATCCTTACAAGTTTGCTTTTTTGAAAGCCTACAATGTTATTAGCACATCTAAAAAGGTTTTAGCAGAACAGGTGTTTATGTTAGTAAATAAGAGAGGAACAAAAAAGTATACTTTTTGAACCAAAATTCAACTTTTCCACCCTATATGACATTTGTGGCACCCTGTATATTGACCAATTGTTTGTACGTGTTCATTCCTGGTACTCTAAGCTTTACAGTGATATAATTTTACAGGGTTTTGATGAACAGTTTATGAATTAGACCATTTAAGTACAAAAACATGTAAATTGTTCAATTGTTAAGGGGGTTCTATACCCCTGGCCAATTTTGTGCTTATTTTTGCATTTTTCTCAACAATTATAGCGCATTGGTGGTAAGTAAGATATGTATAGGCCTATTATAGGGGCAAGGCCGACAACTACTGCACTGAAAATTCAACAACTCAAGGCAAGTAGTTATTGATTTATTGATCAAATATTGGTTTTCCATCATTTTGACTGTAACTCCACAACTGTTGTCTGTGCTGAAATAAAATTTCCAGTGCAGTAGTTGTAGTCCTTGCCCTATAATATACATATCTTACTTGTCACCAATCCGCTATAGTTTTTGAGAAAAATCCAAAAATAGGCACAAAAGTGGGCAGGGGTGTAGTACCCCCGTAAGTATGTAACGCATTTGGCCCCCAATTCGTGGCACACGACCTCAACTTTTTTTTTAATTTAATTTTTTTCCATTTTTTTTTCAGTTTTTGTTGTTTTTTAGAATTTATTTCAGCATTTTCCAAAAATTCAAAAGAAAACGGGGTGTGGAACCCCTAAATCGACTTTTAAAATTTTGGGCGATTTTTTGGCTATTTAGGGGGTCATTATTTCTCAAATCACCCAAAAAAATATGATTTTACCTCACCCCCTTCAAATTTGTTCAAAATTGGTATACAGGGTGATTTTGGCTGTAAAGCTCAAATTTCAAATTTTAGCTTAATCGGACGTCTGGTTTTCGGCGCTATGCCCGCCCATTTTGGCGATTTATTTGAAAAATGGCGCCCATCAGTATTATGCGACCATATCTCCGTAACCGTAGGTCCTACTGAGCTGAAATTGGTGTCATTTTTTAGCTAATCTCTCAAAGAATCCAAATCTACTATCATTTAGTGTGTAGGAGGAAGAGAAAAAATATGACCTTTTTTCTGTACTTTGACCTTGAATTTGACCTTGTTGCCCACGTGACCGTGAGGCGAATTTGCATTGGAATTACACCTCCATATGTTGTCTACATAATATAAAAAAATTGGAGGGGTAATATTTTTTGTTTTCTTGCTAGGCTTTCATAAAGCAAGCATGTGGTTGAAAAACTGTAATTTTGTATGTAGGCTCAGTATATTGTACACATGATACTATTATAATATAGGCCAATTGTATATAGGCCTATATGTACATGCATTAAATACATGTGTTTTCACCTGCATGCTTGCTTTAGAAAGCCTAGCAAAAAAAAAATATTACCCTCCAATTTTTGATATTTTGTAGACAACATATGGGGTATAATTCCAACCCAAATTCGCCTCATGGGTCACGTGCAATAAGGTCAAATTCAAGGTCAAAGTGCAAAAAAAGGTCACAAATTTTCTCTTACTCCTAAATACAAAATGATAGCAGATTTGGATTCTTTGAGAGATTAGCTAAATAATGACACCAATTTCAGCTCAGTAGGACCTACAGTTACGGAGATATGGTCAGCATAATATTGATGGGCGCCATTTTTCTAAATCGCCAAAATGGGCGGGCATAGCGCTGGTAAAACCGTGACGTCCGATTAAGCTAAAATTTGAAATTTGAGCTTTGCCAGCCAAAATCACCCTGTATACCAATTTTGAACAAATTTGAAGGGGGTGAGGTGTTTTCCATTGGGTGAATTGAGAAATAATGACCCTTGGGCGACATTTCATGGCTAATACCCGCGACTTGGGCTAAAAAGTTTTGGCAACCCGGAATGTTCCCAGATGTCCGACCGAGTGAATGGCGGAACCGTGCAATAGGCGAATGGCAAGGATAATTTGTTGTGAATGAACAACAGTAAGGCTATAAGCTTAACTAAAATTTTCCCTGTTCAGCTTAATTTTTTGGGAAATAACACAGGCACAAGTTAAAATACATAATTTTCTCAAACATGAATTTACTTCTATGTCAATCTCAATGTATCTTACCTATTTTTTTCCAAGTACAATTCAACAGCTGTTGCAGCAAAATGACAGAAAGACGGATTCGCTTATAAGGTCAATCAAAGGTCATTTTTTGGCCACCCAAGCTGATCAAAAAAGGTTGACAAAAGGAAACTATATATCAATTTTTGCGTGTACTAAATTAAGTTCCTTCTAGAAAAATGCGTATTATTTGAATACATGTTTTAATATTGATTTTAATAAGAAAAGTGACGGAAGCCTGAATATTGGTCAACTTCAGCGGTCTAAATTTGATTGGGTTAAAGGGTCTTTTGTAGCAGTCATTTAAAAATGGCGGCGCCCATGGAGAATTTTGATTCTGGTTTATTTATCTTCTTCTTCTTGGATGAGTCGGTAGATACAGATTATTAGCTGCAGTTCACCAACTTTATATAGAGTATACATAATTAATTATATGTATACCTTTTGTTTTGATGTATACCTGTCGGGACATTAAAAAAGATGTAAGTTTATATAATTGTCATACTGTATGAGGATTTTTATACCTGATCTCATGTACCAATACCTTGTGTATTGGTACATGATTCGGCGAGTATACTTCAGCAATAGCGAATATGTGGTCGTTTTTTACTCTGTTCAAAACGTCACATGTACACCAAATACAGCCCCCGAAATGGTCTACTTTTAGCGTGCCTTAACTCAGAAACAGTTTAGTCAAAGTTAAAAATGCGATCCCCAACCCTTTGCTTACCTTGGACGAATTTGCAGTATTTTCCGCTAGCTCCGTGTTGAAAAATGGCGGTACATGCCGGTACAAACATAGAAATGGCCACATTTGCTTCAGTCCTGGTATGAATATTTCTTCCGTAATCCAATGGTTGCAGCGTGGGCATCACGATGATAGTCTCCTACACAACCAGCTTGTGTCGGCCTGGCCTTCGTCGATCCTAAAAGTGAGGACAGCGTGAGCTCTTACCTGCGTAAAAGTCTGTTCGACAAAGGCAATAAGGATGATTGACAGCGCCGTTCATTGGGCGGAGCCATTATATTACAGCAGACAGGTTGCGCTGTTCTCTGACCTTGACTGTTCGTCACGTAGACATACCGTGACCTGGGTACACGTACAGAGCGGGGGGGATGCGACTGCGGCCGCCATTTTGACACGCGGTATCTACTCTTCAGAAAAATTACTTTTGGTGACGTTTTATATCAAACAATTTTCGATGACGGATTTCTACTAGGATTTCAATTTTTTATTAATGAAGGTGCATGTAGTTTTGAGGAATAACACGGGATGTTTCGAGTTTTATTTCAACTGGTGGTGTAGGAAGGTGGGTGAATTAAGTGAATGAGGCGGGATTGAGGTTTTGTTGTTTCAACGATCCGGTAGTAGGATCTAAACGTAGGCTAAAATGTTTAATGACGCCATGTTTACATGAAAACATTAGCTGCTGCTTGAGGTCAGTGTCGTTGAATTCTTTACCTAAATTCCTTTCAGGATATTCTGATTTCACTTATTTATGATGTGTACGAAAATTCACCATATAAACTCAAAAGTGTGAATGCAAGCTGTTATTGCTGACAATAGAAACATTGTTGCAAAGTCATTAAAAACAGGTATGTATTACAGACATTCTTTGGCCGAAACGAGATACAGGCTAGTTAGGCAGTCTAGAGGATTTTGTTGAACATTCTCTATAGTCACATGTGATTGATCATGCATTCCATTGCATTGCCATTGATTGTAGAATGTAGTGGCAGTGATAATTACAATGTAAGCTTAAGCAATGTAATGCTTAAGCTGAATTTAGGCTGGTTTCACACTTTCTGCTGAGCGGCATGACACTTCATCATGTCGCTTGCTTGCTCTTGTCTGCAAGTGGAGCGGCACACGGCATGCGCGGTATCACTCTGAAATCGTACATTTATGTCAGAGCGGCACTGCTCCGATTTGATTTGACTCCCAGCGGTGCTGCCGCAGCGGCAAAGCGATGGAGTGATTGATAAATCGGTTTGCCGCTGGTCACCGCTAGGGTTTCTGTTGCGACTGCGCAGTGAAGTAAATCATCTTCAAAGCGGCAAGAAATTGTACATGTATTAGGTATGCCTATACCCTGTGTGGGCAAGTCATACTTCAGTATGACTTGCCCTGAACGTCCATATATGTTCGGAAGAGACGGATGAATTGCATGACAGCCTGCCAATTTAAGCTTCCTATAATATCATTGCACATAACATACGAAATCACAAACTTACAAACTTTAATATGCACTTCAAATACAGCAGACCAGCTGTTAATTATTACCGATCCTGTAGAATAACTTACATATAATCGTCCATTTCATGGAATCCCGTTGCTCAGAATTGCCAATTTTATTTTTATCTGTCAAATGCGCTGTGGATGTGCTCCATAAAACACAGGTGTGAAACTGACTTTATACCACCGGCTCGCTTTCGCAGAAAAGCCAGCCTCGTGGTACTGGGTCATGACGTCATCGTGGACGTATGCAAAATTTCCGACGGGCGTCATATAACCCATATTGTGATTGGTTGCAAAAGCCATTCTTTGAAATCGTAAGCCAATCAATGAACGTGACGGCCTTTTACGGTATTAATTAATGTGACTCGCCAGTAAAGTACGTCGGGGATTAAAAAAACTGTGAAGTAGGACCATGTGCTTCTTTTGTCCAATTTGCCATCAAGATTTTGAATGGAAACAGTTCAGACCCAGAACACAATCATGTCAGATATTAACATTTTGTTCTGGGACTGATTATTCAGAATAGTTTAGTATGAAACCAGCATTATAGGCCTACTCTATTGTCGAGTGATTGCGATGCACCACTTTTGAAAAGCGATGAGCAATCGCCAAATTTTGCGATGCATCGTTCGTTGCTTAATTGCATTTATACTTTATGGCGATAGAAATATCGAGAAAGATTAATTAGCAAAATAATAAATCCAGGTGGTAAGAAATGATTGGTTAAATCATTCATGTGTCAAGCGATATCGCTCAGAATTTGAGATTTTTTCAACTGGCAAAAGTGACATAATTTTTACCTCAGCAATTTGTATCAATTGATTGGATGGAAAAATCGCTCGCAAGACATTGAGTTTGGGCGAGCGGTGCGAGCGAGAGCGATTACTCGCCTCAAACGGTATTTGTATACATATTGTACATGTATTTGCAAATTTTTTGATTTCAGATTTTGAAGTCATTCAAAGAGAAGAAATCAAGATCTTCATGAATTTGAAAGGAGTAGAATTTCCACTAAAGAAAAAGTAGCACATCAACTAGATAGAATGTCACACACAGACTATCCATTTCAAGCTACATCCAGTGGTTTAAGAGAATTAACAGAAGTGGAAAAGAGAAAACTAGCAGACGACAAAGAGGTTGTCTCAGAGTTTAAGCAAAATAAGCTGGAGAAAGAAGCTCAGAGAAACTGGGATTTATTTTACAAGAGAAACTCTGTGAATTTCTTCAAAGATAGACACTGGACAACTCGTGAGTTTGAAGAACTTGCAGGCATAACAGAGGTGAGCATGTCATATTATGAACTAATTTATTAGTCTCAACAATAGGCCTACTAAATTGGCAGGAGCAGGTGCATGCCATTTGTGGATCTTTAGTGACCACCTGTTCTGGTCATGGTTTGAACCTTCTGGTTCCTAATATGAGGCACATCAATGTTCTGGGGTCCCT
This sequence comes from Amphiura filiformis, assembly GCF_039555335.1. NCBI lineage: Eukaryota > Metazoa > Echinodermata > Ophiuroidea > Amphilepidida > Amphiuridae > Amphiura > Amphiura filiformis. The sequence continues at coordinate 4,831,958 of NC_092631.1, forward strand.
TTCACTAAACTTTTAACCATTCGTAACTCAAGTAACCGTTCATAAGTTACGAAAACCCTATAAAACATAACTTTACAAAGGGTCCCTGTAGTAAATCCCTATTACTTACAAAGGGTACCGATCATATATCATTTGAGTGAAATGGATTTTACGATGTGTCATAAGTTACAATTGATTTTGAGACTTACAAAGCTTTCATTAAGTTTTGTGAAATTGACCCCTTGACACAGATCCACACAGTCCACACAGAGCCTTTTTAGTGAATGGCCCCAGACCATGGAACACTCTCCCAACTTATATACAAGGTACAATGCTTTCACTGTTGACATACTTATTTCATCAGAATTCTTATGGTTTTATTAGTTTCTTCTGCATGGTGTTACAGATGAACTTTGTTGGCATAAAGGTTCCTGAGAGCAAGACTTGAGGGGAGAGGAGACATTTGAATTTTCTCCTTATACATTACATATGTACCACATACTAACAAGATTAATTTGAGATGCAGGGGTGGGGGAGGAGGGGCAATCCTGGCTGATGAGTGGACCATGGGCCATCCTTATGCTTTGTAGCCTGATCCATGTATAGAGGCCCTGCATGAAATTATTGATTGGCTCCAAACAAAGTATTTGAGCCGGTGTCCTTCACCGTAGTTATGGCGGAGTGCAGTCCATTCAAACAAATGTTGTCATCAACCTATTTGATCGTAGTGCAGGGTTATGTGTGTGAGATGAACTGTCACGGTAGATTGCAATCATGCTTTTGTTGAATACATTTGAGTAGTCCGCCATATTTACGGGATGATACGTCACATGCAAGGCCTCTATTCATTTCATACACATGTTTCTGTTTTCTTTATTTTCAGGGAAGCACTAGTGAAACACCAGTACTATTAGAAGTTGGTTGTGGTGTTGGTAACGCTTTGTATCCTCTTATTGCTGAGAGTAAACATCTTTATGTACATGCTTGTGATTTCTCCCCTAGAGCTGTACAATTTGTCAAGGTAAATGAGCATTTTGAATAACACTTTGCTAAAAAGTACTGCAATTTAAAAGTATTACTGTGTTTGGAAGTTTGTGCACTCCATCACTGAAATGTTTTACCTTTTTCACTTTGATTAAACCCCCCACATCGGAAATGATTGTTTCCCAAGAAAACAGCAGACAGCAGGCCAGACCATGGCCAGACGGTAACATGAGTAGGTTTATTTCACCTTGAAGGCATGGATAGTCTTACAAATATGAGCTAACTTTCCCCTAGATATGTAGGCATCCAATATGACTACAACTGGCATAGATTATACACTTATTTCCACATCCGAGTTTCCAAAGTGTGGCTTTAATGATAAAAGACTCTGCTACATATTATTCATGCTGAGCAGTTCATCATCAATGTACAAAAACCATGAAACATGGAAGGTATGATAACCATTAATATTGAGATCATGTTATCAGGGATGTACCTTTACATATACATGTATGCCAGTCCAAAAGCCAATGGCTGAATAATAAATTTGCAGTCAGGCTTGTAAAATATCAGATTATATACCTGACTGATAGCAATTTTGCTTGCTGAATATTGATCTCACTATGTGGTGCTAGCAAAAAGTTTTGTCTTGATTCACCTTTTCGGTAAATCCCATAAGCCTTTGTGGATAGATCTGTGATGTCGTCACTAGTTGACGTCTCGCCAATGTGCACATCGTTTATCAAACTTCATTACTACGCATGTCAAAGCTGCGCAGTAATTAATAACAATGTGTGCATCGGGATGACAACATCAGAGCTTTACCTACAAATGCTTATGGGATTTAAAGAAAAGGTGCATTGGTAATCCAACTGGCTAAAAAGTTATTATGCATACATGTCTGGATGTTAACACACATTTAAAAGACAGTGCGATGAATCTCCCACATCCCAGTGACACATTATCATAAACCTACAGTGTGTGTGTGTGGAATGTAGAAACTGCATGTAGATCAAGGATATGGAATCTATACAAAACAATTCGGAATATGTCAGAAGTAAAAGCTATTTTCTAAATTCAGTAGAACAATATTATACTTTGAACAGGACAATGCAGCTTATGATCCTCATAGAATCAACGCCTTCCAGTGTGACCTCACCAAAGATGACCTTGTAGCACATATCCCAGAATGCAATGTGGATGTGGTCACCATGTTGTTTGTATTATCAGCAGTGCATCCTGACAAGATGATAGAAGCACTTCAGAATGTTCATAAAGTAAGTCTAGATGTGTGGCGTGATCAAGCAAACTCAGCCTGAAGTTGGATATCACAAACATGGTATTTTGTTCCCCCTGTAAATGTTCTCAGAGCCAGAATTTCTTTTTGAAAGTTATACTGTTTGGATATATAGGTGAAAACTTGATGTCACAATTACATTTAATATCCAAGCAGAAAAGATTGATGGTATGTTTATGAACTGTGTTGCTTGGTGAATAGAATAGGGTCTTTAGGGGATTTTTTTTCCAGCTTTGAGCAGCTTTGTGAATCTTAATTACAAAATTGTTGTTTCATATTCAAGTATCAATTAAAGAGCGTAGGTTATAAGGCCATCTTAATTATATAGTTCGACTCAAAGCTCTCTTGCGCATCAGTATAAAATTGTTTGAACTTTTTTTAATTATTGAAGAGAAAAACATTGCAAGTCAATTCATATTTCCTGTTTTTCAAAAAAAAAAAAAGTGTGGAGGTTTAATTGTTTTGCAGCTATGTTTTTGTGACACTTAACATAAACAACAAACATATTTTGTGGCAAACTTGTCCCAAAGCTTTTATCCAGATAAATTGACCCACAAAAAAAACCACTGTGCATTAGGTTTTCAATTTCTGAAGAGCTTTGAGTGAAATTATTTAATTAAATTGTTTAATTAATTCATTGTTTGATTGATTCAATATTTGCACACAGCATCATCCAAAATTAAGATTATTTAAAGTTAGTAACTATTTTGAACTGTTGCGATATGGTAGTTCACAATATCTTGCAAATGGTAGTGCGCTTTGGCAAAAATTGCATTCATCATTTCATAGCGAGTGTGTAGAAGAATTCAAATATCACAGATATACTTTTGTAGGCCCTGTGGTTCTTGAGTTATGTTGTAAAGAGGGCTGAAACAACAACATTTTGTAAAAAAGTATATAACTCATTAACAACAATAAATCAAGCAAGTTTTCAAAGTATATGATTTGTAGAATGAACTTTTGCAAAACATTAAAGTGTTATTTTTCAATAATATATTGATTAAGATAATGAAAATCAATATTTTGGTTGCATCGACCAACAATACCGCGTCTACCCTTAAAGTAGCAAACTGATTTACCTTTTTAAACAGGTTGTAAGACCAGGTGGATGTGTTCTCTTCAGGGACTATGGCTTGTATGATCATGCAATGCTCAGGTTTGCTAAAGGACACAAACTCATGGACAATTTCTACGTGAGACAGGATGGCACAAGAGCATACTATTTCACTAAAGGTAAATTGTTGCTTTGATACTAGCATAAAGAAACATCCTCATCTCAGTGTCAGGACAAAGATGTTACCTTGAACTCTTATCAAGGCATGTCCGTCTATCCAGGATGTGATTTTCTATTGTTGGACGTATTGTTCAGTAAGCTGCATCAATGTCTTGCATCCATGTAGACGCAATTGAATTTCAAATCAAAATCAAGCTAGTTTAAGCTTACTCAATATACTTCCCATAAAATAAAATTTTGTGGGACGCACATACTCGCCCAATCCCATTTGATCCAATCCCTTTTGGTATATTCTCACTTGGTCCATGTCCCATTTAATCTAATTATCCACTTGGTCCAGACCCAGTTAGTCCAATCTCACTTTAATAGTCCATGTCCCACTTAGGCCATAGTCCAAGTCCCACTTAGCAATGTCCCACTTGGATCATTCCCTTTAAGTTTATGTCCCACTTGGGCCATGGCCTTCTTGGGCTGTGTCCCACTTGGGCAATGTCTCACTTGGGTTATGTCCCACTTTGGCCAATAAGGCAAGTTGTTCCAAGATGATGATATAAGTGTATTCAATCCCTACATGAGAATTTGTTGAATTGAAAAGAAAGACGTAACCAATCACTTTGTTTGGTTGAAAGCTGCAAGTTATCTGGGACTATTATCTTAAAAACTGATCTTAATATTTGTGTCATATATTTTTGTTACATTTCCAGAATTTCTGAACCAGTTGTTTGTATCTGCTGGCTTCAAAGAAAGCACCAATGACTATGTTTTACGGCAAACAGTGAACAAGAAAGAAGGCATATCTGTGCCCAGAGTTTTTGTACAAGCAAAATTCACAAAACCAGATCATAGGTGATAACAAGAGTAAGGGCTACATAAGAGACTGGTTAAGAGTGAAACAGTCTCGCAGAGGAGTACTTCTGGAATATTATATCGATCGACTTGATCATCAACAGTATGATGCCTACAGTGCGACTTCCAGTGCTTTGGGATCCGAGAGGAGTCAACAGAAATTATTTTATTATAAGCTGCCTTAGGGAACAAACCAAAAGTTTGATGATGTCCTATAAGAAATTTTGAAAGTTGCATTTCAGTTCATTCAACTCTCACAAAGCATGAAGTGCAGAAACAAACAAACAAGTAATATTAGGTCAGGGCTACTGCATTTTTTCAGAGTTTAATGAACCAATGTGCAACTTTCAAAACTGCATCTTTTCTTACATAATTAGCAATTGTGACTGAATGCAAACAATGTGTGGCATTGTTAATTGGACCTGTTTTGTCAAACAAAATGTGCTATAAATTTGGTTCACCTCAAGTTACATAGTGACGTATGTGCATATTTCGCTGGCCGCAGTATCAAATCGTGCGCCTAAACTTAATCGTTAAAAGGGTACATGCATGTGTACAAAAGGGCGTTTTGTCGACACGCTTGCGGCGCAACCGCAAAACAGCATTGACGTCACTACCGAACTTGAAGCGAACTAATGTATACAAAAGCTTTCAGATTTCTTGGGGGGACTTAGAATTTGTGAACCCTTTATTTTGTGGATACACTCTATAGACAAGGTGGCTTTTACAATGTTTTGGATGTTGAGGGGAAAATAATGTTTCGCCTGGTGAGAGTTTTCTACATGCTAGCAACATGTAGGGACTGCTATAATGTGTGCAAACCTTACAGTGGATTCCATATTACGTTGGCGCATTGGAGAAAAGGTCAAAGAGCATTGGACCTGGATCATTGTCCGAAATAGGTGACAGAATTAAGTCTTATTGATCTCTTCCTAACTGCATACGGAGTGCAGAGTCAGTGAGCTTGTCAATTTAATATCTTGACAAAAATAGAGGTTACTCCAAATGAATGTGGAACATATTTATAGTATTGGTAATGCTTGTGCTTTCATAGACACCTATAATCTCTTGGTCTTCACTTAAAATGCAAGAGGTACACTTCTTGGTTCCCAGATGGGACTATTCCAGATGGAGTTCATGATAAAAAATGTGAGTCAATAAAACAATAATCCGAGGGGTCAGAGGTAACTCATTTTTTTTTGCAAAAATGAGATTTTGATATCAAAATTTTCAGAAACATGAGCACTTTTCAATAAACACATAGAAGTCAATGACCAGTGAAACAGACTTAACTACGTAAGTCAGTGTGGACCATTATCTCATCTTTGTGTCACTGGCCCCTCAAATTATAACTTCATTAAATGCTTGCGAAGTTTGACCAGAATGAAATTAAAGAACTATACAACTAGAAACAAAACTTTCAATTGAATTGAATTCATTTATTTTCAATTAACACATACCATTACACAAGCACTCTAATCTAAAGCGTGCAAGGTAACTTTTATATTCAAATATTTCCATTATGTACAAGTTATTGTTGTTTTGATAATAAATAGCAAAAAGAGGGCAACATTATCAGACATCCTTCGTGTTATTACACTTTTTAAAGGTTACAATAATGATAACCTTAGTAACTAATTTACAGCATAAGATCTGTATGCACAAAACAAGTTAGACCAGGTCTAGTTAGACCTGGTCTAACTATGGAGATTAGTCCTATGGAGAAGGAACTTTTTTGGTATTTTATACCTTATTCCATGTAAAGTGTGCTGAGGCTTGTGGATCAACGTCTAAGTGTTGTGCCTGTGCGTAGCGCACTACAAATCACTGCGCTTTTTTTTCTATGTTATTGTAGATCATGAGCTGTCACGTTAAGGGTTTGTAGCTTAATATTAGATGGCTGCAGTTTAACTATAATCGGATTTCGCTAGGAGTAAAGGAGGAAAAGAAAGGATCCCTCCCTAATTCTAACCTCCATAGTTACTAACTTACCATGTCTAATGTTAGACCTGGTCTAACTTGTTTTGTGCATACCACACTAAAACATTATTTTCATACCTACATGATTTTATAAAGGCTATTTGAAAGATCTGCATTTTTCTGGCTTAAAAGAAATCCATGGGTTTTCCTTCACTCTTTGATTACAATAAACTCTTGGGAATTGTCCAGGTAAGCCACTATTTTACCAGATGCTGGTTTTGTCAGTGAGATCAAAACATGATTTTGTGGCAAGACACCAAAAATATGCCAATACAAAAGTTGTTAAGAATTACAACTTTGTACAAAGTGACTTACTAGAAGATACTAATTTAGTTAAAGTTAAAACTGACTTTTTTTTCAGCACAAAAATTCAACTAACCTTGAAATTTTGAAAAAGTCCTATGCTGTTCTGATAGCTATACTGCAACAAAAAGTATCCTTACAGTTTAAAAAAAACCCTAAATTTAAAACTAAACCATATTTGGGTGAATTTATTTTTTTATCTAATCCCGCACATTATGACACCCCATTGAATCAAAGGTAACCTCAAGAAGTTAAGTTACAAGCATTTGATTAGACAAAGGTCCAGTTTTGAAAGTGACAAACTGGCCTATACAAGCCCAACAAAGAGACAGCACAGTTTCTTCAGTCAAGCTTTATTCAAAGCAATAAGTTTTTAATTTATCACAAAATTTCATTCATTTTTCAGTTCCTAAGTTTCAGTTTTACTTTGTTTTAAATTAAAATTAAAGAAGGTGTGCATAAATGAGCCACCCACCTATGTCAAACCAGAAGTCTAGTCAGTGGATTTGTTGAATAGGCCAGTTTGTCACTTTTAAAACTGGACCCTCGTCTAATCAAAAACTTTACTTCCTGAGGTCACATTGGATTCAATTGGGTGTCATAATGTGCAGGATTAGATAGTGCATCTATTAAAAAAGATAATTTAACCACGTTTGGTTTAGTTTTCAAATTAGGATTTTTTTCAAGTGTAAGGATACTTTTTTTGGCGCAGTGGAATTTTAGGCACAACCTAAAACTGCCCTTCCGTAAAATTCCCACCAGCAAATAAGGGCACAGAACCTTAATTCTTGTTGGGATTTCAGAGGAGGGAGCTCTCATGAAATTTACCCCCAAATGAGCGCAGGTACGCCATTAGGCGAACGTTTACGGTGTATGTGAAATATTAATAATTTCAAGCAGTAGCATACATGTACATTTGTATGTTTGCTTATAATGCTTTATTTCAACGTAAATATTGAATGATATCATACTTTATAATACCAAAATTGGTAATACAGGGTGTCCCAGAATGATCTATACCGGGAAAGATGGATTTTTTAGGTATGAAGGGCATATTGAATGGTCATATTGTTTTGCATTTTAAGTTCTACATATATTTAGCTTTCTCAGATTTTTTAGATTTTAAAAATTGGACGTTTCTAGTAGAAGTTATAGAAGATTGCGTAAAAATGGTGAATTCTAAGTTTTGACAACGCAACCTATTTTGCAAATCTGTAACATTACTACCAGTTCAGCACAAAGTTATTTGGAAAAAGTTATGCAGGTATTTTAGTTGTGCCCTGTTCATATTTCCACTAAATAGCTGATATCTATCTATTATTTATGACGTTACGAAGCAATCATTATATGGAATTAAGGATTTGTGGCCTAATCCCATTCTCTCTTTGGCGGTAGTTTTAAATATAGTTATTGTGGTGTGAGGTCCATGTCATTTGAAATGCTTGCAGAGATCAAACTGGTTGTGGTACAGAAAAGACGGCTCCTCAATTTAGTGTACAGCAGCGTGGATTTCTTTCAAAAACTTACTGGCAAAGAAGATTCATTAGACCATAGTGCATAACGTAAAGAAGTTTGACGAGCACGGAACTGTCAGGAATCGGCAGAGTGAAGCTTCAGGTGCTCGTAAGACTGTAAGAACTAGAGCGAACATTGCAGCTGTCTGGTAAGCTTTAAGGCGCAACCCCAACAGTAGTTGTCGAAATGCTGTGCCAAACATCCCACGCTCTTCATTTAATCGTATCGTGCCATTTTTCAAAGGTATGCGAGTCGTTTTTCATCGATTTTACATTATTGCATGCCACGCCAAAACAAATCAAGGTAGCGTGCTGAAATTAACAGAATAAGTAGGAGACATGTCCAACATTATAATGCTGGTATCAAAAATAGATACACTGCCCGTCTTCTATTTTTAGTTATTTTTGCAAACACGGTACAAATCATTCTGGGACACCCTGTACAACCCTTCACTTCAAATACACTAACAGATACATGTGTACATAGAATATGTTGTCACATTTGTGGTGTGATCAAGCAAAATCAGTTGGGCATATTTAATTTTCAGTTTTCTCTATTTGTAAACCTACATTTTGGAAAAAAAACCATTGAAATTGAACATTTAGTTCCAAAAATGAACAGCTAAAAAAAACAATTGTTTCTTTGTTTGGCTATATCTGGATATCAAAAGTGCCTGACTTCCGACTGATTTTGCTTGATCACATCACATTTGTAAGTACACCCCTGTATAGTACATTAAATAAATAGTGTGTATGCAAATATAAGGGAGGCACTATATAATTATGCAGGCACTTGAGGTAAATCGGTGGTTGATTCCGACACCCTACTTACGTTTTATGTATTACTTGGAAACAATCTGAGAATGTTACTATGAAAGTGCTAATTGTTTGTAATATTTCTTGCTTTGCTGATTTTTAACTTTTTTGCTTGTTTTGATTTTCTTACATTGTAGACCCCACTTGTAAACAGAGAGAAGCTAACTTATATTGTAACTTAAAATTTAAAATTGTGACTAAGGAGTAGCATAAATTTTTTGATGGGGTGTTGACCCCATCCGAGAATGGCAACTTCACTTGTGCATAAACAGAGTTACCATATTTCTAAATCGCCTTCAGAACTCAACCCGGGTTATTTTTTTCTAAATTCAAACTCTACTTCAAATCAGTTCACAATAGCTATTGAAGCATCAGCAAATGAGGGCGTACATGTAGAGGTTTTTTGTTTTAAAGTCAACTATTCGACTGAAGCTGACTTCATGCTCTGTGTAAATGGGGTAATAGACCTATATATAAAAACATCATTTTTATTCTTTCTGTAGTTGCCTTGAGTGCAAAAAGCACAAAAATTCATTTTATGCAAAAATATCAAACTTTTATAGTATATCATTCTAATTAATATTAGTTGTGTTGGAAGAAGGGGCTATCGTGCACCCTCAGAAATCAACTGGTAATCGACGTCTCTAGATCAGAAACAATCAGTACAAAACGATAAGCCATGTTAAAAAAATGTCCCATGGGTCAATAGGGGTCAAATTTCATACTACAGGGTTCAAATTTAAAATTGCTCAGATTTTGTCGAAAACCACACCAAAGTATTCCTCTGGTCATAACGATTCAGAAAAAGTAGTTTAACCTATCTATGTCACACCGTTCACCATTGATTTCAGAGGGTGCACGATAGCCCCTTCTTCCAACTAAACTATATACATTGTATGAAAATATTTGTTGACTATCTACACACAGGTCAATTAAAGGCGATTTCAATCTCAAGGCACCAAAAGTACAAGCCCCAATTTGTTTTTCTTCACATGTGCCATTCAAGACAGCTAAAGTCAAGAAAAAATAATATGTTAGTTTCTCAAACATTTGGCAAAAAACGCACATGCTATGCTTTTTTTTAAGTATAAAAAAGCTATGCAAAATGGGGGGTTTTTAGCTCTTGTTTCACCTGAAATTATTCTTGGACAAAAAAGACCCCGAAATAGACCTACACAACAAAAGCATATTTTACATACTACATGTAGGGTGAGTTTGAGAGATGAACCTTTGCCTGTTCTTGGCCTAACTAAGCAGATCACAAATCATGCAATCAGGGCAACAACTACATCAGCAACACATAATTTAAAATAGTGATATTTCTCTAAATGGGCTATTCCATTTCAAATCCACACTCTTCTGTGGAAGATTTTGGAAATATCTTCCACAGGGAGAGTATGAATTTCAAATGGAATGACAACATTAGGCAGTTCCATTTGAATTTCATACACCCTTTGAGAAAGATTCAACCTGAATCTTCCATAGATAGAGAGTGAGTTTCAAATGGAGTTGCTAATGTGTTAATTCCATTTGAAATTCATACTCCCTCTGTGGAAGATATTTCCAAAATCTTCCACAGAGGTAGTGTGGATTTTAAATGGAAGAGCCCAATATGACCAGTAGAATAGTGGATAGTAGAGAAATTGTTGTATCACAAGATATGCTTTGCATTTACATACATACAAGAAGGCTTTTGTAGCCTGTCATTTCATGAAGACCACAGTGGGTGTGATGATTTCTGACAATGCATTATGAGTCCTAAAGATTGAGTCACATTTGGAATGTGATACTGACCAAATCGAATACTGAACACTATTAACTACAACTAACAACAATAACTGTGATTTATCGTATGGACGGAAAAGTCAGAATTCATAGATTAATACAGGCCTAGCTTGTCATCTTCCAATGACAGGATTATACAGGACCAGTATATAGTCAAAATTTTTTATTTGTATTTTTCTGTTCTAACAAATGCCATATTTTAGTATGACCCAAACAAACCTCACAGCAGTCAAATTTGGTTGACTGCTGTGAGGTTTGTTTGGGATATCTTGTCATGGAAATTTTTATCACTGGGGCATATCTTTGTATTACTTTGTTGTAATTGCAAAATGCACACAAAACTTTGATCTATATACTGGCCCTTAGTAGTTAGTATTGTTATTCCCTTGGGCACTACTCCCTTTCTTACGGAGACACGTGAGTGATTGGTTATCAAAGGATATAATCATTTGAGTAACCAATCAAAATCGAGCTTTTAGATCTCTTGGCACTTATCCCTTCAACCCTACTAACTATTCTTACCATGTCTCCGATTCGCTCAATACATGATATAGTCCTTTTTGTAACCAATCAAAATGGTTCTTAGATGCCGGTAACTTGGCCAGTAGTGCCCATGGGGTTAACATATACATTGCTAAAGCTTCCTGTACTTTCCATCACCACCACCATCATCACTATTGTCATCCTCATAATCATCCTCAACAGTCACTTCAACATGCCCTTCAGCTTCCTGTAAAGTAAGATGCCCTAATGCCAACTCCCTCTCTTCTGGATCCGCTACCATTTGCTCCCGCATTTGCTCTTCCACGGCAACCTGACCTCCGTTATTCATCAGCCTTTCGTGAGTGGCCATCTTCGGAGCGGGGCGTTTCTCGTACAAGATGCACGCAACTGCTGTTAGTACAACCATTCCGTTAAAGTAGTACATGGTAGTAGCTAACTTATATACCCACTCCACCCATCCAGAAGTGTGTTCAGTCGCTATCAAGTCCCCAAATCCGATCGTTGTGAGTGAAACGAAACAAAAATACTGAGCGTCAGCGTGTCCCCAGCCTTCAATACTGGCTATAATAGCAGCAGGAATTACAAGTAGAATGACATACCCAGCAAGGACAAAGATGAGTGTCGTGATGAACAGACGGAGGAAATTTGCACGTATGCAGTGTGAGAGGCCATTTTGTATTTTCTGTGACATAAGCAAGATGCGTTCTTTCATCAAGGTGCCAGACTCGATCAGAAACCATGCCATTAGTGGGATACCAAAGAATGCATAGAATCCAAAGAGGACTTTTCCTGCAGAAGTTGCTGGCGAAAGATGACCAAATCCTGCATGATTGAATAAAAAACACAGGGAGAAACAGTACAAATTAGTTATTTAGTATTTATATTTGAATTGTTGAAATCAACATTATAGGAAACAAAATTGCACAAACTATGTTTCTCCTAAGTATATAAGTTTTGCATAGACATGTCGAGGGTCAGTGTCAGTGACACAAAGACGCAACTCCATTTTGGGCATTCTTAGAAAAACAAGTTCTCAGCGTGATATTGCTCCGCCAACTTTGATGAGTATTATTATAAAAATAGAAATGGGCCACATTAACTTATGTAGTTAAGTCTATGTTTCACTGCCCATTGATTCAATGGATGCTAAAATGGAGTTACTTCTATGTGTTTATTGGAAAGTGCTCATGTTTCGGACAATTTCGATATCCAATCCAAAATCATCATTTTTGCAAAAAAATGAGTTACACCTTTGTGTCACTGTCCCCTCAATGTATGATGGCTATAATAGATAAGGTGTCTGTCTGGGGTGTTTGTTTATATGTATGAGCAAAATACCACCCCTTGTCATTTCCACTCACAAAAAAGAGGGGAGAAAAAAAAGGAGAAAGAGAAAAAAGTAAAGTGAAAAGAGGAGAATTCAAGAGTCTCACCCACTAACCCCACACCTGACTCTGGGGGCCATGGATTTTGTCCACCCTGTCCCCCCCGCTTGCTACTCCCCTGCACATGTTACACCCCCCAATCCTGGATCTGCCACCATGTTAAGGACTTTTAATTGGTGTATTCAAACATATGTGACACGATCAAGGGGAATGAGTCACATGTCGGCAATTTTCAATTTGAAGTTTTTTGCATCATTTTCTGGCCGTTTACAAATCTTACATTTTGATGCAAACCCCATCAAAATCGGACATTTGGTTGCTGAGTTATGAGCAATTTATCAATGGCTAAAAACAATATAAAACATAAGAATTTGAACACTGTTTTTGCCAATATATCAAAAACAATATTAGCGACATCCGACTCATTCCCCTTGATCATGTCACATATATACTTGATGTGACAGCATACAAAGATTTCAGCAGTACATATGTACATGTACTTGTTTAAAGGGCATGTTGGTGATAATAAGTAAATTTTCAAAATGTTCTTTTTCTATTGGTTGTAACAGATCGTGCCATGTATATATATGTGTACATACATCCATATCAAAAGGATGCACTTGTCGGCTGCTACATGCGTCTCTTTGTACATAATAGCTAGGAATAAATACCAGACTCATCTCAAGTGGAGGTCACTTCAAATCATCCCAAGTCACATGGTTTAGGAATGTTCTACTACTACTACTACTAATTGAAATTTAATACCGCGCCAAAAACCAAAACAATTTGCACTAAGCCGCATATTCTCAAAGCATGTAACTTGGTGATGATCTGAAGTCACCGCCACTTGAGATGAGTCTGGTATTTGTTCCTAGATAATTATGTACAAAGAGACACATGTAGCAGCTGACAAGTGACATATGAGCAGTGACCACCTCACTATCCTGTATCTTTATTGTCTTATGATGCCCCTATCAGATTTGGTGTGCACAGGTCCTACATGTACATGTAGGTCCTTAACCTTAACTCCTGTGGAAGGAAGGAAGGAAGGAAGCTAAGAGGAAAGTTATCCGCATCCATTGGCATCACATCCAGACTTATGGACTCTGCCAATTACCGAAGTAGAAGTAGAAGAAGTTGTTTTCCCTGGTGCAATTTTGAACAACCAACCCCTCGGTCGCTGAGCACAAGCCCGACGATATATAGCCAGCCTTGAGTGTTAACCCTACCTACCCAGGCAGCGATTTTGTGTCTATATGTACCGCAGAATCATTGCGCAATCAGATTATGTGAGATGCCGGGCCTTAAAGTCGCTTCCTACTGTTGGATTGTGGAGAGTTACATGTACTAGGGTTAACAAAACATGATAGGCGTGCTTTATGCAGGGCAAGTAATAATGACTATTGCCGACCAGCTATTTGCCTTTTTTTAAAGGAAAAATTCACAAAAGGTTCACTTTTTAGCTCCCACACCCCTCCCCCAACTAAATCATGGCTATAGCCTGATTACTAGTATGTATGCTTGTGTATTTTGTCAATTCTGTGTACACTTTCATTTTGGCCACCATCCTAGTTAATACCCACACCAAGTAAAAGAAAATGAGAATGTTTTGTTGACAAATTGGGCTCAGTTGAAAACCATACACCCCCTATGGAAGACATTTCAACTTGAATAGCGTAGTTATGTTTCCATATTAAGTACTCATAAAACAATCAAATAATCTCTTTATTCTTTTAAGCAAACATTTTATTGTAATTCACATCTACAAAAGGCACTTTTATACAATTAAAATCTGAAGGCATATGTACTTGAATACAATAATACTACTGCTTTACAATGTATGACTGCAGCAGTTCAACTGTCATTGTTTAAAATGTAATATTCCTACAGAAAAATATAGTAATTGGTATTTGTACAACAAAAAAGTTGTTGATTTACATTAATGGTTTTTACTAAAAAAACATGCAATGATGCATGTACATTATTCATGCTTATTAATTCATATTTCAGTGTCATTATGCTTGGAGGTATTGCAATTATTTTTATAGCATGCTAGTAAAAAAAAATGAAATTAAAAAAAATCAGGAACTACAATTATGTCAGAAAAAATAAAGCATTAATTTGTTTCAAGGTAAAAAAAAAAATTTGTATATTGCTTTGACCGATGAAACATATATACCCTGTTTACACTTGCCCAAAAGTCGTAATCGATCTCAGTAAAGTCATGATCCATTTAATTTGTATCATACATGCAAGTATAAATATGTAAGAGTTGTAAATCATTAAATTCATAATGTTGTAATCCCAATGATGACTTCAATCATCATCATTTCATTTCAGTGAATTTGAATAAGTCAAGTCATCATTATTTACTCCTTATCCGTAATGAAAATGAACACGTTGAAATCAAGTTTACTTATCATGACAAGTGGCTGTTACATTTCTATTTAACACCAAAGAAACAAAATCAACTTTCCTAAAATGTGAATTCAGAATCGCATTCAGTGTAAACTACTAGTGATGCTGAATGAGCAGCATAGAAGTAGAAGTGCACAAATGAATTTATGCTAAGGCCAAAAAATAATGTTTGGTTGCCCTCAGAGACCGACCCAAAAAACTAGAAATCTTGGGTCAGGTTTTTTTTGGTTTTTTGGCAATCACTTTTTTAGAAGAAACCTTAAATTTGGACAGTATCAAGGACATTTTATATTTGTTATTCACTTATTTTATTTACCGTAACCACCTGGGTATATAAGCCCACCTTCGGCTATAAGCTCAACCCCTATTTTTTAAAACATTCTGGGAACAAGGGTGCACTCAGGTATAAGCCCAGTACTAAGTTTTGGCCAAGTTCTTAAATCAAATCAATGCTTTGCTCTCATATTTAAGAACAAAAATAAAAAAATATCAGTTGATAATTAACATTCCACACTTATAATTTTAAGAAATTGACATAGATGATAGAAATTACTGGTACATTGGGCATATACCAATGGGGGGTGATTGTTCTTATTTTTATATTTAAGCACTAGCCCTTCCCCGTTTATAAGCCCACCCCCATTTTCGAAGTGAAATCTGCCATCTAGAAGGGTGGGCTTATAACCGAGTGGTTACGGTATTAAGTGCATATTTGATTAAAAACAAGAAGTATTTCCATTTAAATCCAGTCCAAAAACACACAATTTTTTTTACCATTAAATGATCAAGCATTTGTCAATACTAGCCTTTCCAAAAATATCGAGGAAGAGCCCATGAAAAAAAAAAAAAGATCGACCTACAGACCCTCCAAATTTTTGTCTTGGAAGGGCAACCAGACAATTATATTTTTTTGGTCTAATCCACAGACGTAATTCAAAACACAACATTTAAGTCGATAGACTATTGCCCAGTGTAAACACAGGTAAATACATACATGTACATGTACATGTACAATGTTGTTCGATCCAGATCCAAATCCTTCATTTGACCCTCCTGGCAATTAAGTTATAATTTTCAAGCATTTTTTCAGAATTTTAAGACAAAAAAATTTTCTTTTGAAAATTGAGATGGAATCAATGTTGTTCGATCCAGATCCAAATCCTTCATTTGACCCTCCTGGCAATTAAGTTATAATTTTCAATCATTTTTTCAGAATTTTAAGACAAAAAAATTTTCTTTTGAAAATTGAGATGGAATCTTTGGTAAACTAAAAGTACTATTTTTAGCCTACAAAATTCTGAATGCATTTATTTACATACATTATCCAAATATTGAATTTTAAAGTTTCATTTTCAGTTACACATTAGGCTCAATTAAAGAGTTGTAAACACATTTTTTTTCTCAAAATTGTTTCTTTTGTATATATTGTGTGCCATGAAAATTTAGTGCTGTATTATTTCGGAACAGGAAGTACAGTATAAAAATCAATTTTATGCCCTGTCATTTAGGATTGAACTGCATGCATATTCTTAGCAGTTCTACATTAAACCATGCCATGGTGGAAACAGAATGGATTCCAAGAAGCCTCTTTGCAAGGAATTTTTATCAAGTTTGATTCACACTCCACATCGCAGCGCAATGCCATACTTTTACAATGTCGCAGCATCGCAATGAAATTAAAAATACCGCAATGATATATTGTGACATCGTGGCTGCCATGTGGAGTCTGCATCTCCTTACATGTATGGTCATTCTGATTCAAATTTCCACTGCATGATGAGAATTTTCACCACCAAGCTCGTAAAAACCTGGCTCATATTTCATCGCAGCTGCGATGTGGAGTCTGAATCGGACTTTAGGCATGCGAGGGACCAAACATCAAGAACTATAAAAATTATTTAAGTTCAAAAGGTACATTCAGAATAAATGAAAAAGTCTGAAATCTGACAGGAGGAACTCTCATATGCCTGGTATATGGATGAAAATAAAGATATGCAGTGTATGTTAAGATATTATT
This sequence comes from Amphiura filiformis, assembly GCF_039555335.1. Classification (NCBI taxonomy): domain Eukaryota; kingdom Metazoa; phylum Echinodermata; class Ophiuroidea; order Amphilepidida; family Amphiuridae; genus Amphiura; species Amphiura filiformis. Next base: position 4,849,020 of record NC_092631.1, read on the forward strand.
GGGAAGGCACAGTGTAATTTACCCATTACCAACTTCAAAGTAATGCGCCATATTGCCTTAGCTCCAAAGCTGCAGCACCCATATTTATCCAAAAGTCAAATCACTCATGAACTTTCATGTTCATTTATTTTTCAGGTTCAAATTATTGTTAAATTATTCAAATGCTTATATTTACCCCATAACGTATTTGAGAATAAACATTGACTTTGTTGTATATTTTACACCCTGCTACGATTGGTACACTCAGTCAGCAGTACTAGTGTTTATGCATGCAGCGCGTGCATAGCTGACCCCTGTTCCCACACACACACACAGCGGCCATATGCGAAAGAGCACAGCCAAATTTGCAACGGACCAGCCTCACAAGCTTCAGCGCATTAAACGCTACGATAATACACAATGTTAATTTGAGATAGATAGTGACATTCATACACACAAAAATTTAATATTTGCAATTAAAAACTTGTGTTTTTGAACGATTCTGAATTTGATCAATGATTTATCAATGAAAATGCAGCAATGACGTCATTGGGAAAACGATTTTCCAACTGCTGATTGGTTGATTGCGTCACTGTCAGTGATCTGTGCATGCACGGTACGGAATGATTTTTCGTATGGGTAAAATACACTGTGGAAGGTTGCTTTCTTGGTAAAAAAAAAGTTTACCTTCCCTGGATATCTTGCACAATGTTTTCCTGATCCTGCCTACAATCACATGATTTGGATTCTTTATATACATGTAATTCCTTATGAACAACATGTATACCAGGTCATTTTGGGTGATAAACTGGTCCATATTTTGTGACAGTGAGTCAGTGACAACATGCGAACTCACATTATATTCAATTCATCACATTACCCCCCAAAAGGTAAAATAAAAATCTACCCATTACTCTATAAATGCCCCCTCACCATCTATAACCTTGAGACATTCTACTCCCTTTTAAAATCCCACAATAAAAATCTGACAAATGTGAGCTGCATTTTCTATTTTTTGAATGACTGCATGTCAAAACCATGTTTTGCACTACATTTGTAGTACTAGTAGTAACAAATAGTACAAGTTTGTTTGTATTACAGATGCAACAACTACTTACAAATTGAGGAAAAATTGATCGTGTACTGGTCATTGTAAACTGAAAGCCAAGAGGACAAACACCAGTGAATTGGTGCCCCAAAAGGGCCCAAAATGATAAACAATTTTGAAATTAGCGATATAATACAAATTTTATGGCAAATTATTAAAAGTTAAACATTTTTCCTCAAAGTGATCTTTATAAAAAGCTGATCATCGTATGAAATTTTTCACCTTTCGCATTGAAGATATACATGAAGTTTCATAAAAGACCTTCAAAGAATTTTTTTTTGATCCGCAATGTAATAATTTGCCATAAAATTTGTATTGTATTAAAAAAATGCAATGTGGTGTATCTGGTTGCTCTTAGGTCCCACAAAAATATTGTGCAAAGGTGGGCTACCTGCAAGCCCTGAAATGACTCAAATTTTAACCAAGAAATTCTTGTCATTGAGAATGACAATCCTCCTATGCCAAATCTCATTTTCATAGCCTTGCAGCAAACACTGCTGAACACAGAGACTTACATGTAAAGCAAATTTGGATACACACTATACCATAACATAATTTTGATTTTGTGCAGGCATAAACAGGAGCTTGCAGTGCTTGTACAAAGAAAATTTTGCAACAATGATTTTCTTGTCACTAAAATGGAAGCTTTTAAGGCACAAAGTTGGATACATACTAAGTTTTTGGTTGATATCTGCTAATGTACATTTACTTTAAAAAAATAACCACATCCCTTAAAAAATTTATGAATGAAAAAACTCGCACATATTTTGATAGTTCATGCAGTAATTTCACCCTATAACAGTTATATTCTGCGGTATTTCCCATCACCCATATCCTCATCATCACCGCCTCCATCACTATAATTGTCCTCTACACCTATATCTATATTGGTATCAGCATCAGCTGTCTGCAATGCAAGATGCCCAAGAGCCAATTCCTTCTCCTCCACATCGGCACCCATCTGTTCCTCCATCCGAGTCTGTCCTCCGTTATTATCCATCATCATTCGATGATGAGATACCACGTTAAAGTCTGATCGCAAGTCTTGCAATACACACCCGATAGTTACTAAGAATACCATTGCGATGAAGTAATAAAATGTTGTCCCTAGTTTATAAATCCACTCCTGCCATCCTGTGTTGTGCTCAGTCGGTATTAAATCTCCGAACCCTATAGTGAATATCGCACTAAAAGCAAAATACTGTGCGTCCATATGTGACCAACCTTCAACGTGCGCAAAAATACCAGCCGGAATAACGATCAAGAAAATGTAAGTCAAAACGGCGGCTATGATTATGCTGATGGTCAACCGGACTAGCCGTGCAGAGATGTGATTGGAAAGACTGTTTTGGAACTTCTGGTGAAGGATTTTGAATTTCTTTTTGAAGAGTAGTCCCACTTCAATAAGAAACCAAGCCATGGTTGGGATGCCTATGAGTGCATAGAGGATGAAGAAGATTTTACCGGCATAAGACGATGGGCTGAGATGACCAAATCCTGCATAGGATGATGAGAAAAGAAGCACAACTGTATCAGAATTCACAGAATAGATTGAAGAAATCCAGAAGAATTAAAATTAGCATGCATCAAAATCAAACTACTCATCCAATTTTTTTTTTTTTTTTTTTTGCTGTTGACATTTAGGTTTAATCAGGGCATAGAAAAGAGCAAGAACATTCAAAGGTAAAAAAATGCCATAAAAATGCATGTTTGTGGGCCTTATTTCCAAAAATTGACCAAATAATAAAGTTTTACTTTCATTGCCAATTACATGTAGGACTAACTAAAGGATTAATATTAAGCTATATTGCATTTTTTTTTACCTTTCAAAGTCAGCTCTTAAGGGGTGGTGCAATAATTATGTGTACCCCCGGGGTGGTTAAAGGGGGGCAAGCATTTTTATGGCAGGTCGAAAGGGGGGTCAAGCGATTTTTGCCAGGTCGAAAGGGGGGAAGCGATTTTTGGCACTGATATTTTGGGCACCGTTTCTAGGAAAACGTTAGGAACACATTCAAATACATAAAATTTCATGCTCACTGCGCTCGGACTATATGATAAGACAATTTAAGGTTTTAAATTCGGGTTCCCCAAAATCTTGCATGTGCAAAGGGGGGCAAAGATTTTTTGGCACATCAAAAGGGGAGGCAAAGGGTTTTTTTGGCATGTCAAAAGGCGGGGTAAAGATTTTTGGCACGGCCAAAGGGGGGGGCAGACCATTTTGAGATTTCACCACCCGGGGTAACACATAATTATTGCACAGCCCCTAAATGTTTGTGTTCTTTGAATGAAAATGAATATGATGCACATATTCACAACAAGCTAAAAGAGACCACCTGGACAATTTCCTGTTTTCAACCACCTGTCAATATGTAATAAAAGATGGGATGAGTAGTCATTTTGTTTTGAATGCTTATTCAATTCATCAATATTATATTGCCACAACACAAAAGTTCAATAAGGTTGAATGAATATCCATCTTCTTGCACAACTAAACAAGAAATGTCTTTAAAAAACAACACCACCAAGGAAAAAAGCAGTTTGTCTTTCACCAGCAGCATAACAGTCTATAGAAAGTAATCAACCCATCACCATCTGAACTAGAAGGGGTGTGGACTCGCAAAATACCTTTACCCAACTAGAAGAAGTAGACTAGTGGATTCAGCAAGGATACATATATGTTTGATGTCAATACTGTAGGTATACAGCTATACACATGCTCTAGCTCTGACCGTTTTCTTAAAACCACAACATAATAGGCATGGCAAGGCTGGAAAAATTGGGAATAAATAAAGTTCCTTCACCAGAAGTTAGTTCAGCTACATGTAGGAGCTAGCACCATGATGCTTAAAGTGAAAGCCTCACTTTTGGTTCAAGTTCCTTGGGGAATCAGTCATGGTTATCCATGTAAATTCTGTTCTGTCTGTCATCAAAGTAACAGGTGTATTGTCAGTTCTTCTGTGGAGAACTGTCTAAGCAGGGCTTCCTGTTTATTAAAATAAAAGCCACCTTTTTCAATCTGCATTGTAAGCACTTGTATACAATGAATGGTTGGAAAACATGGTGAAATCCAAGAAGTCAATTCCCATTCCCAGGAAATTTTGCTTTGCATTTAAAGGAGGGAAATATTGCTACATCTGTGGGCCTACCTCAAAAAAAAATTTCCAGGCCTTTCACACCAATTTTTTTTCAATTTGTATTATTATATTGTTTTGTATATTACAATTCCATGATGACATGCCCACATATTGTAATTTTTGATATGACGCTACATACATGTATTTGAATCCAGAATCCAAATGTTCATCCATTCTCTTTTAAAAAATTTTGTAAATTAATCAAATCCCAATCCTGGAATTCCTATTCTATACATTGTATTGATATGTATGTATGATGTCGATAAAAAGTCATAACCATGTACAATTGATATTGAAAGATTAATGATATTTTCAATGTTAGCCATAATGGCCTTTCTACATGCAGGTTCATGACCCAATAAAACTCGGTTTTGAAATGATATATGTATAGCTTTGGCCTGGAATGCCACTAAAAAATGCAGCTTCTGCCTGCTTGTGAATACAATTTGGGATATGTGATGCGATCAAGCTAAATCAGTCGGAACTATTAAATTTTTAGTTTAGTTTCTAAAAGGATAGTAAAAAGCATTTACAAAGCTGCATTTTGCAGAAAACCTCATTGAAATTGAACAACCTGTTGCAAAGATATATATGACTATGAGCAATTATAAAGAGTTTCCAAAAACAAGAGGTAACAAAAGGAAATATTTCCTTTGTTTGGCTATAATTCAAAATCAATGTTTTGAGTTCTGACTGATTTTGCTTGATTGCATCACATACATGTAGGGCTATATCTTTGTGCACAATTTGGGAAAAAGTGGACTTTTTTTTTCCCAAGGGGGGGGAGCACGATTTTGGGAAAAGTGGACAACATTTGGAAAGGACCTTTTGTTTGGGGGGGTTGCATCGCAGTTAAGAACTTCTATAGTGTGTATCATCCGGGGTACTCGAATATGAATGTGACGTACCTGTGCCTACCGGAATACAAAACTAGGGTCTATCGGTGGCAATTTCTGTCTAAAAAACTGGGGTTATTCAGTGGGGTTCCAAGAAAATGGGGTCATTCAGTGGTGAAATGTTAAAAATTGGGTGTCATTAACGTGAGAAAGTGTGTTTCTGGGCAAAAATGTGCAAAAAATGAGGAATTTGGCCGAGTTATGGCTACAAAAATATAAAATTTTCTCTCACTCTCCACTTTGTTTTCCATTTCTATCACTCTCTCTATTTTTTCTTTTTGCATTCATCTCTTCAAATGTAGATAATTTTTCAGTTTTTTTTGTTTTTTTTCGTTTTTCTGTTCCTCTTTCTTTTCATCTTAGGCAAAAAAAAAAAAAAGTTATTACCCTTTTTCTGAGTCACATTGTTGTTTCTTTAAATTTTTTATATATTAAAGTTGAATTGTCATAATTTAAAAAATCTGACATATTCCAAAATTGAGCCTGACAAACCATACAAATTAGTTGCATTTCATATTCTTTCAATATGATCTGTGACAAAATATTTCCGGGAAAAAATTGGCTGACCGACCCTGATCTTGGAGTTACATTTACTTAAGTTAGGCGGGCAGCCTAACTTATTTCTTAAGTTAGGCGGGCAGCCTAACTTATTTCTTTCTTGCGATTTCTTTCTTCTTTCTTTCTTTAAGTTAGGCGTGCAGCCTAACTTATTTCTTTCTTGCCATTTCTTTCTTCTTTCTTTCTTCTTCTTCTCACAATTTGCTACTACTTCCACATCCTTGATCGGATTTTGACCAAACTCAGTCACAAGCAGTATTGGGTAGCTGGCTACAAAAGTCATGGGTTGTTTAACGTCAGAGGTCATCCAAGAGGTCACAGGGGTCAAAAAAAGGTCATTTTAACCGAAAATGCTCCGATTGAGCTGAAATTTAAATGCAATGATCCTTATGACATTCTAAACATATTTTAAATATTTTAAAATTTATTTAAGGTCATTAAGGGGCCATAAAGGGGTCAAAGGTCACGTTTTTCAAAATGCTCCAATTGAGCTGAAATTTAAATGCAATGATCCTTATGACATTCTAAACATTCTAAAAACATTTTAAAATTCATTTAAGGTCATTAAGGGGTCATAAAGGGGTCAAAGGTCAAGTGTTCCAAAATGCTCCAATTGAGCTGAAATTTAAATGCAATGATCCTTATGACATTCTAAACATGTTGAAAATATTTTGAAATTCATTTAAGGTCATTAAGTGGCAATAGGGGGTCAACGGTCAAGTTTTCAAAATGTTTCAATTGAGCTGAAATTTAAATGCAATGATCCTTATGACATTCTTAACATATTTTAAATATTTTAAAATTCATATAAGGTCATTAAGGAGGTCATACAGAGGTCAAAGATCAAGTTTTCAAAATGCCAGCTTTCAACGATGAAGGTATATTAAAACGGCAATTAATGAAACAGTTTTATTAAAATTAATACTATCCAGCACAGTGTTGCTGCTTGATCAGATCGTCACAGTCATCCGCCTAACTTACCTCGTGCCCTTGTTCTTTAAGTTAGGCGGGCAGCCTAACTTATTTCTTTCTTGCCATTTCTTCTTTCTCACAATTTGCTACTACTTCCACATCCTTGATCGGATTTCGACCAAACTCAGTCACAAGCAGTATTGGGTAGCTGGCTACAAAAGTTATGGGTTGTTTAACGTCAGAGGTCATCCAAGGGGTCACAGGGGTCAAAAAAAGGTCATTTTAACCGAAAATGCTCCGATTGAGCTGAAATTTAAATGCAATGATCCTTAGGACATTCTAAACATGTTTAAAATATTTTAAAATTTATTTAAGGTCATAAAGGGGTCAAAGGTCAAGTTTTTTTTCAAAATGCTCCAATTGAGCTGAAATTTAAATGCAATGATCCTGATGACATCCTAAACATGTTAAAAATATTTTAAAATTCATTTGAGGTCATTAAGGGTCATACAGAGGTCAAAGGTCAAGTTTTCAAAATGCTTCAATTGAGCTGAAATTTAAATGCAATTATCCTTGTGACTTTCTAAACATGTTAAAAATATTTAAAAATTCATTTAAGGTCATTAAGGGGCAACAAAGGGGTCAAAGGTCAAATTTTCAAAATGCTTCAATTGAGCTGAAATTTAAATGCAATAATCCTTATGACATTCTTTACATGTTTTAAATATTTCAAAATTCATTTCAGGTCATTAGGGGTTATACAGAGGTCAAAGGTCAAGTTTTCAAAATGCCAGCCAGCTTTCCACGATCAAGGTATACTAAAACGGCAATTTATAAAACAGTTTTATTAAAAGTAATACTATCCAACACCCAGCACAGTATTGCTTGATCAGATCATCACAATCATCCGCCTAACTTACCTCGTGCCCTTGCAAAGGGCACAGTTGCTCTAGTTCTTTCTTTCTTTCTTCTTTCTTCTCACAATTTGCTACTACTTCCACATCCTTGATCGGATTTCGACCAAACTCAGTCACAAGCAGTATTGGGTAGCTGGCTACAAAAGTTATGGGTTGTTTAAAGTCAGAGGTCATCCAAGGGGTCACAGGGGTCAAAAAAGGTCATTTTAACCCAAAATACTCCAATCGAGCTGAAATTTATATGCAATGATCCTTATGACATTCTAAACATGTTTAAAATATTTTAAAATTTATTTAAGGTCATTAAGGGGTCATAAAGGGGTCAAAGGTCAAGTTTTTCAAAATGCTCCAATTAAGCTGAAATTTAAATGCAATGATCCTTATCACATTCTAAACATTTCAAAAATATTTTAAAATTCATTTAAGGTCATTAAGGGGTCATAAAGGGGTCAAAGGTCAAGTTTTTAAAATGCTTCAATTGAGCTGAAATTTAAATGCAATGATCCTTATGACATTCTAAACATGTTGAAAATTCATTTAAGGTCATTAAGGGGCAATAAGGGGGTCAAAGGTCAAGTTTTCAAAATGTTTTTAATTGAGCTGAAATTTAAATGCAATGATCCTTATGTCATTCTTAACATGTTTTAAATATTTTAAAATTCATTTAAGGTCATTAAGGATGTCATACAGAGGTCAAAGGTCAAGTTTTCAAAATACCAGCTTTCCACGATCAAGGTATATTAAAACGGCAATTAATGAAACAGTCTTATTAAAACTAATACTATCCATTCAGCACAGTGTTGCTGCTGGATCAGATCGTCACAGTCATCCGCCTATCTTACCTCGTGCTCTTGCAAAGGGCACAGTTGTTTTAGGCGGCAGCCTAACTTATTTCTTTCTTGCCATTTCTTTCTTTCCTCTTTCTTCTTTCTTCTTTCTCACAATTTGCTACTAGCCTACTACTGCCACATGCTTGATCGGATTTCGACCAAACTCAGTCACAAGCAGTATTGGGTAGCTGGCTACAAAAGTTATGGGTTGTTTAACGTCAGAGGTCATCCAAGAGGTCACAGGGGTCAAAAAAGGTCATTTTAACCGAAAATGCTCTGATTGAGCTGAAATTTAAATGCAATGATCCTTATGACATTCTAAACATGTTTAAAACATTTTAGAATTCATTGAAGGTCATTAAGGGGTCATAAAGCGGGTCAAAGGTCAAGTTTTTCAAAATGCTCCGATTGAGCTGAAATTTAAATGCAATGATCCTTATGACATTCTAAACATGTTGAAAACATTTTAAAATGCATTTAAGGTCATTAAGGGGGTCATACAGCGGTCAAAGGTCAAGTTTTCAAAATGCAAGCTTTCCACGATCAAGATATATTAAAACCGCAATTAATGAAACAGTTTATTCAAATTAATACTATCCAGCACAAAGTATTGCTGCTTGATCAGATCGTTCAGAGATATTCTCATCTTCTCTGGATCGTCACAGTCATCCGCCTAACTTACCTCGTGCCCTGGCAAAGGGCACTGTTGCTCTTGTTAAGTTAGGCGTGCAGCCTAACTTATTTCTTTCTTGCCATTTCTTTCTTCTTTCTTTCTTCTTCTTCTCACAATTTGCTACTACTTCCACATCCTTGATCGGATTTTGACCAAACTCAGTCACAAGCAGTATTGGGTAGCTGGCTACAAAAGTCATGGGTTGTTTAATGTCAGAGGTCATCCAAGAGGTCACAGGGGTCAAAAAGGTCATTTTAACCGAAAATGCTCGATTGAGCTGAAATTTAAATGCAATGATCCTTATGACATTCTAAACATATTTAAAATATTTTAAAATTTATTTAAGGTCATTAAGTGGCAATAAAAGGGGTCAAAGGTCACGTTTTTTAAAATGCTCCAATTGAGCTGAAATTTAAATGCAATGATCCTTATGACATTCTAAACATTCTAAAAACATTTTAAAATTCATTTAAGGTCATTAAGGGGTCATAAAGGGGTCAAAGGTCAAGTGTTCCAAAATGCTCCAATTGAGCTGAAATGTAAATGCAATGATCCTTATGACATTCTAAACATGTTGAAAATATTTTGAAATTCATATAAGGTCATTAAGTGGCAATAGGGGTCAAAGGTCAAGTTTTCAAAATGTTTCAATTGAGCTGAAATTTAAATGCAATGATCCTTATGACATTCTTAACATATTTTAAATATTTTAAAATTCATATAAGGTCATTAAGGAGGTCATACAGAGGTCAAAGATCAAGTTTTCAAAAGGCCAGCTTTCAACGATGAAGGTATATTAAAACGGCAATTAATGAAACAGTCTTATTAAAATTAATACTATCCAGCAGTGTTGCTGCTTGATCAGATCGTCACAGTCAGCCGCTTACTTACCTCGTGCCCTTGCAAAGGGCACAGTTGTTTAGTTAAGTTAGGCGGCAGCCTAACTTATTTCTTTCTTGCCATTTCTTTCTTTCTTTCTTTCTTCTTCTTCTCACAATTTGCTACTACTTCCACATCCTTGATCGGATTTCGACCAAACTCGGTCACAAGCAGTATTGGGTAGCTGGCTACAAATGTTATGGGTTGTTTAACGTCAGAGGTCATCCAAGGGGTCACAGGGGTCAAAAAAGGTCATTTTAACCGAAAATGCTCCGATTGAGCTGAAATTAAAATGCAATGATCCTTATGACATTCTAAACATGTTTCAAATATTTTAAAATTTATTTAAGGTCATTAAGGGGTCCATAAAGGGGTCAAAGGTCAAGTTTTTCAAAATGCTCCAATTGAGCTGAAATTTAAATGCAATGATCCTTATGACATTTGAAACATTTAAAAAATATTTTAAAATTCATTTAAGGTCATTAAGGGGTCATAAAGGGGTCAAAGGTCAAGTTTTTCAAAATGCTTCGATTGAGCTGAAATTTAAATCCAATGATCCTTATGACATTCTAAACATTTTAAAAACATTTTAGAATTCATTTAAGGTCATTAAGGGGTCAAAGGTCAAGTGTTCCTAAATGCTCCAATTGAACTGAAATTTAAATGCAATGATCCTCATGACATTCTAAACATGTTAAAATATTTTACAATTCATTTAAGGTCAATCATTAAGGGGCAATAAAGGTGTCAAAGGTCAAGTTTTCAAAATGGCAGCTTAATCTTATGCAGCACAGTATTGCTGCTTGATCAGATCGTCACAATCATCAGCCTAACTTACCTCGTGCCCTTGCAAAGGGCACAGTTGCTCTAGTTGCCATTTCTTTCTTTCTTTCTTCTCACAATTTGCTACTACTTCCACATCGTTGATCGGATTTCGACCAAACTCAGTCACAAGCAGTATTGGGTAGCTGGCTACAAAGGTTATGGGTTGTTTAATGCCAGAGGTCATCCAAGGGGTCACAGGGGTCAAAAAAGGTCATTATAACTGAAAATGCTCCAATTGAGCTGAAATTTATATGCATTGATCCTTATGACCTTCTAAACATGTTTAAAATATTTTAATATTCATTTAAGGTCATTAAGGGGTCATAAAGGGGTAAAAGGTCAAGTTTTTCAAAATGTTCCAATTGAGCTGAAATTTAAATGCAATGATCCTTATGACATTTTAAACATTTCAAAAAGATTTTAAATTTCATGCAAGGTCATTAAGGGGTCATAAAGGGGTCAAAGGTCAAGTTTTCCAAAATGCTCCAATTGAGCGGAAATTTAAATGCAATGACCTTATGACATTCTAAACATGTTAAAAATATTTTAAAATTAATTTAAGGTCATTAAGGGGCAATGAAAGGTCAAAGGTCAAGTTTTCAAAATGCTTCAATTGCGCTGAAATTTAAATGCAATGATCCTTATGACATTCTTAACATGTTTTAAATATTTTAAAAATCATTTAAGGTCATTAAGGGGGTCATACAGAGGTCAAAGGTCAAGTTTTCAAAATGCCAGCTTTCCACGATCAAGGTATATTATTATTAAAAAGGCAATTAATGAAACAGTCTTATTAAAATTAATACTATCCAGCACAGTATTGCTGCTTGATCAGATCGTCACAGTCATCCGCCTAACTTATCTCGTGCCCTTGCAAAGGGCACAGTTGCTCTAGTTTTCTTTTCTTTGCTTTACATTACAAAGTTATCTCTTTCCCCTTTCACATGTAGCACATAACTTACCAATAGTTGTGATGGTCGTAACACAGAAATAAAATGCATTGACCACATCCCATCTATTATGGTATGTCCCCTCCACTACTTCATCTGCGTTGACCCCAGAATGAAATGCGTCATGAAGTTTATGTACAACTGTAAGCAGCTCATTGACCTCAACATCTTTGTGCTTGCTAAGAAAATCAAATATAGTCTGGTTGATGTCAGTTTTGGTGACCTTTTCGTAATGACCTTCTAGGACGGAAAAAATACCGGCACCGACGAAGAGATAAACGATGCATGTGAGGAAGAGGATGAGAGCTCGCCAAAGTGGATCCATGGTTTGGAAGTTAAAAGATTGAAGGCACTTAATGTGAATAATTTGGTATGATATATTAATCCAAGTTATGCTATCATATGAAGATAGCAGGTTAAATATGTAGATGTAGTTCTAACCAGTCTATCAGCTATGAAGGTTTAGACTAGTTAGTCTCAGTTAAAATCCAAAGTTCAAGGACTAGCTAGTATTTCCATTTACCATCATATGTAGTGTGTATAAATAAGATGCCGGAGTCAAACTTGAACTTGATACACTTGCCAATTCTACAGTCTATGCACAGATGACTAGATCTCCAAGAAATTTATACATGTAAATAAACACTTGAACAATTCAATGTTTGTACTGACCACAATACATGCACATTTTATGCGTACAGTCTAGTAGTAGTAGTAGTACAAGTTATCAGTAATAAAATACGACAGAAGTTCCATGTGAAGTTGCAGCTGCTATATGTAGCTGGTCATCAGATATGCATACAATCAGTAAATTATTACTAAACCAAGCTGATCCACAGAATAACTTATTTGAGCATAATCACACAGTCGCAGTAATGGCCGCACACCACCTTTTACACAGTGCATAGAGAGAGAGCAACCAACGCCATGAGATGACATACAGCTACATACCATGCATCAACAAACACTGGGTCAATAATACACAGCATTCATACCTGGAATATGGTTGCCAGAAAACCACACCCACACTCAACAGGTGTTTTACAAATCCACCCAAGCACGTGCATTGGCCTCTACAATAGATACTGGGTATGCAGCGTTAAAACACCTATGTGGGTGTAAAAAGTGAAAGTGTGGAAACAATGTCTCACTGTTGGGGTTGAAAATAATCATTATTTGCTTTTTCAAGGGAAGCAAGTGTCCAATATAATATTATGGAATGTCATTTGTGCCATAATTTATATTACATGCAGGCTATCAAAATAATTCACCTTCACTGACTATTCTGGAAAACAATGTTTCCGGGCAATGTTTACACAGAATGTATTTAATAAATTCTTGAATGTGCTTATTTGTAGTGCATTTACACTTTTAAATATGAAAATGAAGACATTTTTCCGGGCATTTTTCAAATAAAATGATTTAAAACAAGAACTCTCTTTAAAAAAAAAAAAGACAACACCATGGATGAAGATCATGTTTTATAATAATTTTGCATTGATAAAACTGGAATAATGGTAATATGTTTTGTGTATGGAATTATTAAGCGTGTGGGAAATAACAAGTATTTCTAATTTCTTGGCAAATACCACGAAGGACACACTGGGAAATACCAAGCAGAGGCTCCGGAAGATTTTGAATATTGGGGGGGCCCAAAATTTGTGGCCTTCTCCGAGGCGCCAAACGCTGAAGGGGTGGGTGCGGGGGGTATCCTCCCGGCGCCAAGCGCTGGAAGCTTTTGACATGCATACATTTTTACATGAATTGTACCTTACATTTTGTATTCATACCCTAAAATAATGAATTTTACCTTAAATTTATGAATCTGACCCTAAAATTATGAATTTTACCTGAAAATTTATGAATTTGACCCTAAAATTATGAATTTTACCCGCAAATTTATGAATTTTACCCTAAAATTACGAATTTTTCCCTAAAATTATGAATTTTACCTCAGATTATTGGGGGGGGGGGGCTCTAGGGTACTTGGGCCCCCCACCAAAATTATTGAGGGGGCCGGGCCCCCAGGCCCCGGCGGTTCCGGAGCCACTGCCAAGAAATACTAAACAAATTAAAGTGGAGCCATCACTCATGACTTGGTGGCCAAAATGGGTACAAAAAGTTAAAGCCATTATGTATGATCTTATAATATCAAATTGGGTAATTTTTTTCAAACCTGATTTTTTTGCATACTTGTAATGTTTACACATGTCCCAACTTGCACCTAAATGGAATCAGCCAAATTTGTTGTCTTTGTAGGTCAACAGAGCAAAGTTCGACATATTATCATAATTTAAAATTATGATAATATGTCCTCCCATAGAACTGCATGTTAAATGGCCAAAATAACCAGTGGGGCAAGTTCTTTCACTTTACCTTGTTATTTCAACTTAAAATGAAAAGGTTGAGGCCCCAAGAGAGGGGAGGAGCCTGAGGGGGAGCCAATCTCCTATTTGTATGATTTGTATGTTGCATTTTTATTTGTAATGATGTTAAAGGAGGATTTTGTGATCCTATTCTTTGGTTCATCTCAAGTTCGGTAGTGACATCAATACCGACAAACCGCTCTTGTATGTATGCATGTACACACTGCGCAAACTTAACTCATGTGTTTCAATACTAGCACCAGCAGTGGCATAGCGTGGGTCATCATATGGGGGGGCACTGACCATGATTGGGGGGCACAAGCCATTTTCCGGCAATTTTCCTATGTGATTTTCTAAAATTTCAGATCGATTGGTGGGCACATGCCCCAGTGCCCCTATGATGCTACGCCACTGGCCACCAGCGAAATACGAACCTACTAAATTTTTTTGGTCTGTTTAGAAAAAAATGTGTATCTTCAATACAAAAGGTCGAAATTTTCAAATGACCATCGGATTTTCCTCCCAGCTACATACACTTTAAATACATATCATTAGATTTAAATAAATCCAAGTAAGGTAAATCATCCACAGTAAAGTGCTCAACCAAGAAGGGAGCTGGAATACATTTAAAATAGACTTGGTGATTTAGTAAAGCATTATTTACAATATTGTTTCGGCTGGCCTGCATGAAACAATATTGTAAATAATGCTTTAATAAATCACCAAGTCTATTTTAAATGTATCATTAGATTTATAAATTTTACTTTGAGGAATTTTAAATATGAAAAATAAAAAATATTTTAATTTTTAATAATTTGCCACAAAAAAAGGCAAAATTATTTGATATCATAAGGACATTCCTCATTTTCAGAATACAATTTGATGTCTGTTGTGCTCTCATGTCCAACAAAAAAAAACTGTGCAAACGTTGCTATCCGATCCCTCATCAAGGGTAATAGTAAACTTTTTTTGTCCATTTTGTCCATAGAGTTATGGCAACTTAGAGCAGGTTTCTACACATCAGTGTATGTGGACAATCGTCACATGGTTGGCAGCTGTGTTCATTCAAATGAAATTTATACTATAGACGAATCCAAGGAGCCAAGTCATGGTCAGGATTTGGTCGGCCATCTTTGGTTTCCCGCTAGCACCAACCTGGTGTTTTGAACGCCCGATTGTGCAAATAAAAGTCGCCTAACACCTAGAGAAGATGCAAAGACGAGGAGGGTTAATAGAATAATATATACAATAGAGGTAATCCTATCGCATCTATTCATACATACCCCGGGCATACATAGTCCTTTTGTTCATCCATTTGTACATCTTTCAACAACTCCTCCTATACCTTTGTACAGGAGCCAACCGTTGTTAATCCGTGATGAATCCACACTTTTAATGTAGCGTATGCGCTTAACGCTGAAGCGAGACTACGCTACGCGAGAAGCTGCGAGAGCGCCAAAAATTCGTCATGCCTGGAACCTTTGTGCGTATGCAAGCTTACAAGTTGAATTCAGTATTTTTCAGGTAGCGGCTAAACTTTGCCGTTTTATTCTGTAGTTTTATTGCTGATATTAACAGAGAAATCATCGAAGTTTTTGTAAGACTTAGTGATAATGATTAACTGACATTTTCTCGTAAAATAATCGTGAATTATACGATCTTTAGCTTCTTTTCGTTGTTGAAAGGATTCAATCATTTCACCGTTGTTATCGCCGTTTATCAACTCGCGTTCGGCGCGTCTGCGCAGTTTACTTCGCCGGTCAGCTAAAGCTGCCCTCAAGTAAACCACGCAGACGACGCGTGCCGCATCGTTGTTAAACGGTGATGAACAACGGTGAAACATGATTGAATCCCTAAATGAATAGATGCAACGGGATTACCTGTGGAATTATCTCTATTGTATTATTATATTAACCCTCCTCGACCTTCTCTAGGTGTAAGGCGGCTTTTATTTGCACAACTGTTGGAACTGTATTGTGTTGTAAACTCATTCTTTTGTCTACCTGTGTTTTCGCGGAAGGTGTAAAACGGGTGATGGAATGCAGTTTAAAATTTCCGCCAAGGCCGAATCAGTTCACATTTTGGATGCATTGTATAGCCCAGGCATTGTAGCCGACGGGGACCCAACTAAAGGCTGCTAGTCAGGTGTAGGAATGCGTGTATTTGGATTCGTCTATAGTAGCCTTACGCTTGCAGCAAGTTGTCTTGTGAGTGTAGATTGTATATGTAGACTAATTGGGCTATTCCAGTTGAAATCCATACACCCCCTGTGGAAGACCTGATCTTAATCATCCACACAGGGAGTGTGAATTTCAAATAAGGTTAATGGGGTAAGACCGTTTGAAATATACACCCCCTCCCCCTAAGTGGGAGATTAAATGTCTTCTACAGGGGGTGTATGGATTTCAGCTGGAATAGCTCATTGTACCAGGAAATGAATACAAGTTGCCAATAAGAGTCACATCAAAGTGGACCATTATGACATTGGACATGGCTGTATGTCCAGTATAAAGTCAAACCTACATCAAAATGGGGCAAAGGTTATGTTGTCAACTAAAGCCCTAATGTACAATTTCCTTCAAATTTTTAATTTATTATTCTATACTCAAAATGCTGAAATAATACTAGAAATAATTTTTGGGAAGAGTTTCTGAATTTTGAGCTGCAATAACAAGGTAAAGATAAAGAAACCCTACTGGTTACTTTGGCCGTTTAACATGTAGTTCTATAGGAGAACATGAAGTCATAATTTCATGAAATTATAACTTTGCTCTGTTGCCCTACAAAGGCAACAAATTGCCGAATGAGGTAAATCAAATTCATTTGAAAGAAGTATGATGTTTATAACTATTTATTAATGGACTTGAATCCAGTTGAGAGCAAATTACACTTAAAGGGGCATTTCGTGATCCACAGCCTCATCCCCCCACATTAAAAAAAAAAAGTTGAGATTTTTACACCACTGGATACCTCTGGCTACATAATGTTTATGTACCAAATATTTCTTGCAGATTAATTCGCTTAGCAAAAATATCACAAATTTGAATTTCGTTCTGGTGCACCAGAACGAAATTACAACACATTGTCTATGGAGCAGTGTAATACACATAATCATGCGTAACTCGCAAACGCAAAATCAGAATCAACTGAAATTTCGGAAATAAGCTTTTTTCGTGGATATCTACTGAAAAATGTCATAAAAAGAGGATGCTAGGATCACAAAATCCTCCTTTAATGGACAGATAGCTATAGGCCTATATTATTTTCTTATTTTCACTATTGCATTAACTATTATTATTTCCATCCAGTCAAAATGGTGCTATTCCTGTTTTAATCCATACACCCCCTATGGAAGACATGACCTAATCTTCCACACAGGGAGTGATGATGATATATTTAAAAAGTAGTACGTCTTTCACAAAAGATGTAAGCAAGCTCTAAAAGCATTTACACTGTAGCCTAACAATAGCAAAATTGATATTTAATTTTGTAGGCAAAAATGAATCTTCTTATACTCTCTTAATAATATGACCTTCATAAAATTTGAAAAGAGGTTTTTTCATTGTGCAATTTCATCCTTTTAAAGAACTCTTGGCTCAGTTAAGCTTCATTTTCTCTCTCAGGCTAGCTTCAGACTCCGTATTGTACGTATAATATTGTATGTACAATACTTTTCGTGACGTCAAAAAGTATTACACGTGCAATAAATATACGTGCCACGACGAGTTGAATCAGATTAAATAACGCGCTTTAACCCTTACGGTTCATTGTTTGCTATAAATCCAAGCGAGGTCACCAGAAAATCTATGCAAGAGAAATTTCTACTGCTGATGATGAAAAATCCTAGAGTGCGTTTGGAGGTTTTTTTCTGCACTTTACCAGTAGCCCTAATAAATTCATAAAACAATAAAAATCAAATAAAGATTTAGGGCAAATGTTTTTACTCACTGCTCATCTGATCCACTTTCCCAGGAAACTAAATACCGATACTCCTTAGTTTTTCCCTGACTTTCCAGACATAATTATGAGTAAACATCAAATTTAATGTTTACAAAACAATCAAATATATATACATTCTTTTGCATTTTGTACATAAATATTGATATCAATAATGTAGGCCTACAAACATTAAAAAAGGGGCCTAAGAGTATGTCTATTTTTAATCATATACTAATTCCGCCATGCCCAAACATATCTTATTATGAAATCGTGTAATGGAACCCAAATTCCAATCAAAAATAAAAACAAATTTGTTATCAAATACACTAGGCCTATACATTGTATTATAGGAATTTAATAGATGGTTCATTTTAATAAATAAATAGATTAACACGGGTAATGGACAAGAAATATTTGGCAATACCGGATTTACCAGAGAGCCAGTGGATAAAGAAATTAATTAAAATTAAAACAAATTAAATGAGAAAATGAAAGCAAGGCCATTTTGGTGGCTGTTAAGTATTGTTTTAGAATTCGAAGGAGTCCTAAATGTTATCCTGGCCCCAGGACACTGATTAATGTAAATTCGACCCATAGTTATTTTATCTACTTTTGCCAGCATTCAACCTGTTCAATGTGATTTATGCCTATTTTAATAAAATTCGAAATCTGACGTATCAACGTTGTATCGTGCACAAATTATGATTCGAGACTATTTCATTTGACACGGTTGTATGGATTTCAGAAGATCGGTCCTATAATAGATATCGATTAGAGAATTACAGCAAGAGGCTTTGAGGATGCCGTAATCCTCTTGACCATCAACCAATCAGAGAGACATATTTCAGAAATATATTCAGTAGGGCTGAAACTCTTTCAACTCTGAAATATATATTTCAAGTAATCTCGTTTCACACTTTGGCTTGCAATAAAGCCACGAAGGGGTGGTAATGTTAATATACGATTTCAGTCAAATATTGGTGCAAATATACGATTTCGGTCAACTATTTGGCTCTCCTTTGCCCAAAATTATGAAATGTTTATTAGTAACAACAACTCTTAGGAGGGTTTTCGAGTAATTTTAGCGAAATAATGAGGTTATATAAAAGAAAACCCACTTACAATTTTGGACGCTTAACTGTGGTGTTCTAGGGGAATTAAAAGATCACAATTAACATGTTTAATTCAAAATCGTTGTCCTACAAGCACATATTCAGATTGTGTGAACATTACAAATACAAACAATAAGGTTGAAAAATAAATAGCCATTTAAAAATGATTTTAAAAGATCGCGTCTATTTTGTAGCTTTATGACACTGAATAGGCCAAATATCTGCCTCTGACGAAAAAAAAAATGTTTTCCATGCTGATTTGTTTTTGTAACAAGTACCGTATGTCATTTCAAAAAGAAAGAAAAAAGGCGGATATTACTTTTAAAACTCAACGCATTACTATTAATACGCCTATAATTAATGAATGAAAAAGTATAGAAGGCGTTGCATCCGGTTCTGATGAGGGGGGGGCACAAGCCGTTTTCGGCAGTTTTCCTATGGGATTTTCTAATATTTCAGATCAATGGGGGGGCTTCCGTTCCCTAACGCCACGGTTACTGCATTAACACGTTTATGGATGTATTGTGATGATCATAAGTAGGCCTATCATAACATGCCTCAACGATATCAATATGTAAAAAGGTGTTGTAAATTCATAACACAGCGTGTTATAATGTAACGAATGCTATGCCAAAACTTTAAAAATTAACAAAAATATCAGTATCAATAAAATCAGAACCAGAATAAATACAAAGGCCTACAAATAATACTTTTAAACTTTCTAAATCAATATATGACTAAATATCAGTATAAATGAATCTCTAAATCAATTAATCAATCAGTTATCAATCAATCAATCAATAAATCAATAAATAAATAAATAAATAAATAAATAAATCAATAAATCAATAAATCAATCAATAAATAAATAAATAAATAAATAAATAAATAAATAAATAAATAAATAAATAAATAAATAGGCCTAAATAGATAAATCTATAAATAAATAAATAAGATCTAAATGTGCCATTTATATTATTATTACAATTTTAATATTAAATAAAATAAAACAAACGAAGACGGGAAACAGTTGTACAGCAAATTTTCGGTACTGGGCGTACCTTCTTCAGGCTTTATTACATATGAAATGACACATGAAAACAATCTAAAAACAAGCAAGAAAAATAATGCGTAACACGTAAAAAAACAAGCATAAAAAGATCGCGACTTAAAAACAACGCAGTGTGAAGATCTATAAAACGCGCGTGAAAAGAGGGGGGACCTATTCAATAAGATTAAGGCCTTCGGGTTGAAGGAATGAAGTTTGTTGATCCAGAATTTCTCGCGCTGCTGACGTCTAAATTTGGATTGGCGACCAGTGATTCAATGACCGTGACTTTGACATCATCGATGCTATGATCTGGAAGGGAAAAGTGCACGGCAACTGGCTTGTCTGCGTGTTTGGCGTGGTGCTTGATGGTACATCTGTGGTTACGCATTCTTTCTCTTATATTATTACCAGTTTCACCCACATACTGAATGTTGCATTTGGCGCATTCAATGAGATAAACAACATTATTGGTACTGCAAGTGACTTCTTGTCTTACGGTGTAGCATTTGCTCCGATTTTTGTTACTGAAAGTGCTGGTGACTTGCATAAAGGCGCAGTTTTTGCATCGAGGTTTCTGACAAGGTTTGCAGCCATTATCAGTCTTGGGATCTATATTGGAATTTTTGTGAACTTTGGCCTTAACAAGATGTTTTCTCAGGTTGGGTGGTCTCTTGTATGAAATGAGGGGAACTTCGGGAAGGGCTTTGTGTAAGCGAGGGTTAGTCTCGATCATGTGCCAGTGTTTCACTGGTAATAATATAAGAGAAAGAATGCGTAACCACAGATGTACCATCAAGCACCACGCCAAACACGCAGACAAGCCAGTTGCCGTGCACTTTTCCCTTCCAGATCATAGCATCGATGATGTCAAAGTCACGGTCATTGAATCACTTGGTCGCCAATCCAAATTTAGACGCCAGCAGCGCGAGAAATTCTGGATCAACAAACTTCATTCCTTCAACCCAAGGCCTTAATCTTATTGAATAGGTCCCCCTCTTTTTCACGCTGCTGTTTTATAGATGCGCCTTCACACCGCGTTGTTTTTAAGTCGCGATCTTTTTCTGCTTGTTTTTGTACGCGTTACGCATTATTTTTCTTGCTTGTTTTTAGATTGTTTTCTTGTGTCATTTCATATGTAATAAAGCCTGAAGAAGGTACGCCCAGTACCGAAAATTTGCTGTACAACTGTTTCCGCCTTCGCTTTGTTTTATTTTATGTTATATATTTCACGGGAGTGCATCTTTAGAGATCCAGTTAAAGTATGTGTGTTTCGTCAACTTTCTGTCTACAAATAATTTTAATATTATTAATATTAGTATTAATACGACGTATTATTAACTTTAAAAAGGTGCCCATTGATTATATAATAATTCAAGTATTATTTGAATCATGGTAGGTATTATGATACCTACCATGGTTGAATACAAGAAGACATTAAAAGATGTTCATCGTTCCGTGCATTCACTAAATTTAGAACTCTTAGAAATTTGGCAACTCCGTATCAATTAAGCAACCAATGATTGTAGCAAAATATATATTTTCCCGGTACATACTATTTATTGCACGTGTAATACTTTTTGACGTCACGAAAAGTATTGTACATACAATATTGTACGTACAATATGGAGTCTGAAGCGCGCTTCACTCTCTTCACTTTGCAGGTGTGTCTCAGGTTTTAGCAGGGGGGGGGCCAAGATTGACTGAATTTTGATGTCGTCATTGGTTTAACACGTAAACACGAAAATGTCTCAAATAATTCCAAAAGTGTATGTACAATGTATGTTATCAAGCACTATTTTATCAGTCTAAACCCGTTGAGGTTCAACAGTGAACCTTGTTGTAAGTACCGTTTTTTGAATTTTTTTGTATGAATAACGCACGACATGTTATGATATATACTGAAAATTTCTCCCACATGTATAAATGTATTCTCGTGGTGCAGCGGTTGACATCTTCGCCTGCCACGCATTAGGTCCTGAAATCGATTCCCACTCTTGGCTATAATTTTTTTCTTTCTTCACATTCATTTTGAATCCAAATTATTTATTTTCATATGAAAATGTATACATTGCACAGGGAAATATCTTTTGTGCATTTTTTTTCTGTAACGGGGCCAATAGAGCTAAAAACACACCTTGGCTGGGGGGAAAATAATTGGGTCCAACATCCAGGCAGTGTTGCTGTCATATTGTCTGTTTTGTTTACGCTATTGGCTGTTGCCACATTGAATAATGTCGGCCACCATCGTCTGCTTTTTAGGTTCCCAATTTGCAAACCTTAGATGGTCTAGATATTATATGATTCAGCATACTCTCAAAATAACCTAGTCAAAAATGAATAGAATCTATTCAAATTTGAATAGCACGTGGGACACTTACACTTTTAAAAAATCTACTATATAATATTCAAAACGAACATAATTTTCCATTAAATTATATGTTCCAAAATTCTATCAAAAATGATTCTTATTCAATGGGTGCGTCTTGTAAAGAATTCACGTAATTTGATTGGTTTTCGGTGTATAATATCTCACAATAGTTGATAGTGATATTAGTCAGGCGCTAGGCCGCCACGCTAACGGCGTGCACGCTTGTTGCTCCTCAATGATCGCTAGCGATAATGCGTTCAGCGTAATACACGCGCGAGAACTAAGAACGCGATTCGGGCGGCTTAGATGTTCGTGATGGTTTCGTTCATTTAAAACAACGGGATGTCCTCACAAAAGTAACTTTATTTTTTCTGAAAAAGACCGTTTTTCTCACAAAAATACATTAAAACTGAATAAGAATGAGAATAAAAGATAGATTTTGTCTTTTGCCTATCAATATCGTGTCATAATGGATGAGCTGGCCAATATTTTTATCGTAGTGGATACGGCGCGCGGCATCCACTACTCAAAATATTGGCCAGCCCATCCATTATGACACGATATTGATAGGCAAAAGACAAAATCCTATCTTTTATTCTCTAAATAACCATGCAACTTGTCAGAAAATGAACAGGTAATTAAAGAGAATCAATTCAAATTTTATTAGAATAGTTCAAGGGGCACCAGGAGGGTGCCTGTTCATAGGGGCAATGTCGGGAACTACGTCACGCTATTGTTCGACCTCGGGCTACATCATTTTTGACACATGCATGTTCGTCAATACAGCTTTAGTCTTCTCCACCTTCGCAACACGGCATGGAGTGACTGGAATCGCACTGACAGCAGAGGAGAATACTAGCTGGTCAGACAGTTTAATTCTATCAAGCATATAATACCTGAACAATCACCGTCATTTGATCGATTTACTACAGAATATATTGTACACTCAAAATTTAATTAAAAAATTGTAAACCTGTTAACTTATATATTTGTGTACTAAAGTATATCTACACATGAATAACATCATGTAGGAAACAAAAATGGCCGCTAATCCGCCTATTGTCTAGACCTAGGCTACATCTTCTGGTTTAGTTACGTCATTTCAGATGCCCATCCTGACTATTGATATTCAAAAATGACACGAAAATCAAATTATACAAAAGTCTGATCCATTTTTTTGTCAGCATGCCATGGGATAGCCTATTAAACTAGTGGAATAAATATCTATGGAACTTCATCAGTGACAGGGTATGAAGGATTAGTAATAAAAATATGACAAATTGTATTGAGTATTGGTGATGACTGCATTTAAAATCTGTGGTGTTATTTTTTAGTCATTACAGTAAAATTGTTTTAACATCATACGTATTATAACACATATGTGACCCGTTCTGACAAAACCAGGAACAAGTCGCATTTTTGAAATATCATGATTAGAATAAAAATGTAAGCACTAGACGATAAGCTTTAAAATGATACCAAAATTTTGGTTTGTTGTGAATTTGTGATGTTATTAATGTTTAAAATTGTCAGATAGTTTCAGACTGGAATATAACTGGCATCTTGTATTTTTTGAGACATTTTTCAAGGTAAGCTAAGGTAATTCCTACTCTCATCATTTACAATAATATTTTTAAAGGCCGGTATCTCAATTTCCAATTTTATAATACCATAACTTACAAACTCAATATCTTCGCTTAGGGATGTCCGATTTCATTGGGGAAAACAGCATTGTGGAGCAAAATATCTCTTTATTTAAGATATGTAAAAACCTCAAAATTGATAACCTGCCCAAAAGTGTCTCCTTTTGACATGATACGTCACAATTAGATATTATAATCATTAGATTTGTTCTACACATTTGAAAAAATTAACGGATAGTACAGGTTTCCAAGTGCTTGTGGCTCAACTAGTGGCATTTTTCAAACTGTTTACTTTATACACCCTGTATACTCTGCTGTATACTCAAGCCCTCATATAGCCCCTTAAGTTGAAAATCAGTAGTATTAAATACTTTCAAGTCTTTGGAGGGGCAGCAGGAGGGTTTTTAAAACGTTTAGTCCCTTGCAATATTTGGCCTATCACCATGGAGAGGGTACAGGTCTGCATTAAAAGTAAGGGTGTTAATCCGCAAATGTTAGGTTTTGAGAATAATGGTTCTAAAACTATCATAATAAGTATCAGTAATTATTTTATTGTAATGTCTTGTCTTTTCCTGTTTGTATGTGTTTGCGCCCACGAGTTTGCTCCATGTGTGTTACCCCACAACTTTTTAAAGGTTTTTATTGATGCCCCTCTTAATCTTGTCTCAGGCCCACTTATGTCCTGTCTCTTGCCTTTTAATAGGTTGCTTCTTTTAACGTGATCGCATTTGACTGTCATCAGTGGGCTTGTGATCGGATACACTACTTTGTTTTGTATGTAATTGGTTTGAAAATTATGGCATTTGTCATTATATCATGTATTTTTGAAGTTGTGAAATAAATGTCTCTTGAATTGAATTGAATAAATGGTGTGAATGAACAACTTTGGCAACTTCTTGCTATAAGGGCAATAAGGCAATTATAGAAATGATAATCAATTGCAGAAAAAAACTTATAGTCCTGACGCTCCTTTATTTGCAGAGTTACTCCGTATTCCAGAAAAATACAGCACTAATTTTTTTGGATAAAAAAAATATTATTCTGTTTTGCCAAATGAAACATAGCTAAATCCTAATCCTTTAGTTAGTCCTAACTGGCAATAAAAGTAAAATTTTAATATTTGGCCAATTTTTGAAAATAAGGGCCAAAAACATGCGTTTTTAGGGTGTTTTTCGTATGCTGTGACAATCAAGCTCAAAGACTTGTACTAAGACTAATTTCATTTTATGCATTCTAGTTTTTGGAAAAGACATGTTTCATTTTTATAACCCATTATTTAATTATAGTAACACAAAAAAGTTGGAATTGGAGCAAAATTACGGCATCTACTCGATTTTGAATGCTTAGACTTGTTCCAAGTCTTTGATTTTTGTGACTCGATTGTCAGAAAACATGACAAATGCATGTTTTTGGCTCTTTTTCACTAAATTGGCCAAATATTAAAATTTTACTTTTATTGCCAGTTAGGACTAACTAAAGGATTAGGATTTAGCTATGTTTTATTTTGCAGAAATTGATCATATTTTTTTAATCCCAAAAAATTAGTGCTGTATTTATCTGGAATGGGGAGTAGGGTCAGCCCTTTGTTTTAATATTTGAGTCCCTGGGCCCATAATATTTAACCTATTAAACATATCAAAATAGGGACAGAGTCTTCCCAGTTGAACTCCAGCTCCAGTTCTATGGAATAACCTTTCATGACATCTGAAACTGTGTAATAATATCAACACTTTCTTGAACCTAACATCCTCTTTTTATGACATTTTTCAGTAGATATCCACGAAAAAAGCTTACTCCCAAAATTTCAGTTGATTACGATTTTGCGTTTGCGAGTTATGCATGATTATGTGTATTACACTGCTCCATAGGCCACTGTTGCAATTTCATTTTGGTATACCAGAACGAAATTCAAATTTGACAATATTTTTGCTAAACAAATTAATCTGCAAGAAAGTTTTGGTTCATAAACACTATGTAGTCAGAGGTTTCCAGTGCTATAAAAATCTCAACTTTTTTGAGAAAAGTGGGGGGGACGAGGCTGTGGATCACGAAATGCCCTTTAGGACGCACTTGAATAATGCTACTTAATTGCTTTTTTGCCATTGTTATGTTCCATGCATTTCTCTTTGTGCCTCAGATGAGAAAACTAGATAGACGGGGTATATAAATGTGTTTCTTATTATTATCATTATTTATTAAGTGAAACTGCATGGTAGTCTCAGGCCATTACCAAATCTATCAAATCAATTGACCTTCATTTCTTCACCTGTATGGCAACTCCATTAGGTCTGCATTAAGCATATCTTCTCTCTTTATTGTGAGACTTGGAATATAAGTGTTATTAATTCATAATTAACTCAAAATAATTGTAAGGATATGCAAGAGAGGACTTTCATAAGACTATAAATCACTGAACATTCTTCCTGATCATGCTCAGACCAGCAAATATAGATATAATTATTCTTTTGAACTGGCCTACATCTCACTATTGGTTGGTATGATCATGTGATCAGTGTCTCTTTGCCTTGCAATCTGTTCAGATTTGATTTGGCGATATAAAATTTTTCCGTAGGTGTTGATTTTCTAGTTATTTTGTATCCATATTTGGTACAGAAGCTGGGCGAAGCCAGTATCAACAAACTATTCCACTCACATTTGCATTTTAACTATAGAACTGAAGTGACTACTGTATATGGACTGCTAGGAAGGTAACACACCTATGAAGTGACAATTTATGTCAAATCAATGATATTACTGTAAAGTGTGCTGAGTGTGCTGTAAAGTGTGCTGAGGCTTGTGGCCCGGGCTTGTGGATCAATGTCTAGGCGTTAATTTGTGCCTGTGCGTAGCGCACTATAAATCACTGCGCTTTATTACAACTGTTGAAATACAAACATATCACAACTTTCTTTTTTGATTGTGAAAGAAATTGTAGCTGGCACTAAATAATTTCATCATGGATGCTGCTCAAAAGAACAACACTTGTTTGGGGGCAGATAATATCATCAATGTAACTGATCCAGCTTTAGCAATGGTATGGATTTTCTCGGTTAATGATGCACCTATCTACATTTTTATAGGGCCACTAGTGTGTGCTTTCGGCATATTGGGAAATGTTACCTTCTTGATATCAGTCTTGACAATTCCAGAAATGAAGAGTAGCTTGACTGCTTTTATGAGCAACATAGCCATCGCAGATATTTTCTTTCTAGCATTTGTAAGTCTGTGGGCAGGTTTGGATTATTGGACCTCAGATGTTCACCAAGATATTCTTTATAGTTCAAATATAGATTGTTATGTTAGTGTTATAACTGTGACTCTCCCCTACTACGTATCATTGGCATTTCTCACAATGATTTCTGTGGAAAGATACCTGGCCATTTGCACACCTATCAACCACCACATGATGAAAGGAGAAAGGCGTACATTGAAGATGATAATTGCAGCATGGTTGGTTGGTTCAGCACTGAGTCTAGTACAAACATCTGGATATAAACTTCATCCAACCTGTTTCATTTGGCCTCCTGACGAAGCATTCTCACACCTACCTGTTAATGTTGCATTTTGCGAGTCATATATGATCTTTCCAAAAGTATCAGTGGGTGTATTCTTTAGTTGCTTTCTGATTAACAGCTCTATGTCAGTTAAAATTATTTCAGTTTTGATGAACAGAAAACTTACAAACAATAGTGAACAAATGCAGTTGGTTCAGAAGCAAGTTACCCGTACATTGGTTCTCAACAACACACTCTTTTTTGTTTGTCAATTGCCACATCGATTTAGATTCCTGGATGAAATACTTAACATTGACTTTTTAAATGTAAAACAAAGCAAAACATTTCACAGCATAGGGTTTACTTTTCTAATGATGAACTCCTGTATCAACCCGATTCTGTATGTCTGTTGCTGTCAAAAATTCCGTCATGCAATGCGTGATACTCTGAAAAAGATTTGCTGTTCTTCTTACAGTCCCTGTGGTATTGAGACTGGCATTAGTGCAATAAGTGGACCACACCAAGAGAACAGAAATCCAAATTGAATGTGAAATAAGTTAATGCAACTGGCAGATAGTGATGCATGATATATATACGGCACTAAATCTTCAGTAAACTTCTAAACATTATCAAACTTGAAAAGTGAACAGTCAATGTAGCTTGTCAATAAGTAGATTGAAGCAATTCACGCAATTTGTCGGCTTCATCCCAACGTGAATAAACAACTTTTCGAGAAAATGGGGTTTGAAGAAATACCAATGTAAAATAAAGTTGTGTCAATCAGACATTCATTATATTATATGTGCAATTTTTGTAGTAAAATCAATATATTTTATCTTTATATAACTTTCAAAAGAAATAAAGACATATCACTTCTGGCAAATTGAAAACAATAAGTATGAGTATGAAACACACAGAACACAATACCCTAAGCTGAGGTCGCCGTATAACCCCTATGGCGTTTCTTTACATCGGCTTCATTTCCATAGTGGTGTAAGGCGACCCTAGCCACTATGGAATGAAGCGAGGTAATATGCCAGTATGACGTGCAATGTTTTTCATTTTGCCGATATGTTTGTTTACTATTATAAAATGTGTATAAAATGTGGTGTAAGGTGGATATGCCACTATGGAAAACAGTAGTATCTAGAAAATGTGTGTATAACAATAACATATTAAAATGTCAGCATTATTTGAATGTTGTACCTTTTAGCTGTATGTATTTTGTCGGTGATTTGAAGTGGACTGTGCAGCAGTGCACTGAGCACCAAAGAAAAAATAAATAACCTGAGGGACTATTTAACCTTTACTAATTGGTAACAATTCTGTGAATAAGTTGCATACCAAATGAAAGTGATTTGTAACGAAAATTATATATATTCAGTAGCAAATGCAAAAGCACATGTTTATAAAAAGTTATTAAAGTCATCTAATCGTGGGTGCGTGCTGGTTCGAATCCGAACGGTTCTGATTTTTTTCTCTCCTTTATTATAATGCCAGTTTGTCTGAGGTCCATTTCCTTATTTATATAAAAAGTTATTACATCTTCAGTAAACTTCTAAATATTATCAAACTTGCACAGAAAACGTGATGTATATAGCCTGTCACTATAAAGTAGATCTATTGAAGCAATTCACATAATTGAACATAATAGTTATATTAGAAGAATTTTTTGACTTCAACACTACTTAAAATTTGATTGCTTACCGGGAGCGCTTTCACAGTAATATGACGGGGTGTTAATACAGTAGTATGGAGAAATTAGCGAAGAGTTAACACAGAGTCCAGTGTTGAGGGATCGACCCAAAGGGTGTAGTTTATTTGTCTTGTTGTTGTGACCGTCAGATACGAAGTGAAATGTCCTAAAGTTACATTCGGTATATATGATATCTACATTTACCATTTACATTGGAATACAGAGTCAAGTTTTAGCCAATAGAACCATTACTTATTATGATGTAATAAAACTACTAACCAATCAGGAACCAAGTTAACTTCCTGTCACTACTTTCATCTTGCTTCACCCTCACATGATGAGTGGGAGGATGAGATGGATAAATCAAGGTTTGGCCCAATGTAGAAGAGTTAAATTAATAATATTTTGACATGCTATTGGCCAAAACCACATTCAAATGGATTTATGATTATTTAGTCAGAAATCAGGATTCAACTGACCACTACTTTAGAACAGTACCAACTGCGTCCTCAGTCGGATGTTATAGCTCTGATAATTTAAGAGCCAAAAAATTCTTCTAATTTTTCTAAGTTCTTCTAAAAAATTCTTCTAAGTCAAAAAATTCTTCTAAGTCAAAAAATTACGTATGAATATTCAATTTTATATAATAGTTATAGTTGAAAATGAATTTTGCACTATATTTATATTTGTACTATTTAACCACAGATAAAACACTTGTTAAATAAATCAAGTGAGACTGAAATTTCCATGTTTACAGTGCACTAATCTACTTACCACACAAGTTTTAAAAAACCTATAAAAACAAAACATCAAAAAAATGTAATATACTACTTATGTATATAGGACACCCGGATTTTTTTCTTCTTCTTTTTTCTTAACCCAAAGCTTTAGTTTCCTTAGCCTAATAAGGCTGCGATCACATAGAAGTATACGGTATACGGTATTCGCTATACGAAATACGCTCATTCGATCAGGCTGAGTTCATAGGCGTATACTATGTGAACTCAGCCTGATCAAATGAGCGTATTTCATATAGTGAATAGCTTAGTAGGTCAGTTACCAATTTTCTTCGTCTAATTAAATGCTTGTAACTTTACTTCTTGAGGTCACATTGCATTCAATGAGGTGTCATAATGTGCAGAATTATATAGTGCATCTATTAAAACAAATGAATTTACCCACATACGGTTTAGTTTTAAAATTAGGACGGTCATACATACGCTGCACTAAAATCAAACACGCACGATTCCCACTATACTATACTATGTATACCCAGGTATAGGGCCTTTTCGAATAGTGCCCTCTTATAATATATGTGACCCGGTATTATGAAATTACCTTGCTCGATTTAAGCTATACGCGTACACCTGCAAAACGTGCACCGTATACCTGAATAGTTTACTTCTATGTGATCGTAGCCTTATGTGACCCGGTACTATGAAATTGCCTTGCTCGATTTAAGCTATACGCGTGCACCTGCAAAACGTGCACCGTATACCCGAATAGTATACTTCTATGTGATCGCAGCCTAAAGAATGATTGGAAATATGCAATTTCTACAGGGCTACTTGAAAATTGACTTCTGTATAAAATGTTACAGGCTACAGATAGCAAAGTTAAATTTTGTTATTTATATAAAAAAAATTCAGTTATATAAATCGGTAAACTAAAGTAAGCAACACTTTATAATCATTTATTAGTTTGTAGTTACTGAGGTACTATTGAAGAGCAGTTTGTTCTAATAATTGGATCATGTATGTATGTAAATACTGCACTTTCAAGTCAATTTTGAAGTCAATTATAACAAAATAAGCAATTTCTGCTTGAAAAAATTAGTTGCATTTAAAAGGTCTACACTAAAGTGGCAAGTTTCCATTTTCTAAAAGTCAAATTTTGTGTTCTTTTCCACTTTTTAAAACTTGCAGATTCTAGTGAAATCTTTGATATTAATATTGCAACATTTATGTACTATTTAACCATAGATTAAGGGGTGGGGTATGAACGTTTGGGCCGTATTTTTTGTGGGACATGAGAGCGCATCAGCCATATCGAATTGCATTCTGAATACGAAGAATGTCCTTCTGATATCAAATAATTTTTATTTTTTGAAATTCGCAATGTAATACACATTTTATGGCAAATGATTCAAAATTGATATTTTTGATATTTAACAGTACTCGAAGTAAACTTTATAAATCCGATGATTTATACTTGAAGTGTATGTAGGTGGGATGAAAAGCCGACGATCAATTGAAAATTTCGACCTTTCGTATTGAAGATATGGATTTTTTTCCCATAACACCAAAAAAAATTAGGTCTTTTTGGGAATAAAATCCATATCTTCAATATGAAAGGTCAAAATTTTCAACTGATCGTCGGCTTTTCCTCCCAGCTACATGCACTTTAAGAATATATCATTAGATTTATAAAATTTACTTTGAGGACTGTTATATATCAAAAATGTGAAAAACATCAAATTTTAATAATTTATCATAAAATTTGTATTATATCGTGAATTTCAAAAAATGAAAATTATTTGATATCAGTAAGACATTCTGCGTATTCAGAATGCAGTTCGATATGTCTGATGTGCTCTCATGTCCCACAAAAAATATTGTCGAAACGCTTAAAACGCTCATTCCAGATCCCTTAAGCACTTCAAATAAATTTAAAAAAAAAGAGTTGCCACTGCCACTGATCATGAAGCTAGTAATACTAGCTTCATGAACTGAATAAAAGCTATAAGAACATCTGAAAAATGCAACATGCTACTTATGTGCATGGGTAATCAAAGCTTTGGCGTTCTTAGCCTAAAGAATAATTGCATGGACATTTGCAATAGTAGCATCTCTACAGGGCTACATGAAAATTGACATTTGTTTATTCGCTGTCGTAGTGCACGTTAGAATATGACCGTTGTTAGGTCAACTGGATCACAACACAAAGACTATGGCATATCAAAATTCGGAACAGTTGTTTGAGCCCAGGCTTGGAGCAGTAACCAATGGTTACTAACGTGCACTACGACAGCGAATAAGATGTTGCAAGCTGCTGATAGTAAACTTACTTATAAAAAGATATTCAGCACTGTGCATTTATTTTGGTAAACAAAAGCAAATAACACTTCATAAGCAAGATAATTATTTTTCAGTTTGTAGTTACTGAGGTAATTATGAAGAGCAGTTTGTTACAATAATTGAATCACATATGCATAAAATACTGCACTTTCAAGTAAAAGATAATAATGAATGTGTCTGCACTAAATCTAATGACTAAGTCAACTGTAACAAAATAAGCAAAATAGTTGCATTAACCCTAACAGGACGGTATACTACAAAATACTACTTGATATATGTGCTGTTCAGTGCATGCATCCCACGTGGTGTGATGCGCTTAATCGCCCTAAGTGATATATAGGCACGGTTTTAAGCTGGCCAGCGAAGCCCAAGACACGTGGCAAAGTGTCGCCGACCCAGTGCCTGGCATGCGAGGGGTCTCGGGTTCGAATCCCACCCAGAGCAAATAACTTCTTTCCTTCTTTTCTCTCTTTATTCCTTCCTTCTTTCCCTTCCCGTCGCCAAAAAGCCCTTAGGCGGTTACGGTTAGGGTCTAGACTAAACAGGCAAGTTTCCCATTTTATAAAAGTAAAAGTGTGTGTTCATTTCCATTTTCTAAAACTTGCAGATTCTAGGGAAATCTGACCAGTAAGTTAATGAAAATTTAGGTTTTAGAAACACTATCCAATACCCGGATTAATACAGGCGGCATAGGACGCGCGACCGTGACGTACGAGGCTGGCGAAGATACAGGGCTGACAGCCCCATTCAAAATACACGGTTAGCAACTACAAATGGAAAATTAACATACTTGCAGTGGGGTACTTTGCAGAACCCCGACGGTTTTAGAGTAAGATAATTTTGCTTTGACACCACATAACAAATTTAGAATTGTTTGTGAAGATTTCATGATTATGTGTTAATCCAATGGCGACGTCAAATATAGCGATATCGCATCCACCATCATCTGGATTAATATAGCGTCTGTGATTACTATCATGCAATCTTGGTACCGAAAAGGAAAATGGAAAAATTAAAACCACAAATTGGCCCTGGGCAAGTAAAATAACAGAATTGAAGAAAACATCAGTCACAACAGGGTTTGCCCAGGCCTTTTTCTAAATGGACATTAAAAATAGCCAATAATTTAGGAACAAATAAAAGCTGAATTTGGCAATTATGTTATGATATGGATTCCCATTTTATGTGTTTTCCATTTTCTACTCCATTTCCGTGATTTTTTCCCATTTTCCATCAAACTTGCCACTTTAATCTTGACAATGTAAAGTTAAACTGATCTATTTATAAAGGGCAATGTATTCAGTAGTACCTAGTATATGTGTGCATAACAATATAATTAAAATGTCAAAATTATTTGAATGTTTCACCTTTTAGCTGTCTGTT
Organism: Amphiura filiformis; assembly: GCF_039555335.1. Lineage (NCBI taxonomy): Eukaryota > Metazoa > Echinodermata > Ophiuroidea > Amphilepidida > Amphiuridae > Amphiura > Amphiura filiformis. Next base: position 4,882,810 of record NC_092631.1, read on the forward strand.
ATTTTGTAGGTGATTTAAAGTGGACTGTGCAGCAGTGCACTGAGCATCAAACCAAAAACATAAACCTTCAGAAAATTATAAATCCTTTGAAAATTAGGTAACAATTCTGTTAAAAAGTTGCATAATAAAGAGAGTGATTTTGTAATTTTAGAAAACATTTTAGAAAAACACGGGAGGGCGGGTTAGTGTAGTGGGAGGGCGGTTGCCGATCCATGCTCGTCCTCGCAGGTTTTTCTCCGGGTGCTCCGGTTTTCCTCCTGCATCTAAAATCGGACCTCTTCCCATATCCCTGTCCCGTCATATCCGGATGGCGTCCCTTAAATTTAGTAGCCTCTGAGCACTATTGGGATTAGCCTGGCTTCGGCCGAATGTTATAAATAAAATAAATATTCAGCAGTAAATGTGTAACACAAAGCAGTCCTTGAACCACAAGTTTCGCCTGTTTTTGCGCTGACCATAGGTAACATGAAGTTAAAAATGACCTCAAAATGATCTTGCCACCATTTGTCTCGTGTTGGTGGTGTGCCCATCAAAGTTCATGAACCTGTGACAATCTATGGTGATTTGACCCTGAATGTGTGCATGGTTCCTTCCACCAAATTTCACTACCATACGCCTGACGGATCTTGAGATAATCTGCCCACAAACTCTGCTATCAATTTGTGATGATTTTTGCATAAATTATGCAAATTAGCTACGCTACATGAATTTGCATATATTTCACCAAAATAATTATGTATGGGCACGAGCTGGATATCCTTCCCTCCATATCAAGTAGTGGTCTCCATATTGCAGTTTGACCCAAAATGACCCCAAAATGACCTTGACATTTTTGTCTCACTTTGGTGGTTGTTCCAACCTAATTTCATGAACCTACAACAATCTATCACGATTTGACCCCAGATGACCCCAAAATGGCCTTAACAATTTTTTGTCTTACTCCGAGGGTCATTCATTCCAAATTTCATGAACATGCAATAATCTATTGCGATTTGACCATGGATGACCCCGAATAACCCCAAAAGGATCTTGAATTAAAATCATTAAAAGGTAAGAAAGTTTCAAAGCTGATTAATTATGGCTGAAAGCATACCGGTACCATATTACCCATGGATTAAAAAAAATTATAGTTTGATGTCACCATATGGAAGTTTTCCCACTAAAGTCTCTTTAAATAATTGTTGCCTCATCCCATTGAGCACACTGTGTGTGCGTGAAGTGTTAGAGGTCATTGCACACAGCCTTGTATGAATGCTTATCATGCTTATTACCAATGCACTGAATGGTCTATTGTTCTATTGTGTCCGATTTGAGCGCTGACATATTGGAAAATGTTGCCAATCAATATTCATGAGAGTGTACATTCAACGTTCCAAATTTTCGAAATTGGGTGACTTGTGCTTGGCAGATGTAAAATACATCTGACTGGGCGTTTTTAATACGTAACGCATAAAGGCATTGACATCATCGAATGGCTGCCTATAGTGCTTTGCATTTTCTAAAAACTTGCAGATTCTAGAGAAATCTGACACAATTGTAAACACAATGTAAAAATCCAATATGGCGACTGTCATTACTATTGTGAGATTGTGGAACCAAAAAAAACCAGCAAAATTAAGAACACTAATTTGGCCCTGGGCAAGTAAAATAAAGGAATTGAAGAAAATATCAGTAAAAGATGGCGTTTGCTTGAGCCTTTTGCTGCATGGACATTAAAATTAACCAATATTTTAGGTGGAGAAATAAGCTTAATTTGGCAATTATGTTTAATATCCCCATTTTCTGTGTTTTCTGTTTTCTACTACAATTCTATGATTTTACTTACCACCTTAATCTATACTCTATAAAGTTAAATTGATCTATAATGGACAATAATTATATTCAGTTATATCTAGTAATTATGTGCATAACATCTCTACACATTATAGATTAAAATATTAGTATTATTTGAATGTTGTACCTTTTAGCTGTCTGTTATTTTGTCAGTGATTTGAAGTGGACTATGCAGCAGTGCACTGAACACCAAAGAAAACACACACAAAATGTGAGGGAATTATATTTCTCCTTTGCAAATTGGTAATAATTGTATTAAAAAGTGAATAAGTTACATACTCAAAAGAAAGTGATGTGTAATGAAAATATATGTATATATTCAGTAGTAACGTGTGTATAAATATAACAATAGCAGATATGTATTAATGTAAAAGTTATCAAATCTTCTAAACATAAAATACTGCACTTTCAAGTAAAGATAATAATTAATGTATGTGCACTAAATCTAATGATTAAGTCAACTGTACAAAATAAGCAAAATTCTGCTTGAAAAGATTAGTTGCATTAAGGTCTAGACTAAAGTGACAATTTTTCCATTTACTGCAGGTTAAATTTTGTGTTCTTTTGCATTTTCTAAAACTTACAGATTCTAGGGAAATCTGATCAGTAAGTCAATGACATTTTAGATTTTAGAAACACTATGTAAAAATCCAATATGGTGACCAAAGACTAATACAAACTATTTTCCAACAATCTAAGTCTGTGTGCATTGTATGCTGTGAATTCTCGCATATTCATGAGGGCTGATCATTCGATTGTGCCGTGTGCCAGCATTGCATGCATGCCTTTCGCATGTCTGCATCTCTTTAGTCCATGATGGTGAAAGTCATTGCTATTGTGAGATTGTGTTACCGAAAAGGAAAACGGCAAAATTAAGAACACTGATTTGGCCCTGGTCAAGTAAATAAAGGAATTGAAGAAAATATCAGTAAACAAGGCGGTTCTCGAACCACGAGTCTCGCCTGCTTTCGCGATTGCCTGCTTTTACAATTACTTTTGGTAGAAGTAAATGAACCTGCAACAACACATGGCGATTTGCCTGTTCAATTTGAGCTTGATTGGACCAATATTGGAATTTGACCTTTGATCCCTAAATTTTGGTGGGTCTCGGCTGGGCACAATTACCTGGCTGATGGTGACTGTACCCACCAAGTCTCATGCCCATCCGACAATTTTTACTAATTTGACCTCAGATGACCCCTACTGACCCCAAAATGACCTTCCAAAAATTGGGCTCTAAATGTTGACTGTACCTATCAAGTTTCATGCCCATACAACAATTTTTAGTCATTTGACTTCAGATGACCTCTGAGTGACCTCAGATGACCTTGCAATGACTGTCCAAAAATTTGGCTCTAAATGATGACTGTACCCACCAAGTTTCATGCCCCTGTGACAGTTTTTAGAAATTTGACCACAGATGATGGGTGACCTCAGATGTCCCTGAAATGACCTTCCAAAAATTTGACTTTAAATGTTGACTGTAACCACCAGGTGTCATGCCCATGGATGACCTTCGATGATCCCAAAATGACCTTCCAAAAATTTGGCTCTAAATGTCGACTGTACCCACCAAGTTTCATGCCCATACAACAGTTTTTAGTAATTTGACCTCAGATGCCCCTGAGTGACCTTGGATGACCCCGAAATGACTTTCCAAAAAAATGACTCTAAATGTTGACTGTACCCACCAAGTTTCATGGCCATATAACAGTTTTAAGTAATTTGACCTCAGATGACCCCTGGGTGACCTTGGATGACCCAAAATGACCTTCCAAAAATTTGGCTCTAAATGTTAACTGTACCCACCAAGTTTCATGCCCATCTGACAGTTTTAGTAATTTGACCTCAGATGACCCCTGGGTGACCCGAAATGCCCTTCCAAAATTTGACTCTTAATGTTGACTGTATGCTATAAGTGTCATGCCCATACGACACTTTTTAGTAATTTGACCTCAGATGACCCTGGGTGACCTTGGATGACCCTAAATTACCTTCCGAAACTTTGACTCTAAATGTTGACTGTACCCACCAAGTTTCATGTCCATATGACAGTTTTTAGTAATTTGACCTCAGATGACCCTTGGGTGACCTCGGATGAACCCGAAATAACCTTCCGAACATTTGACTCTAAATGTTGACTGTACCCACCAAGTTTCATGCCCATACAACAGTTTTAGTAATTTGACCTCAGATGACCCTGGGTGACCCCGAAATGCCCTTCCAAAAATTTGACTCTTAATGTTGACAGTGACCACAAAAAAAGGTTAATTATTGTCTTATCTTTCTGCTTCACATATATCAACATCAGCCATGTAATAAAGCCAAAAAACTTTTTTAAGAGTGTCTCTTGTACATTAAAGTATAGGAAACTGAAAACTTTAAAGCATGTTTTCTGGAAGAAGGAAGCACTTTTTATTAAAAGTGTAGAACAAGCCAGGAGCTTTGAACTGTTCTTTTTACCCTCTGAAATGGCCTTTACTGTGGTGCTAAATGTGCAGAAACCATCTGGCTTCGGGGGGCTTCGCCCCCTCGACCCCTACATGGGGCTTTGCCCTGGACCCACCAGGGGCCCTTAAGCGTGCCCCGGACCCCTGGCCGTGTTGCTTGCGAGCTTCGGCTCGCTGCGCTCACTACGCTCGCAAGTTCTGGATTTTTTGGGTCAGCCTGTGACATCTCTGGGGGTCGCACGTTCTTCAAACTTGGTGGGTGGGTGCATCTTCACCCCAGACAGAACAAGTTTGTATTGGTTAGTGCGTCAAGGTCACCCAAGGTCATCCAGGGGCCATCTGAGGTCAAATGACTAAAAACTGTCGTATGGGCATGAAACTTGGTGGGTACAGTCAACATTTAGAGTCAAATGTTCGGAAGATTATTTCGGGTCATCCGAGGTCACCAGGGTCATCTGAAGTCAAATCACTAAAAACTGTCGTATGGGCATGAAACTTGGTGGGTACAGTCAACAATTAGAGTCAAATGTTCAGAAGATTATTTCGGGGTCATCCGAGGTCACCCAGGGGTCATCTGAGGTCAAATTACTAAAAACTGTCGTATGGGCATGAAACTTGGTGGGTACAGTCAACATTTAGAGTCAAATGTTCGGAAGATTATTTCGGGATCATCCGAGGTCACCCAGGGGTCATCTAAGGTCAAACTACTAAAAACTGTCGTATGGGCATGAAACTTAGTGGGTACAGTCAACATTTAGAGTCAAATGTTCAGAAGATTATTTCGGGGTCATCCGAGGTCACCCAGGGATCATCTGAGGTCAAATTACTAAAACTGTCGTATGGGCATGAAACTTGGTGGGTACAGTCAACATTTAGAGTCAAATGTTAGGAAGGTTATTTCAGGTTCATCGAGGTCACCCAAGGGTCATCTGAGGTCAAATTACTAAAAACTGTCATATGGGCATGAAACTTGGTGGGTACAGTCAACATTTAGAGTCAAAGTTTCGGAAGGTAATTTCGGGGTCATCCAAGGTCACACAGGGGTCATCTGAGGTCACATTACTAAAAAACTGTCATATGGGCATGAAACTTGGTGGGTACAGTCAACATTTAGAGTCAGTTTTGGAAGGTAATTTAGGGGTCATCCAAGGTCACCCAGGGGTCATCTGAGCTCAAATTACTAAAAACTGTCGTATGGGCATGGTGGGTACAGTTAACATGCTTTAAAGTTTTCAGTTTCCTATACTTTAATGTACAAGAGACACTCTTAAAAAAGTTTTTTGGCTTTATTACATGGCTGATGTTGATATATGTGAAGCAGAAAGATAAGACAATAATTAACCTTTTTTTGTGCTTGGCATCCACTGCCTCCCCCACCCCACCGGCAGGCACCCCACCATGGGCCTTGACAGTAGTTAGAATTTCAGGACGACAAACATTTTAGCAGATGTAGCACCCCAAAAGAGACCATTTTTGACATAACAACCTGTTTTAGACATTTTTTTTGAAAAAATGCTTCCTTCACCCTAAAAAGGTGGTTTTAAATGTTCAGTTTCCTATCCTTTTGTACATGAGAGACATTCTTCAAAGTCTTTTTTTTGGCCTAATAACTTGGCCTACATGACCGAAATTGATATATATATAATGTGCAATATAAAAACAATATTTCATTAATTTTCCCCTCCCCCTCAACTTCGAGTGTGTGGGAGGGGGGCCACATGGGGGGTACTAGTGTGCATGAAGACTACATTGTATGATAGACCATTTTTGACATAAAACCTGTTTTAGACATTTTTTGAAAAAATGCTTCCTTCACCCTAAAAAGGTGGTTTTAAATGTTCAGTTTCCTATACTTTTGTACATGAGAGACATTCTTCAAAGTCTTTTTTTGGCCTAATAACTGAAATTGATATATATATAATGCGCAATATAAAAACAATATTTCATTAAATTTTTGACCCCCCCTCAACTTCGAGTGTGTGGGAGGGGGGCCACATGGGGGGGGTACTAGTGTGCATGAAGACTACATTGTATGATAGACCATTTTGACATAAAACCTGTTTTAGACATTTTTTGAAAAAATGCTTCCTTCACCCTAAAAAGGTGGTTTTAAATGTTCAGTTTCCTATACTTTTGTACATGAGAGACATTCTTCAAAGTCTTTTTTTGGCCTAATAACTGAAATTGATATATATATAATGCGCAATATAAAAACAACATTTCATTAAATTTTTGACCCCCCTCAACTTTGAGTGTGTGGGAGGGGGCCACATGGGGGGGGGGTACTAGTGTGCATGAAGAATACATTGTATGATAAGAGTAATTTGTTAAACATATAGAGTGATGTCACTAACACCACAAATTGGGACTAAAATAGTAGGCCTATCCCAAGGGAAATACATAGGTCTACACACACTCAGATGACCCCTGGATGACCTCGGGTGACCTTGACGCACTAACCAATACAAACTTGTTCTGTCTGGGGTGAAGATGCACCCACCCACCAAGTTTGAAGAACGTGCGACCCCTAGTCTCTGAGAAAATAGGTTTTTGCATTTTATGCATAAATTATGCAAATTAGGTACTTAATTACCATATTTTGCGCTGAAAATCAAATCGGGTTGAGATCCTCTGGTCATACTACCCCTACCACGTTATGTTGACCGTACCCACCAAGTTTCGTGCCCATACGACAGTTTTTAGTCATTTGACCTCAGATGACCCCTGGATGACCTCGGGTGACCTTGACGCACTAACCAATACAAACTTGTTCTGTCTGGGGTGAAGATGCACCCACCCACCAAGTTTGAAGAATGTGCGAACCCTACATTAGTCTCCGAGAAAATAGGTTTTTGCATTTTATGCATAAATTATGCAAATTAGGTACTTAATTACCATATTTTGCGCTGAAAATCGAATCGGGTTGAGATCCTCTGGTCATACTACCCCCTACAACGTTTCATCATCATAGGGCTTAGGGACCTTACAAATCCACCAGATACAGCTCCACAAGGCGGATTTCTTCAGATTTCCAACCATATTTTGTAGAATCGTTCCGCAAAAATTATGTAAATTAACAACTAAATGCGCATACTTTTCGCCGAAAAACTAATCAGGTGATCAGCAGGTGTGTATCATTCTTGTCACTAGGTTTCGTTACCATGCGCCCGACGGATCTTGAGATAGTCTGTCCACAAACTCCGCTATCAATTTGCGCTGATTTTTGCATAAATTATGCAAATTAGCTATGTTAATTTGCATATTTTTCACCGAAAACACACGGTTACGGAGCAAACTTGGATACCCTCCCTCCCACCAAGTAGCGTCGCCGTAGGTCTTACGGTTCCCCAGATACAGCTCCGGACGGACACACATACATCCACACCCCCCCCACACCCCTCCACCCCACACACGCACGGACAGACAGAAATAGTGACTACTAAGTCCCATCCTGAACAAAGTTCAGGCAAGACAAAAATGGGGTTTGCTTGGGCCTTTTGATGCATGGGCATTAAAAATAGCCAAAATCTTATTGGAAATAAGCTTAATTTGGCAATTATGTTTTGATATCCCAATCTTTTGTTTTCCATCTTCTCCAATTCAGTGATTTTTTTCCATTTCCATCAATCTTGCCACCTTAATCTAGACTATGTAGAGTTAAACTGATCTATAATGGACAATGTATTCAGTAGTATCTAATAAATGAAAATGTGTGCATGACAACCATCTACTATACTAAAATAATAAGCGGTCTCTGTCTGTCTATCTGTCTGTCTGTCCGGCTATGCGTTCCGCCGTGCTGCGACGCATCGATCCGATATTTGGGACATGGGTAGGTGCCGGGAAAAGCATGTTGACCGTGTGGTTTTGAAGGTCATCGGAGGTCAAGGTCAAAGGTCAAATTTTCAAACTTTGTCCGATCGGGCCCAAATTTGGTGGGTGGGACCCTTGATACAAGGGGAATATAGGGCGAAATAAAATCGAGGTCAACCGAGGGCAAAGGTCATTACGGAGGGTCAAATTTCAAACTTTGTCCGATCGGGCTCAAACTTGGTAGGTGGAATCCTTTATATGAGGGAGCATGAAAAACATTATATGGAGGTCATCCGAGGTCAAAGGCCAAAGGCCATGGCTTTCAAACTTTGTCCTAACGGGCTCAAACTTGGTGGGTGGCATCCTCGATACAAAATTGAGGTCAGCCAGTGCTCTCACAGCATCAGGGCTCTCACAGCTGCAGGTGCACTAGTCTATACTAATAAAATAATAAGCGGTCTCTATCTGTCTATCTGTCTATCTATCTATCTGTCTGTCTGTCTGTCCGGCTATGCGTTTCGCCGCGCTTCGACGCATGGTGCTGAAATTTGGGATATAGATAGGTATTGGGAAAAGCATGTTGGCCATGTGGTTTTGAAGGTCATCGGAGGTCAAGGTCAAAGGTCAAAGGTCAAAATTTCAAACTTTGTCCGATCGGGCCCAAACTTGGTGGGTAGAATCCTTGATAGGAGGGGAATATAATGCACGAAATAAAATCGAGGTCAACCGAGGTCAAAGGTCATTACGGAGGGGTCAAATTTCAAACTTTGCCCGATCGGGCTCAAACTTGGTGGGTCGAAACCTTCATATGAGGGGAGCATGAAAAACATATGGAGGTCATCCGAGGTCAAAGGTCATGGATGTCAAACTTTGTCCTATCGGGCTCAAACTTGGTGGGTGGAATCCTTGATACGAGGGGAATATATGGGCAAAACAAAATTGAGGTCAACCGAGGTCAAAGGTCATGTAGGGGCTAAATTTAAAGTTTGCCCTATTGGGCTTAAACTTGATAGGTGGAATCCTTCGTATGAGGGGAGCATGAAAAAAATTACACCGAGGTCAAAGGTCATCTGGGGTCAAACAGTATCGCTACCATGCCAGTGCTCTCACAGCATCAGGGCTCTCATAGCTGCAGGTGCACTAGTATATTAAAATATCATATTTGAGTGTTGTACCTTTTTTGTTATTTTGTCAGTGATTTGAAGGGGACTAGCTGTGCAGCACTACAGAGCACCAAACCAAACGACCTTAGGAATTATTTAACCTTTACAAATTATGGCAATTCTGTTAAAAAGCTATAATGTTACATACTAAAGAAAGTGATTTGTACTGCATAAAATTATTCAGTAGTAAATGTGTATGATATAATAAAAGCTCATCAAAGTTATTTGAAAATGCACCTGTTATTTTGAATCATACAGGGTGTCCCAAAAGTCTCAATACCATTTTGAACGTTCATATCTTTCACTAGAATTGGCCGAGGGGAAATCAAAATACAATTTGGAAAGAGTAAATTCATGCAATTTTTTTGATACCAAATATAATACATTTTCCTTCGTTAACCCTAACACCCAAAAATCTTACAAAATCTTACGATGAAAAATTCTGCGCATGCATGAATCCCAGGGTCTGCGATGACGCAATCAGCCTAAGTGTTATATGAGCACGGAATTGCTGGCTGCCCGCAATAACCCGATGTAGCTACCGGTCCGTGATCGTATGCGGTTGGCATGCGAGGGTCATAGGTTGAATCCCGGGGTGCCAAGTCAAAATTCTTCTTCTCCTTGACTTTTTGGATCTTCTTTGACTTCCGATCCCAAAAAGCAGGGTCCAGTGTTAGGGTTAATAAGACATACATGACCAATGAACAATATACCTCAAATGCGACATGTCAATACTGGTAACTAACAATGGACAAAGCTAAAATATGGGACTGCCTAATCCTCAGGGACAAACAAGAAAGGAGCATGTAAGTATGATATCTACATTGTTCATTAAAATTGTTGAGATACTTTTGATACGGTAATGCAAATAAGGCCCCCACTACCCTGATCAATGTTATATCCTATTTGTTGCCTCACATGTACCTAGTGGCACCTAGCATAGATTGGTGGGAAAGAGGGAGGGGTTGGATGTTAGAAAATGTTTAGGCTTGACACCAAAGAAATCTCCATTTCAGCATGTTAAAAATAATGGAAATAAGTCCACATTTTTCATAGTGTTTTGATAAGGATTGTAGTTTTAAATATTTTGATTGTTTGTTTTTTTGTCCCTCAGGAAAGACAGTATCTATATAATAATACGCTATTCTCTGTCTGTAGATCTGTCTGTCTGTCTGTCTGTGACTGCTAATGTGAGGCCACCTTAGGTCATACGGGGCTCAAACTTGGTGGGTGGGTGCAGCTTTGTATGAGGAAGAACAAGTTTATATTTTTTAAGGTCAAAGGTCAAGGACGGGGTCAAGTTCAATTGTAGTCTAATTTCAAATACTTTAAATGGCAAATTTAGCCATGCCATTGTGTTGACCTTGGACTATCAAACAAAAGTTTCCACGGTGACCTTTTTGTCAGACCAACGGTTAAGAGGTCAACGGTCAAGAAAGGAAACAATTTCAAACTGCCCCTATGAAGCTCAAACTTGGTGGGTGGATGGAACTAGGAATAACAAATAAAAGTGTCCACGATGACCTTTTTGTCAGACCTACGGTTAAGAGGTCATAGGTCAAGTAAGGTAACAATTTCAAATTGCTCCTATGGAGCTCAAACTTGGTGGGTGGGTGGACCTTGGACTAACAAACAAACATTTCCACGGTGACCTTTTCATCATACCTACGGTTAAGAGGTCATAGGTCAAGAAAGGTAACAATTTCAAATTGCTCTTATGGAGCTCAAACTTGGTGGGTGGGTGGACCTTGGACTAACAAACAAAAAGTTTCCACGGTGACCTTTTTCGTCAGACCTACGGTTAAGAGGTCATAGGTCAAGAAATGTCAAAATTTTCAATTGTATGCATCTCAAACTTGGTCATAGGTCAAGAAAGGTCAAAATTTCAAATTGCCCCTCTGGTGAGAGGGTGGACCTTGACTAACAATCAAAAAGTTTCCACGGTGATCTTTTCTTCAGACCTACGGTTAAGAGGTCAAAGGTCAAAAAGGTAAAAATTTCAAATTGCCTGTGGAGCTCATACTTGGTGGGTAGGTGGAAATTGGACTAACAAACAAAAGTTCCATTGTGACCTTTTGTCAGACCTACGGTTGAGAGGTCAAAAAACAAAGATTTCAAATTGCTCATGGAGCTCAAACTTGGTCGGTGGGTGTACCTTTGGCCAAAGAAGCCCAGGTTTGAGATCTGCAAAAGCTAATAACTATGACAGCCGAGAACCGCTTGAAATACGGGTAACCGCCTAGTCTATATAATAATCGCTATTCTCTGTCTCTCTGTCTGTTTGTCTGTCTGTCTGTGACTGCTAATGTGAGGCCGTCGTAGGTCGTACGGGGCCCAAACTCGGTGGGTGGGTGAAGTTCTGTCCTGGCAAGAAGAAGTTTATGTTTTTTAAGTCATCTGACCCTGGGGCCCCCTCCCAGGGGTCATCTGAGGTCAAATTACTAAAACTGTCGTGTGAGGCCGTCGAGGTTGTACAGGGGCCCAAACTATGTGGGTGGTTATTGTTCTGTCCTGGCAAGATGAAGCTCATGTTCGTTAAGTCATCTGACCCCGGGCCCCCTCCCAGGGGTCATCTGAGGTCAAATTACTAAAAACTGTCGTATGGGCATGAAACTTGGTGCGTACAGTCAACATTTGGAGCCAAAATTTTGGAAGGTAATTTTGGGGTCATCCGAGGTCACCCAGGGGTCATCTGAGGTCAAATTACTAGTAAGTGACGTATGGGCATGAAACTTGGTGGGTACAGACAATATTTAGAGCCAACATTTTGGAAGGTCATTTTCGGGTCATCCGAGGTCACCCAGGGGTCATCTGAGGCCAAATTAGTAAAAACTGTCGTATGGGCATGAAACTTGGTGGGTACAGACAACATTTAGAGCCAAAATTTTGGAAGGTCATTTTGGGGTCATCCGAGGGCACCCAGGGGTCATCTGAGGTCAAATTAGTAAAAACTGTCATATGTGCATGAAACTTGGTGGATACAGTTAACATTTAGAGCCAAATTTTTGGAAGGTCATTTTGGGGTCAGGGGCATCTGAGGTCAAATTAGTAAAAACTGTCATATGGGCTTGAAACTTGGTGGGTACAGTCACCATCAGCCAGGTAATCGCGCCCAGCCGAGAACCGCCAAATATGGGTAACCGCCTAGTCTATATTATAATACGCTATTCTCTGTCTGTGTGTCTGTCTGTGACTGCTAATGTGAGGCCACCGCAGGTCATACGGGGCTCAAACTTGGTGGGTGGGTGCAGCTTGGTATGAGAAAGAACAAGTTTATATTTTTTAAGGTCAAAGGTCAAGGACGGGGTCAAGTTCAATTGAAGTCTAATTTCAAATACTTTAAATGGCAAATCTAGCCATGCCATTGTGTTGACCTTGGACTATCAAACAAAAGTTTCCACGGTGACCTTTTTGTCAGACCAACGGTTAAGAGGTCAAAGGTCAAGAAAGGTAAAAATTTCAAACTGCCCCTATGAAGCTCAAACTTGGTGGGTGGATGGAACTTGGAATAACAAATAAAAGTTTCCACGATGACCTTTTCGTCAGACCTACGGTTAAGAGGTCATAGGTCAAGAAAGGTAAAAATTTCAAATTGCCCCTACGGAGCTCAAACTTGGTGGGTGGGTGGACCTTGGACTAACAAACAAAAGTTTCCAAAGTGACCTTTTCATCATACCTACAGTTAAGAGGTCATAGGTCAAGAAAGGTAACAATTTCAAATTGCTCCTATGGAGCTCAAACTTGGTGGGTGGGTGGACCTTGGACTAACAAACAAAAGTTTCCACAGTGAGCTTTTCATCATACCTACGGTTAAGAGGTCATAGGTCAAGAAAGGTAACAAATTCAAATTGCTCCTATGGAGCTCAAACTTGGTGGGTGGGTGGACCTTGGACTAACAAACAAAAGTTTCCACGGTGATCTTTTCGTCAGACCTACGGTTAAGAGGTCATATGTCAAGAAATGTCAAAATTTTTCAATTGTCCCTATGGATCTCAAACTTGGTGGGTGGGTGGACCTTGGACTAACAAACAAAAGTTTCCACAGTGACCTTTTCGTCAGACCTACGGTTAAGAGGTCATAGGTCAAGAAAGGTCAAAATTTCAAATTGCCCCTCTGGAACTCACACTTGACATGCTTGATGGGTGGGTGGACCTTGGACTAACAAACAAAAGTTTCCACGGTGATCTTTTCTTCAGACCTACAGTTAAGAGGTCAAAGGTCAAAAAGGTAAAAATTTCAAATTGCCTATGGAGCTCATACTTGGTGGGTAGGTGGAAATTGGACTAACAAACAAAAGTTCCATTGTGACCTTTTTGTCAGACCTACGGTTGACAGGTCAAAAACAAATATTTCAAATTGCTCATGGAGCTCAAACTTGGTCGGTGGGTGTAACTTTGGCCAAGGAAGCCCAGGTTTTGCGTTTGTTAGGTCATCCATGGTCAACGATTTTGAGATCTACAAAAGCCAATAACTATGACAGCCGAGAACCGCGAAATACGGGTAACCGCCTAGTAATAACATAATATAATGACAGTATTATTGTTTACAATTTCCTTATTTTGGTGTCATTATGGTTAACTTTAATTCAAATCTTGTTATTCGTTGTTTGTATGTTTGACTTGAGAAATAAATTCCTAATTAGTCCTTATTTTTCTTTTTTCCTACATCAAATTAATAATAATGTTATTATTCAGCTGCAAGTTTGTAGTTTAATTTGCTTGTTAAGTGTGTATGCTGTATGGTAAGCACTATATACAATTTTATTGTTGTGTTATATGTTATCTCAAATTGTTGGTGGTATTATAGATGTCTTAGATTATAGATTATAATTGAGCGATACGTGGCACCAAAATGCTTAAGTGAAACAAAGTATTGATGTAAAGAGCAAATGTTGTTTTTTCTAACAGCTTCTTATATTTCTAAGAGAATAATCCTCTCTCAAACTATCATAATAAGTATGATAAATGTCGTGAATGAACAACTTTGGAAAATTTTTGGATGGGAGGGCAAAAAGGCAATTATAGAAATGATAATTTAAAAATGGTGTAACAAACTTAATAGTCCTGATGTTGCTTTATTTTCAGAGAAAGGGTCAGCCTTTTTGTTTTAATATTTGGATCCCTGGGCCCATAATATTCACATCTGAAACTGTGTAATAAAATCAACACTTAACAACGTACTTGAATAGTGCTACTTAATGGTTTTTGCCATTGTTATGTTCCATGCATTACTCTCTTCTCAGTGCCTCGGATGAGATAACAAGATAGACAGGCTATATATACTTTGATCAGCTCGTAATCGGCGGGCCTTATTACATCGAGGATTAATATTTTATTTTGAGAATTTATTGTCTTGTGACATCTCGCCAGAAGCATCACAAATTATTAATTGAATTCCTGTACTTTGTCTACTTTCTTTAACACACAAAATATAGGCCAGACAGGTCAACTATTAGCACTCTTAACGTAGGTCTACTTTTTGGCGTATGTGGTAAAAGCCTAACATTTCCCGCCTATTAAGAGCTGATCAAACTAAATGTGCTTCTTCTTCTTTTATTATTATTATTATTATTATTATTACTAGGCGGTTACCCATATTTGGCGGTTCTCGGCTGCACGCGATTACCTGGCTGATGGTGACGGTACCCACCAAGTTTCATACCCAATTACCCATATGACAGTTTTACTAATTTGACCTCAGATGACCCCTGGTGACCCCAAAATGACCTTCCAAAAATTTAGCTCTAAATGTTGACTGTATACCCACCAAGTTTCATGCCCATATGACAGTTTTTACTAATTTGACCTCAGATGACCTGTGGGTGACCTCAAAATGACCTCCCAAAAATTTGGCTCTAAATGTTGTCTGTACCCACCAAGTTTCATGCCCATACGACAGTTTTTAGTAATTTGACCTCATATGACCTGTGGGTGACCTCGGATGACCCCGAAACGACCTTCCAAATTTTTGGCTCTAAATGTTGACTGTACCTACCAAGTTTCATGCCCATACGACAGTTTTTAGTAATTTGACCTCAGATGACCCCTGGGAGGGGGCCCCGGGGTCAGATGACTTAACGAACATAAACTTCTTCTTGCCATGACAGAACTACACCTACCCACCGAGTTTGGGCCCCGTACAACCTACGACGGCCTCACATTAGCAGTCACAGACAGACAAACAGATCTACAGACAGATCCACAGACAGAGAATAGCGTATTATTATATAGATTATTATTATTATTATTATTATTTAAGTGAAACAGCATTGTAGTCTCAGGCTATTACCAAATCTATCAAATCAATTGACCTTCATCTCCACACCTGTATGGCAACTCCATTAGGTATACATTAAGCATATCTTATATTATTCTCTCTTCATTGTGAAACTTGGAATATAAGTGTTATTAATTCATAATTGAGCTCAAAATAATGTTAAGGATATGTAAGAGAGGAGTTTCATAGGACTATAAATCACTGAACATTCTTCCTGATCATGCTCAGACCAGCAAATATAGATATAATTATTCTTTAAAACTGACCCAACGTCACACTATTGGTTGATATAATCATGTGATCAGTGACTCTATTCCTTGTAATCTGTTCAGATTTGATATAGAACATTTTTCATAGGTGTTGCTTTTCTAGTTGTTTTGCATCCATATTTGGTACAGAAGCTGGGCGAAGTCAGTATCAACAAACCATTTCACTCACATTTGCATTTTTAACTGTAGAACTGAAGTGACTACTGTATATGGACTGATAGGAAGGTAACACACCTATGAAGTGACAATTTATGTCAAATCAATGATTACTGTAAAGTGTGCTGAGTGTGCTGTAAAGTGTGCTGAGGCTTGTGGCCCGGGCTTGTGGATCAATGTCTAGGCGTTAATTTGTGCCTGTGCGTAGCGCACTATAAATCACTGCGCTTTATTACAACTGTTGAAATACAAACATATCACAACTTTCTTTTTTGATTGTGAAAGAAATTGTTGCTGGCACTAAATAATTTCATCATGGATGCTGCTCAAAAGAACAACATTTGTTTGGGGGCAGATAATATCATCAATGTAACTGATCCAGCTTTAGCAATGGCATGGATTTTCTCGGTTAAAGATGCAGCTATGTACTTTTTTCTAGGGCCACTAGTGAGTGCTTTTGGCATATTAGGAAATGTTATCTTCTTGATCTCAGTCTTGACAATTCCAGAAATGAAGAGTAGCTTGACTGCTTTCATGAGCAACGTAGCCATCGCAGATGTTTTCTTTATAGCCGTTGTATGTTTTTGGGCAGGTTTGGATTATTTGATCACGGATGTAATCCAGGATTTTCTGCATAGTTCAAATCTAGATTGTTATTTTCTTGTTATATCTGTGGGTCTCCCATACAATGTGTCATTGGCATTTCTCACAATGATTTCTGTGGAAAGATATCTGGCAATTTGCACACCTATCAACCACCACATGATGAAAGGAGAAAGGCGTACATTGAAGATGATAATTGCAGCATGGTTAATTGGTTCAGCACTGACTCTAGTACAAGCATCTGGATATAAAATTCATCCAACCTGTTTCATTTGGCCTCCTGAAGAAGCATTCTCACACCTACCTGTTAATGTTGCATTTTGCGAGTCATATATGGTATATCCACAAGTACTCTTAGTGGGTGTATTCTTTAGTTGCTTTCTGATTAACAGCTCTATTTCTGTCAAAATTATTTTAGTTTTGATGAACAGAAAACTTATAAACAATAGTGAACAAATGCAGTTAGTTCAGAATCAAGTTACTCGTACATTGGTTCTCAATAACATACTCTTTTTCCTCTGTCAATTGCCAATTCGATTTGAATTCCTGGATGAAATACTTAACATTGACTTTTTAAATGTAAAACAAAACAACACATTTTACAGCATAGGGTATTTTTTTCTACTGCTGAACTCCTGTATCAACCCAATCCTGTATGTCTGTTGCTGTCAAAAATTTTGTCATGCAATGCGCGATACTCTCAAAAAGATTTGCTGTTCTTGCTTATCTTCTTACAGTCCCCGTGGTATTGAGACTGGTATTAGTGCAATAAGTGGACCACACCAAGAGAACAGAAATCCAAATTGAATGTGAAATAAGTTCATGCAACTGGCAGATAGTCATGCATGATATATACGGCACTAAATCTTCAGTAAACTTCTAAACATTATCAAACTTGAATAGTGAACAGTCAATGTAGCTTGTCAATAAGTAGATTGAAGCAATTCACGCAATTTGTCGGCTTCATCCCAACGTGAATAAACAACTTTTCGAGAAAATGGGGTTTGAAGAAATAACAATATAAAATAAAGTTGTGTCAATCAGACATTCATTATATTATATGTGCAATTTCTGTAGTAAAATCAATATATTTTATCTTTATATAACTTTCAAAAGAAATAAAGACATATCACTTCTGGCAAATTGAAAACAATAAGTACGAGTATGAAACACACAGAACACAATACCCTAAGCTGAGGTCGCCGTATAACCCCTGTGGCGTTTCTTTACATCGGCTTCATTTCCATAGTGGTGTAAGGCGACCCTAGCCACTATGGAATGAAGCGAGGTAATATGCCAGTAAAATGTGGTGTAAGGTGGATATGCCACTAGATGGAAAACAGTAGTATCTAGTAAATGTGTGTATAACAACAATATATTAAAATGTCAGAATTATTTGAATGTTGTACCTTTTAGCTGTCTGTTATTTTGTTGGTGATTTGAAGTGGACTATGCAGCAGTGCACTGAGCATCAAATAAAAAACAAACAACCTAAGGTACTATTTAACCTTTACAAATTGGTAACAATTCTGTGAATAAGTTGCATACTAAAGAAAGTTATTTGTAACAAAAAATTATATATATTCCGAAGTAAATGTGTATCATGAATAGAACACAAGCATATAAAAAAGTTTAAAACATTATTAAACATGAACAGAAAACAGTCAATGTAGCTCGTCACTAAGATCTATAATCTGCACATAATAGTTATGTTAGGCGGGCAGCCTAACTTCATTTCTTTCTTGCCATTTCTTTCTGCTTTCTTTAAGTTAGGCGTGCAGCCTAACTTATTTCTTTCTTGCCATTTCTTTCCTCTTTCTTCTTTCTTCTCACAATTTGCTACTGCTTCCACATCGTTGATCGGATTTCGACCAAACTCAGTCACAAGCAGTATTGGGTAGCTGGCTACAAAAGTTATGGGTTGTTTAACGTCAGAGGTCATCCAAGGGGTCACAGGGGTCAAAAAAGGTCATCTTGACCGAAAATACTCCAATTGAGCTGAAATTTATATGCAATGATCCTTATGACATTATAAACATGTTTAAAATATTTTAAAATTTATTTAAGGTCATTAAGGGGGTCATAAAGGGGCCAAAGGTCAAGTTTTTCAAAATGCTTCAATTGAGCTGAAATTTAAATGCAATGATCCTTATGACATCCTAAACATTTTAAAAATATTTTAAAATTCATTTAAGGTCATTAAGAGTCATAAAGTGGGTCAAAGGTCAAGTTATTTAAAATGCTCCAATTGAGCTGAAATTTAAATGCAATAATCCTTATGACATTCTAAACATGTTTAAAATATTTCAAAATTCATTCAAGGTCATTACGGGGTCATAAATGGGTCAAAGGTCCAGTTTTTTAAAATGCTCCAATTGAGCTGAAATTTAAATGCAATGATCCTTATGACATTCTCAACATGTTTTAAATATATTGAAATTCATTTAAGATCATTAAGGGGGTCATGCAGAGGTCAAAGGTCAATTTTTCAAAATGCCAGCTTTCCACGATCAAGGTAGGCTATATTAAAACGGCAATTAATGAAAATTTAGAAAAAATTTTATTATTAAAATTAATCTTATCCAGCACACTAGTATTGCTGCTTGATCAGATCATCACAGTCATCCGCCTAACTTCCCTCGTGCCCTTGCAAAGGGCAAAGTTGCTCTAGTTCTTTCTTTCTTTCTTTCTTTCTTTCTTCTCACAATTTGCTACTACTTCCACATCCTTGATCGGATTTCGACCAAACTCAGTCACAAGCAGTATTGGGTAGCTGGCTACAAAAGTTATGGGTTGTTTAAAGTCAGAGGTCATCCAAGGGGTCGCAGGGGTCAAAAAAGGTCATTTTAACCGAAAATACTCAAATTGAGCTGAAATTTATATGCAATGATCCTTATAACATTCTAAACATGTTTAAAATATTTTGAAATTTATTTAAGGTCATTAAGGGGCCATAAAGGGGTCAAAGGTCAAGTGTTTTAAAATGCTCTAATTGAGCTGAAATTTAAATGCAATGATCCTTATGTCATTCTAAACATATTTAAAATACTTTAAAATTCATTTAAGGTCATTAAGGGGTCATAAAGGGGTCAAAGGTCAAGTTTTCAATTCAGCTTCAATTGAGCTGAAATTAAGGGGTCATACAGAGGTCAAAGGTTGATTTTTCAAATTGCCAGCTTTCCACGATCAAGGTATATTAAAACAGCAATTAATGAATCAGTCTTATTAAAATTAATCTTATCCAGCACAGTAATTGCTGCTTGATCAGATCGTCACAATCATCCGCCTAACTTACCTCGTGCCCTTGCAAAGGGCACAGTTGCTCTAGTTTAATTCTTCTTTCTTATGAGTGTACTTGCACCATTTATTATTGAACCATAACTTAAACACTTGTAAGTAAATCAAAATCAGACTGAGATTTGAGAAGTTTACAGTACAATACTAACCACACCAGTAAACTGATTAAGATACTGAGACATTTTCTTATTTTCGAAGCGGTAGCCCATGCTTTATCTTTCTCAGCCTTAAGAATAATTGCATGGACATTTGCAATGTTAGCATTTCTACAGGGCACTAGAAAATTTACTTCTGTTTAAGATGTTGCAAGCTGCAGATTGTTATAGAAACAAAATGTGAAAAATCAGATGGCGATTTTCATTACTATCGTGAGATCGTGGTACCGAAAAGAAAAACAGCAAAATTAAGAACACTAATTGGCCCTGGTCAAGTAAATAAAGGAATTGAAGAAAATATCAGTGACAGATGGGGTTTGCTTGGGCCTTTTGCTAAATGGACATGAAAAATAGCCAATATTTTAGGTGGAGAAATCAGCTTAATTTGGCAATTATCTTTGATGTTTTCTGTGTTTTCCATTTTCTACTCCAATTCTGTGATTTTACATCAAACTTGCCACTTTAATCTAGACTAAATGTAAAGTTAAACTGATCTACAGTAAGCCAAATAATGAAGGTACCAGTTGTGTTCACCCTTCTATATACTAAATAAAGACAAATATGTCCAAATTAAAACAATCAGCCAATACTCTTTAACTCTGATTTAAGACCTTATTTGTTGAGAATTAAAGAAACGGTGATCTAAAACCTAACGAAGGAACAAAAACAAAAGGTGTTCTTATCAATGAATATACACAACACTAGTTTTAATGTGCTAATCAATGGAAGCACAACACTTTCTCTTCTTCACAAATGCTTTTTGTACAAATCAATATGGCATGCAATGGAGCAAACTGCCAACTTTTAAATTGACATCTCCTTGGGTTTTTGGATCGCTGTGTCTTTATTTCTTGGACAATATCAACGAATGAGGTCTTAAATTTGAGCTAAAAGATCTGGCTATTGGCTGCTGGTTCCAATTGTCCTATGGACGCAATAAGTAGACCAAACACAACTATTGCCGGAGCTGGATCTTTACCATCCGAATCTTTTATTTCCTTTCATTTACACAGTTGATCAAGTGTCAACTGTGTTCTTCATACTTAATTTAATATCACATATCACCTCAGACAGCTATATCTGAGAGTATACACAGTTGACAGGAAATCAACTGTCTATATTATCTTCATACTTTTAATATCACTTCAGACAGCTATATCATCTGATATTTTAAATAGATATAAATTCAAATTCATTAGCGCCTCAGACAGCTATATCATCTGGCTTAAATTCAAATTCATTAGCGCCTCAGACAGCTATATCATCTGGCTTAAATTCAAATTCATTAGCGCCTCAGACAGCTATATCATCTGGCTTAAATTCAAATTCATTAGCGCCTCAGACAGCTATATCATCTGGCTTATTCTTTAAAAGCAATATATATCAATCATTGAAATCATATATGTATCAGACAGCAATATCATCTGATACCCTTTTTACGCAATCAGACAGCTATATCATCTGATGCCATTTATGGTCCTGAAGTGAGACGACCCACTTCAAATCCCAAACAGCATATTTGGCTTGGACCTAATCATTACTCATTTCCGGAATTAGGACAACCCCATTCAATTTCCAAACAGCCTAATTTGGAATTGACATTAAATATTAAGTATGTGAAAACATTCCCAATGACTTGCTCAAATGCAGCAATGTATCTCCATTTTGATTCATATATTGGACAAAATGGTAAAAAGCAAAAGAAACAATGCCATTTAATATCATATTTTTTATAAAGGGAGTGGTGGGTGGGTTTTAAAATTTTCCTGACCTCTTCGGATGGTATCGAAACAGCTTATGAATTTTCCGGCAACAATTTCTGAGAAAACAGCCACGCCCCCAGAACCGCTGCCTATGATTGGCTACTGGCACGCGACTCGACACAGGGCATGGATGCACAACAGGTGTCGGACTGATGTCACAACACGCATGGCACCACCTTTTATTGATCTACAGGACAATGAAACCCTTTTCAACAAAACCCAGGGCTTATTACGCCAATGACAATTTTGGTTTTGATTGAAGTTTGCTCAATCAAAACCCGATTATGACATATCTGTCTTTGGTTAGGATATAAACTGGTGAACGTAACTGGTACCTTAATTTTTTGGCTTACTGTATAATGGACAATGTATTCAGTAGAATCTTGTATATGTATGCATGACAACACTACACTTCGATACTTGCCACTTTAATCTAGACACTGTAAAGTCAAACTGATCTATAATGGACAATTTCAGTAGTATCTTGTAAATGTGTGCATGACAACACTATGCATTATAGATTAAAATATCAGGATTATTTGAATGTTGTACAACACTTCATAAGCAAGATAATTATTTTACAGTTTGTAGTTACTGAGGTAATTATGAAGAGCAATTTGTTACAATAATTGAATCACATATGCATAAATACTGCACTTTCAAGTAAAAGATAATAATGAATGTGTGTGCACTAAATCTAATGACAAAATAAGCAAAATTCTGCAAGAAAATATAGTTGCATTAAGGTCTAGACTAAAGTGACAAGTCTTTAAATTTTGTGTTCTTTTGCATTTTCTAAAACTTACAGATTCTAGGAAAATCTGGCCAGTAAATTACATGTAATGATAATTGATGTTTTAAAAACACTATGTAAAAATCCAATACCCAGATCCAAGTCATTACTATCGTGAGATCATGGTACCGAAAAAGAAAATGGCAAAATTAAAGCCACAAATCCGCCCTGTGCAAGTAAAATAAAGGAATTGAAGAAAACATCAGCAAACGACCGGGTTTGCCTGGGCCTTTTTCTAAATGGACATTAAAAAATAGCCAATAATTTACATGTAAATATAAGCTGAATTTGGCAATTATGATTGATATGGATCCCCATATTATGTGTTTTCCATTTTCTACTCAATTTCCATGATTTTTTCCCATTTTCCATCAAACTTGCCACTTTAATCTTGACAATGTCAACTTAATTCTGATGTATTTATAATGAGCAATGTATTCAGTAGTACCTAGTAAATGTGTGCATAACAATATAATTAAAATGTCAGAATTATCTGAATGTTGTACCTTTTAGCTGTCTGTTATTTTGTAGGTGATTTCAAGTGGACTGTGCAGCAGTGCACTGAGCATCAAACCAAAAATAACAAGGCGGTTCTCGAACCATGAGTCTTGCCTGCTTTCGCAACCACCTACTTTCGCAAAAACTTTTGGTAGAAATGAACCTGCAACAAGCCATGGTGATATGCCTGTTCAATTTGAGCTTGATTGGATCAATATTGAAATTTGACCGTTGTCCCCTAAATTTTGGTGGTTCTCGGTTGGGCACAATTATCTGGCCGATGGTGACTGTACCCACCAAGTCTCATGCCCATCCAACAGTTTTTACTAATTTGACCTCAAATGACCCCTGGTGACCCCGAAATGACCTTCCAAAAATAGGCTCTAAATGTTGACATTACCCATCAAGTTTCATGCCCATACAACAGTTTTTAGTAATTTAACCGCGGATGACCTTGAAATGACCGTCCAAAAATTTGGCTCTAAATGATGACTGTACCCACCAAGTTTCATGCCCATGTGACAGTTTTTAGTAATTTAACCTCAGGTGACCACTGAGTGACCTCGGATGACCTTGAAATTGCCATCCAAAATTTGGCTCTAAATATTGACTGAACCCACCAAGTTTCATGCCCAGACGAGGTTTTAGTAATTTGACCTCCGATGACCCCTCCGTGACCCCGGATAACCCCAAAATAACCTTCCAAAATTTGGCTCTAAATGTTGACTATGCCCACCAAGTTTCATGCCCATACATTTTTTAGTAATTTGACCTCATATGACCCTGGGTGACCCTGAAATGACCTTCCAAAATTTGACTCTAAATGTTGACTGTACCCACCAAGTTTCATGCCCATACATCCGTTTTTAATAATTTGACCTCAGATGACCCCGAAATGACCTTCCAAAAATTTGGCTCTAAATTTTGACAGTACCCACCAAGTTTCATGCCCATGTGACAGTTTTTAGTAATTTGACCTCAGATGGCCCCTGGGTGACCTCAGATGACCCTGAAATGACCTTCCAAAAATTTGACTCTAAATGTTGACTGTACCCACCAAGTTTCACGACCATACAACAGTTTTCAGTAATTTGACCTCTGATGACCCCTAGGTGACCTTGGATGACCCCAAAATGATCTTTCAAAAATTTGACTCTAAATGTTGTGTGTACTTACCAAGATTCATGCCCATACGACAGTTTTTAGTAATTTGACCTCAGATGACCCCTGTGTGACCTCCTATGCCCCGAAATGACAGTCCGAAAATTTGACTCTAAATGTTGACTGTACCCACCAAGTTTCATGCCCATACATTCGTTTTTAGTAATTTGACCTCAGATGACCCCTAATGACCCCGAAATGACCCACCAAGTTTCATGCCTATACGACAGATTTTAGTAATTTGACCTCAGATGACCCCTGGGTGACCTTGGACCTTGGATGACCCCGAAATGAACTTCCAAAAATTTAACTCAAAATGTTGACTGTACCCACCAAGTTCCATGCCCAGACAACAGTTTTCAGTAATTTGACCTCAGATGGCCCCTGGGTGACCTTGGATGACCCCAAAATGACCTTTCCAAAAATTAAACTCTAAATGTTGACTGTACCCACACATCGTCATCATCCCTATATCTTTGTGTTAAAAATTGCCGTGATAGTACAGCGAATCCTCTCGTTTTTTTAACAGCTACACATCGCGATTTTGTTCGAGATAGGCCGAGCGACTCAGGCTAAGCAATACCATGACTATCATATGAGATACCACAGCGTTTCTATATTCTACACATTATTATGATTTGCGCATGCTCTAGTACCCCATATGATGTTTCTATTACACAAAAAAAATTAGTTTTCAGGTAAAACCAGGGTTTTGTTTCCAGTACACTCACTCGAAAAGCAGTACACTAATTAGCGGGGCCTTGCAGCTTGCTGTAGATATCTTTTACTGCATTTTTAAAGTAAAACATTTGAAATCTAAAGTAAAAATTGAGATATATTTAATTTTGAGAATGACAATTATACTTTATAGGTATAAAGGAACGCGTTTAGCCCATTCAGTTAAGTTCCAGGTGCACGTCCTATAACACAATGCATATGTAAACTTTCTTTATCTGTGTCAATAATAGAATATTGATTTCAACGGAGTATTGAGCTGTATGGAAAAAAATATTTATAATACAGGGTGTTGACACTGTGACCCACCAAGTTTCATGCCCATATAACAGGTTTTAGTAATTTGACCTCAGATGACCCCTGGGTGACCTTGGATGACCCCAAAATTAACTTTTTAATTTGGCTCTTAATGTTGACTGTACCCACCAAGTTTCATGCCCATACGACAGTTTTTAGTAATTTGACCTCAGATGACCCTGTGGTGACCTCGGATGACCCCGAAATGACCGTCCGAAAATTTGACTCTAAATGTTGACTGTACCCACCAAGTTTCATGCCCATACAACAGTTTTCAGTAATTTGACCTCAGATGACCCCTGGGTGACCTTGGATGACCCTGAAATGACCTTCCAAAAATTTGGCTCTAATTGTTGACTGTACCCACCATGTTTCATGCCCATACGACAGTTTTTAGTAATTTGACCTCATATGACCCCTGTGTGACCTTGGATGACCCAAAATTACCCAGAAACTTTGGCTCTAAATGTTGACTGTACCCACCAAGTTTCATGCCCATACGAGTGTTTAGTAATTTGACCTCAGATGACCCCTGCAGAGCTGCCAACATTTGAATCTTGAAAAAAAGGGAGATTTCCTGTTGCAATCAGGGAGATTTGTCAAAATGTGTACATCATAATGGACGAAACCATTTCCATTTCAGGGAGATGACCAAAAATTAAGGGTTCTGAAGGTTTAAAAGTAGGGAGTCTCTTGCGAAAAGAGGGAGAGTTGGCAGCTCTGCCCCTGGGTGACCTTGGATGACCCCGAAATTACCTTCCAAAAAATTGGCTCTAAATGTTGACTGTACCTACTAAGTTTCATGCCCATAAGACAGTTTTTAGTAATTTGACATCAGATGACCCCTGGGTGACCTCAAATGACCCCGACATGACCTTCCAAAATTTGACTCTAAATGTTGACTGTACCCGCCAAGTTTCATGCCCATACGACAGTTTTTAGTAATTTGACCTCAGATGACCCCTGGGTGACCTCGGATGACCCCGAAATGACCTTCCGAAACTTTGACTCTAAATGTTGACTGTACCCACCAAGTTTCGTACCCATACGACAGTTTTTAGTAATTTGACCTCAGATGACCCCTGGATGACCTCGGGTGACCTTGACCCACTAACCAATACAAACTTGTTCTGTCTGGGGTCAAGATGCACCCACCCACCAAGTTTGAAGAACGTGCGACCCCTAGTCTCCGAGAACAAAAGTTTTGCATGTTTTGCACAAACTCCGCTATCAATTTGCGCTGATTTTCGCATAAATTATGCAAATTAGCTATATTAATTTGCATATTTTTCACCGAAAACATACGGTTACGGAGCAAACTTGGATACCCTTCCTCCCACCAAGTAGTGTCGCCATAAGTCTTATGGCTCCCCAGATACAGCCCGGACAGACACACATACATCCATCCACACCCCCCCCACCCCTACTTGTAATGTGTGCGACAACTGGGGACTTTTTATGAGTTGTGTGTCGACCGGGGACTTTTATGTGCCAAACTCCTACCAATCGGGGACCTGACCCTACACCTAAAAAGTACCCAGTTGGAGTAATGCTATTTTTGACATCTTCACCCATAGGGGGAGCCCTAGCCCAAGTTTTACAACTGGGGACGTCCCCGCTTTGCGCGAAGTCCCCAGTTAGTGGGAAAAACACACAAAAAAGTCCTCATTCGTAGGGTTTTACAAGCGCACCCCACGCACAGACAGACAGAAATAGTGATTACTAAGTCCCATCCTGAAAAAAGTTCAGGTGAGACAAAAACCTTCAGGGAATTATTAATCCTTTGAAAATTAGGTAACAATTCTGTTAAAAAGTTGCATAATAAAGAGAGTGATTTTGTAATTTTAGAAAACACGTATTCAGCAGTAAATGTGTATAATATAACACAAAGCAGTCATCTAACCACAAGTTTCACCTGTTTTTGCGCTGACTAATAGGTAACATAAAGTTGAAAATGACCTCAAAATGATCTTGCCACTTTTTGTCTCGTTTTGGTGGTGTGCCCACAAAGTTCATGAACCTGCAACAATCTATGGTGATTTGACCCTAAATGTGTGCATGGTTCCTTCCACCAAATTACACTACCACATGCCTGACGGATCTTGAGATAATCTGCCCACAAACTCCGCTATCAATTTGTGATGATTTTTGCATAAATTATGCAAATTAGCTACACTACTTGAATTTGCATATATTTCACCAAAATATGTATGGGCACAGAGCACAGCTGGATATCCTTCCTTCCACCAAGTAGTGTCTCCATATTGCAGTTTGACCCAAAATGACCCCAAAATGACCTTGACATTTTTTGTCTCACTTTGGTGGTTGTTCCAACCTAATTTCATGAACCTACAACAATCTATCACAATTTGACCCCAGATGACCCCAAAATGGCCTTAACAATTTTTTGTCTTACTCCGAGGGTCATTCATTCCAAATTTCATGAACATGCAACAATCTATTGCGATTTGACCATGGATGACCCCGAATAACCCCAAAAGGATCTTGAATTAAAATCATTAAAAGGTAACAAAGTTTCAAAGCTGATTAAATATGGTTGAAAGCATACCGGTACCATATTAGAGAGATTGTGATTTTCCAAACGTAGACGTAGGACGTACGTTTTTACGTACGTTAACACGTACGTTTTTACGTAGCTATGTATTGCAGTGAGGCCACATACTTTACCAACGCTCGTGTTGTGGCGCTATGTCCTATAGTCAGTCATCTGGTGATTTGTTTTGCATGAAATCAGCCCGGGGTAGTCGGTGGGGGGCAGGGATCAATAAAGGGATCTTAATCCTCTCTACGTCATACATAAATTCGCCCAGTCTCATTTCCCTAATATTAAATTTAAAAAAATGGAATTTCAGTTCGGCACAGGTGGGCCTCGAACCCACGCCGCTGCTACATACAGAATACAGAAGTCCAGCGCACTAATCCACTGGACCACATGACAGTTCGGTAGCCATATTGAATTTTAAACATATAGGCTATAGGCACTCCAACATTGATCGGGTATAGACCACTTGATATGTGACGTCATTGCCCGGCAGTATGCGCGCGAATTATGACAATTTCCATTGTTCTTTGCCCTGCAATGTGCGTATGCATCGCAGTTTGGTCAGGGCACGTGCATTTCAAATCACCCACCATATTTCATATAGTACAAGAAAGCCATTGAACAGTGTAGCATAGCGAAAGACGAGTCCCTCGCCTTTGTTGATAAACAATGATTTCATATTAGCATAATGACAGTGCTCATCAGTTAATAGCCACTTGGTGAATAGATGGGCATTATCAGCTATCAAAGAGATGTCTTATGCAGCTGCCAATCACGATAGAGGCTTGAAAACATTTTGTTATAAACCCAAAAGTGATATAAGGACAAAACTGTGCATGTTGGTACTTGATTGTTTGGATTCTTATATGTTGAAAATCCCTTTAGTAGTAGTTTTTTATGTGTAGTGTATATTGTTTATAAATTATACAGCTTTTCAATTTTGGGCATTAATGCTCTGTTGCACTGTTTTCATCAACCTATTTTATCGTAGTGCATTTCTTATGTGTGTGAGCCGAAATGTCGTGGTTGATTGCAATCATGCTTTTGTTGAACTGCACTCCGCCATAACTACGATGAAGGACACCGGTTCAAATCCTTTGTTTGGAGCCAATCGATAAAAGAATGCAGGGCCTCTATAAGTTAAGAAGTGACGTAATAATCGCAATAGATGAATACAATGTTTGAATAGATCGCCCAACCATGCCAAAACAAGCAGATTGCACTAATTACCTGTGTATGTCTGCAAACATAGATTGAATACAATACAGCTCTTTTAAAATACTAATCTTATAGGTGCAAGTGAACATCCTTTCTTTGACATCTATGGTTCAACGCATAAATAAATAAATAAATAAATAAATAAATAAATAAATAAATAAATATATATAAATAAATAAATAAATAAATAAATACATAAATAACCGATCAGGAATTTTGCATATTTGAACGCGTTCCTAATGTTCCTAAAATATCTGAGCCAAAATTTCCTTGCCCTCCCCACCCAACTTTCGACCTGCAAAAAAATGCTTGCCCCCCTTTTTGACCTGCCAACCAATCTTCCCCCCCCCCCCACCCCACCCCCTATAATACTTCACCACCTCGGGGATACACAAAGTTATTGCACCACCCTCAGCTGTACAAAAACACATGATATTTTGATTATAACATTCGTAGAGAAACACTCGTTCTCTACGTTTCCTTTACCTAGACTCGAGGTAAAATCAGCCTATTTCCATGTGGAACCATGGTGGAACGTACGTTTTAATGCTACGTTGAGTCCAAAATGTCAAATCGCAAGCTAATTTTTTATACGCAAAGTATCACACACATTTCAATAGACAATCTTTGCGTATGAATATTGCGTTTAAATTTAGTCCATTTTTAACACATCGCTGTACCTTTATTATAATGATTTGTTACAAACAAAAAGGATCATAATAATAATTAGACTTTCCTTCGTATGTTCATTATCTTTGACTGTCTTTAACATATTGTAAAATGGACAAATTTTATGCATTTTCAACGATGTATCTATGTCGATTTCGCACGTGAAATATCTTTAAAAATAGCTAAATACGTGACCTTGCTTCGATACAGGAGAGTGGTTTTGAATAGATCAACGTACGTCCGATGTCTACGTTTGGAAATCGCAAGCTCTCTAATATTCCTCTCATCCCATGGATTAAAAAAAATTATAGTTTGATGTCACCTGCAATATTACTGCCCTCAAGTTCTAAGTAAAAAGGGATAAAACAAACTGAAAAATGCCACGATTTCAGTAAAACTGGTCTCAATTCAATCAGTAAAAAAAAAATAGTTCGCACTGTCTATAACACTTTACAGGGAAATATAGCAAAATAGGCCAACCCCTATTGACCATGACCTATTTGGTGATGTTTCCTTGGTAGCAAAGTATTTTTGACGGTGCAAACTAGTCCTTTTCTAACTTTTTTACATGACAAACAATTTGAGACCAGTTTCATTGAAATCAATTGAATTGTTGACTCCTGTATAGGCTCTAAAATGTGACCTTTGACTATTTTGCTTATATCTTGGAATGGTAAAACCTTAGAAAGCCCTGGCAATGAATTGTCTAATAAATTAAACATTGTAATCCCCTACCAATTTATAATATAAGCAAAAATTACTACCCCTGTCCCACATTAAGAAAACATGGGTTTCTTTCCCCCTTACATTTTCATGTTTTTCTTCATCCCTCTACTTTCCCCAGTTACCATCCTGCCTGCGTCCACATAGGGTTCTGAACAGAACATCAGATATAAAACATGACCAATGGTTTTTACCCACTACCATACCATCACCCAACAACCTTACCCACCATCCGTGTATGCCGAAAACTGTGCAACCTGAGAACCGCTCTTGTTATTATTGCTGTTGTATTGTTTAGTAAACCCAAATTTAAAAAATAAGTTGGTTGTCAGCTTTTACTAAAACTTGCTACGTATGTAGCTTAAATACGCATATTTTTACAACAGAATCAGTCTATGTTAAAAAGCTCTGAAAAGTTTGGATACATTTATTTTCCTCTGATTCACTTCTAGCATTGATATAGTAAATAATGATGTTAGCATAACAACATAATAATAGTAATAATGGACTTCAAATGCATTTTGAGCAAGAATGTTTGGTAAATTTGAATGCACAAGATTATTTGCACAAGTACCTAACATATTAAAATCCATCTTGATGATTGAGCTAATATTTGCTCTCATCATATTTGGTTATCCTGCTATATACAAAACTGTACAATTATGTAGTTTGGTTCTTGCCATGTGTAGTGTGTGGTAACATCTTTTTCTTCAGCTGCAAGTTTGTAGTTTATTTTCCTTGTTAAGTGCGTATGCTGTATGTTAAGCGCTATATACAATTTTATTGTTGTGTTATATGTTATCTCAAATTGTTGGTGGTATTATAGATGTCTGCATGAATTGAGCATTAAGTGGCACCAAAATGCTTAAGTAAAACAAAGCATTGATGCAAAGAGCAAATGTTGGTTTTTCTAACAGCTTCTTATTGAAAGAGAATAATGGTTCTCTCTCAAACTATCACAGTAAGTATGATAAATAGTGTGAATGAGAAACTTGGCAACTTTGGGAGAGTTTTAAAAGTTTTATCTATTTGGATGTGTAAATTATACAGATAGCCTTTTGGATTATTTGACTAAAGGAAAGACAGATTGTGCATGTATAAAAGAGAAGATAAGAAGATAACTTGCAACAAGTAAGGGCTGTGCAATAATTATGTAATGGTTGGAGGATAAGTTTTTCGAATCATGTGCCAAGAGCAATAAAATAACATGCTGCAGTAAATCACAGCTTATACTATAAAATCGATTCTTAAACACTTGAGAACGTTCCTGCAATCTTATTGGTTCTTACCCAGCTTTACCCGTGTGATATGACACAATATCACACGGGTCAGCGCGTGTGTCGACGCGATACGCGTACTCGCTGTTTGGACCAATCGGAGGTGCACAGCAACAACGGGACCGATCGATTTTAAGCCCTAGGTAATTCCTTGCAAAATGTAGGATTTAATTTGATTAAAACTTGTATAATATTTTATTTGAATTGAAGTGTTTAAGAATGAGAATAAAGGTATTGTTTTTAGCCGCTGTCGGCTGTCGGCGTCTGTTTGGCGTAAAACAACTCGGCTTCGCCTCGTTGTTTTACTTAAAATAATGATGTCGCCCGTGTTATATGAGACGATAGATGCACTCCAGCGGCTAAAAACAATACCTTTATTCTCTAAGTAACGTATGCAAAATACATCGATAGTACTGATTTTGTTTGTATCAGGGTACTTTGTGACATCACTCTGGACCTATTGTTAATTTTGAATAACAATTGTTGACATAATGACTGTGTGGTTAAAAAAAGTGATCTAAAAGCGCTAAATTGGGTTTAACTGCTCCATTGACAAAGATAAACGTATTACTTACTCGCCAGTTACACTTCAGATCATAAAAATACTAGTTTTAGTTAGGATATTCAGAGAAGTAGTAGTAGCCTAATTAGCAGTAACAATGTCATCCAGACTGGCATTAATAATGCAAGTGGATCGTTGCAAGATAATAGAAATGCTGCTCAAATATGAAATAAGTTACAGCAACAAATGCAACATGCAGGAGAGTGATGTATGATAAATGAAATATATCTGGCACTAATTCTTAAATAAACTTATAAACATTAACAAGACTTGAACAGAGAACTTTCAATGTGCTTCTCTGTAACTGCATGGATCTGATCTATTGAATCAATTTACACATATTTCTAAAATAGAACCAGTCTATGTTGGCTTTCAGGTACATTAGGTTCTGAAAAGTTTGTATACATTCACTTTTCTCCTATTAATTCCTAGTGTCGGTATAGCAAATAGTGACTTTAGCATAACAATGTAACTTTGATAATAATAGCAATAATGGACTTCCAATGCATTCTGAGCAAGAACATTTAGTAAATTTGTCAGTATAAACTGGATCTATTGAATTCACTTAAAATAACGCACATTTCTAAAGTAGAACCAGTTTATGTTGGTTTTCATTAGCCTCTAAAAAGCTTGCATACATTTACTTTTCTCTGATCTAGTGTCAATATAGCACACATTAAGCATATCTCATGTTATTCTCTCTTCATTGTGGGACATTGAATTGATATTACTACCCTAAGTAACTGTAAGGATATACAGGAGAGGAGTATCATACAACTGTCACTAAACAATGTTTAGTAAACATTCTTCCTGATCATGCTCAGATCAGCGAATATAAATGTAACTATTCTTTTGAACTGGCCCACGTCACACTATTGGTTGGCATGATCATGTGATCAGTGACTCTTTGCCTGGCAATCTGTTCAGATTTTATTTTAGAATCTAGAAAATATGTATAGGTACTGCTTTTATAGGTGTTATGTATTTGGTACAGAAGCTGGGTGAAGCCAGTATCAACACACCATTCCACTCACATATTAACTGTAGAACTGAAGTGGCTACTGTATATGGACTGATAGGAAGGTACATGTAACAAGCCTGGGAAGTAACAATTTATGTCAAATCAGCAAGTTTTAAAAAACTGTTGTAAAACCAACATATCACAACTTTCTTTCTAATTGTTGATGACGTTAAGTAATTTCATAATGGATGCTGTTCAAAACACCAACTCTTGTTTGGGGGCAGATATCATAAATGTAACTGATCCAGCTTTAGCAACGGAAAGGATTTTCTCTGTTAAAGATGCAGCTACTTATATGTTTGCATCGCCTATCATGAGTGCTTTCGGTATATTTGGAAATGTTACCTTCTTGATATCAGTCTTGACAATTCCAGAAATGAAGAGTAGTTTGACTGCTTTCATGAGCAACTTAGCCATCGCAGATATTTTCTTTCTAGCCGTTGTATGTTTTTGGGGAAGTTTGGATTATTGGACCTCAGATGTTCGCCAAGTATTTCTTCATAGTTCAAATATAGATTGTTATGTTGGTTGGATATCTACATATATCCCCTACTTTGTGTCATTGGGTTTTGTCACACTGATTAGTATGGAAAGATACCTGGCAATTTGCAAACCAATTAAACATCGTCTGATGAAGGGAAGAAAGCGTACATTGAAGATGATAATTGCAGTATGGTTGATCGGTTCAGCACTTAGCGTGGTACATTCATTTGGATATAAACTTCATCCAACCTGTTTCATTTGGCCTTCAGAAGAAGCATTCTCACATCTACCTGTTAATGTTGCATATTGCAAAGCAGATATTTCCACAACTAATAAACATTTGTTCATTTTTAGTTTGTTTTCTGATTAACTGCATTATTTCCGTTAAAATTATTTCAGTTATGGTGAACCGAAAACTTACAAACAATAGTGAACAAATGCAGTTAGCTAGCAATCAAGTTACGCGTACATTGGTTCTCAACAACACACTCTTTTTCCTTTGTCAATTGCCGCATCGATTTACATTATTGGATGAAATACTTGAAGATGTGACGAACATTGGCTTTTTAAATGTAAATCAAATCAAAACAATTTATCCCATAGGAGTTGTTTTACTTCTGCTGAACTCCTGTATCAACCCGATCCTGTATGTCTGTTGCTGTCAAAAATTTCGTCACGCAATGCGTGATACTCTAAAAAATCTTTGCCGTTGTTGCTTATCTTCTCACAGTCCCCGTGGAATTGTCTCGAGACAGCAGGAAAGCACAACAACGCAAAGAATAGACTCCGCATTGCCCCCACGATCATGAGGACCATTTAATACACATAAGCTTAATTATAATAATTTCACAATCTCATAGAAATTAATACTATATTGAGATAATAACAGATTTCATATCAATTAAACAAATTATATACATTGAGATGATTAATTGCAGCAAGCATTTGGAATTATTTATCATCTTCATATAAATCAATAAATACACGAATTATTGGAAAATGTGTACAAGCCAACCATATAGGCTGGACAAACAAAAGTTGACTTCTGAATCACATTTAACCAAATTTCATCTTAAGCAAATCTTAAGCATATCTTAAACAGATACATCTTTGGATCAAACAGAGGATTGGATTGGAAAACAGCATTTTTAACCGCAATTAAATAATTAGAAATCTCCAAAAGAATAAACAATGCCAACACTATCAAACGAACATTTTGTATTCAGCAGATACGGCATCAATGCTTAAACCATTTACTGATATATAATCCACTGGTATTTACAACCAAGTAAATAAAGATACTCCAAATTAGCAACAAAGCATTTATAACCCTGGTATAAAACCGCAGTAGAAAGGGAGGAAAGCATGAAGGCAACCAATAGCCCACTATAAAACGCAGTAGAAAGTGGAGACAATCTACTGACGAGATTCTTCAGGTTTTGAAGAAACTCCACCACCCTCAATAAAAACGCAGTAGAAAGTGGAGACAATCTACTGACGAGATTCTTCAGGTTTTGAAGAAACTCCATACAAAGCTTTCAATAGCCCAATAAACACATTCAATACCATAAAACGCAGTAGAAAGTGGAGACAATCTACTGACGAGATTCTTCAGGTTTTGAAGAAACTCCATACAAAGCAACCAATAGCCCAATAAAACCAACATACCATAAAACGCAGTAGAAAGTGGAGACAATCTACTGACGAGATTCTTCAGGTTTTGAAGAAACTCCATGCAAAGCAATCAATAGCCCAATAAAACCAACCAATACCATAAAACGCAGTAGAAAGTGGAGACAATCTACTGACGAGATTCTTCAGGTTTTGAAGAAACTCCATACAAAGCTTTCAATAGCCCAATAAAACCATTCAATACCGTACAACGCAGTAGAAAGTGGAGACAATCTACTGACGAGGTTCTTCAGGTTTTGAAGAAACTCCATACAAAGCATTCAATAGCCCAATAAAACCAATCAATACCATAAAACGCAGTAGAAAGTGGAGACAATCTACTGACGAGATTCTTCAGGTTTCGAAGAAACTCCACCACCCTCTATAAAAACGCAGTAGAAAGTGGAGACAATCTACTGACGAGATTCTTCAGGTTTTGAAGAAACTCCACCACCCTCTATAAAAACGCAGTAGAAAGTGGAGACAATCTACTTACGAGATTTTTCAGGTTTTGAAGAAACTCCATACAAAGCATTCATTCCCTTCTATAAAACGCAGTAGAAAGTGGAGACAATCTACTAATGATATTCTTCAAGATTTCAAGAAATTCCATACAAAGCCTCTATTTTTAAGCATAAAGCAGCATAATTGGACATACCATTTTATTGGAGTATCTTTAACCATATTTAGTTACTGAATCACCCTTCCAGCTTTTGGGAGGGTGGGTGGGATTTTTGGTCCATCAAGATCGAAGGAACAATTGCAAGTGCATCACTAGGAGAACTATGGACATAACAAAGGAATTAAAAAATAAGACAGGAAACCTGAATGGCTGCACACCACTAAAGTGACAGCTGACTGGACAGAAAAACTGAGCTTGTTGCTATAACAACATAACAACAACCCCTAAATTAAAACTGAATTGACCAGGAGACCTAAACACTTTAAGTGTACTTGAGAATGCTCAAGTGGGAATAAGAGGATAAGCCTCTACACCTAGATGCACATGACAGCCTAATGTCCCCTGCTGCTGAGACAATCTAGTTTTTAAAAGATTTGCAACTTTAAAAAACGGAATTGAGACTGG
The DNA here is from genome assembly GCF_039555335.1 of Amphiura filiformis. NCBI lineage: Eukaryota > Metazoa > Echinodermata > Ophiuroidea > Amphilepidida > Amphiuridae > Amphiura > Amphiura filiformis. The sequence continues at coordinate 4,919,346 of NC_092631.1, forward strand.
CATTAGTGCAATAAGTGGACCACACCAAGATAACAGAAATCCTAATTGAATGTGAAATAAGTTAATGCAACTGGCAGGTAGTGATGTATGCATATATAATATATGCAGCACTAAATCTTCAGTAAACTTCTAAACATTATCAAACTTGAATAGAGAACAGTCAATGTAGCTTGTCAATAAGTAGATGGAAGCATTTCACACAATTCATCGGCTTCATTCATGTAACAAAATTAGTTGCATTATGGTCTAGACTAAAGTGGCAAGTTTTCCATTTATGACAAGTTAATTTTTGTGTTCCTTTGCATTTTCTAAAAACTTGCAGATTCTAGAGAAATCTGACACAATTGAGTATATGAATACAAAAGCCACCCAAGTCCATACTTTGGCCAAATTGAGTTAAGCATGGGAAATTGTTGCTATACATAAGCCTGTCATATGTATGAAAGAACAACTCAAATTCATCCACTGTGTCTACAGGGTGGGCCAGTAAAAAGTTCATACTTTTTCGATGGCGTATTTCTCAGAAATGAAAACACATATTGAAATAAGTTGAACATATTTGTAAACCTCTATGTCTGGACTGTCATTGCTGAAAAGGGCATTAACATCCATGGTCTAATTACAAAATGGCGACCATTTAAAGCAGAGAAGTCAAAAACCACTTTGCACACACGTAAGACTATAGACAATGATCATGCATATTAAGTTTTTAGACTTAAGCAAGTTTTAAAAAAGTTTGATGACTCTATATGCATTTACTTTAGTGTCATTGCCGGGGTCATCGGACTCATGCGTGTATGAGTTGTTTACTGTTTGAAAATCATTCACCTGTGAAATTGACACAAAAGGCTGATTGGACATGCTCATTTACATAACAAATACACTAGTTTTGGAGGGAACTTCAAATTTAAAATGCCTTGCGTGCATTCTTGTCATTCATGTTAGAGATACCCATGTAAGTACTTTGAGGTGATTCTTGCTGTTCAAAATGCGGCAGTTTACAAAGGAGGAACAAATTTTCATCGAGGAGGAAATTTCAAGAACCGGAAAGGTGCGCTCTGTCCTGAATGCATGGCCGAACCAGTTTCCGAATACCAGACTTCCTAGTCGCCGACACATCTATAATATTAAACAAAAGTTTCACTTACATGGAACTGTTCTCAATCGGAACAAATCTAACAGTGGGACACCACGAACAGGAAGATCAGCCAATCACATTGCCGATGTTAGAAGGGATTTGCAAGCTAACCCAAGATTGAGTACTTGACGGAACAATTGTCCCCATATTCCAAGGACAACGTTCAGACGAATCATCACTCATGATATCGAATGGCACCCTTACAAGATCCTTAAGCGTCATGGACTGCAACCAGGAGATCCAAATCGGCGACTTCAGTTTTGTAACTGGTTAGTTAACAGAGCACGTCGCTTTCTTGATACCGCTGTTGTTGTTGACGAGGCAAACTTGCAAATGGACGGGTCTGTCTCTTCTCAAAACGTACGGATGTATGCACCGAAAGGCAATCCTCTGAGAGACTTTGCTTTTAACGTTCCACATGACAAACGCAAAGTTAGTGTTCTCGCAGCCATCACAGGAAACAACCGGTTGATAGGACCGATATTCGTTGACCAGAACATAAATAGAAACGTTTACCTCGACATAATCAATGATCAACTAGAGCCTCAACTGGTCCAAATATTTGGACAGCAAGCGAACGGGGCCATCCGCAGGGCGTGGTTCTTTCAAGACGGAGCGCCAGCCCACCGTCTTATCGCTGTTAGAGACAGATTGCAGGAGTTGTTTCCGCATCGTGTTGTCGGCCTTGGACATCATGTGGAGTGGCCTCCGAGGAGTCCTGATCTGACACCTTTGGACTTCTGGCTTTGGGGTGATGTCAAGGCGTCTGTGTATGCCGAAGGTCGGCCAAGGAATTTGCGGGAGCTGAGGAGACGTATTACAGATGCGTTCACAAGGATCCGACGCACCAGGGTTACCTCAAGAGCAGTTCACCATATGTACGATCGTGCGATGATTTGTATTCGCGAGCAAGGAGGCCACGTTGAAGGACGATAAGAACACTTTAAAGACAGAAGCATTTTCACTGTGGCATGCATAAATACGTGACTTTATGGAACCATGATAAGCAGTAATGAAGAACAGAACTCTTTTTATCAGAGTCAAATATGATTTTACTTGTATTCTTACTTTTCTAGTACAATATTTTTAATTTCATGACAATTTGAGACAAATAACTCGTTTCCATTGAAGCACTGCTACGGTTTACATGTGTCTATATGAAGAAATAATTTCCGAAGAGAAGGAGAGACATTCCTGACACCTATTTATAAATTTATCTTGTTATATCTCTATATAAGATTTATGTTATAGTGCAATAACCATCATGAAGACTCGGGTATAAAATTATGCACATTATCTAGAATGCGACTGCAAACAAACGTTAACTGCGCAGATTATTTAAAGCTACTGTTACATATTCTGTTCAACTGGAAGGCTACATATTCTGTTTGAAAAAGAAATATTTATTTAAATATGGTTAATTTACAAGAGAAATATTGACAGAACTTTCATGCGTACTGTTATTTTTCTTCCTTTGTTCCTAATCCATTGTGGTGTGAACCAGCGACCACCATATATCGCGTGATCATCCGCTCCATTTGACTTACGTGTGTGCAAAGTGGTTTTTGACCCCTTGCTTCAAATGGCCGCCATTTTGTAATTAGACCATGGATGTTAATGCCCTTTTCAGCAATGACAGTCCAGACATAGAGGTTTACAAATATGTTCAACTTATTTCAATATGTGTTTGCACTTTTGAGAAATAAGCCATCAAAAAAGTGTGAACTTTTTAATGGCCCACCCTGTAATGAGCATGCGAAAAATAGCATGTATGAAAGAACCACCCAAGTCCATGATTTGAGTCTTGTAACACATTGATTGAAATCCAGTATGTATAAAAGTCCACTTGTAACATCTTCAGTGCTGGAGAGTGACTTTTGAAAAAAATGTGAGGGAATTATATTTCTCCTTTGCAAATTGGTAATAATTGTATTAAAAAGTGAATAAGTTACATACTCAAAAGAAAGTGATGTGTAATGAAAATATATGTATATATTCAGTAGTAACATGTGTATAAATATAACAATAGCAGATATGTATTAATGTAAAAGTTATCAAATCTTCTAAACATAAAATACTGCACTTTCAAGTAAAGATAATAATTAATGTATGTGCACTAAATCTAATGATTAAGTCAACTGTAATAAAATAAGAAAAATTCTGCTTGAAAAGATTAGTTGCATTAAGGTCTAGACTAAAGTGACAAGTTTTCCATTTACTGCAGGTTAAATTTTGTGTTCTTTTGCATTTTCTAAAACTTACAGATTCTAGGGAAATTTGATCAGTAAGTCAATGACATTTTAGATTTTAGAAACACTATGTAAACATCCAATATGGTGACTAATACAAACTATTTTCCAACAATCAAAGTCTGTGTGCATTGTATGCTGTGAATTCTCGCATATTCATGAGGGCTGATCATTCGATTGTGCCGTGTGCCAGCATTGCATGCCTTTGCATGTCTGCATCTCTTTAGTCCATGATGGTGAAAGTCATTGCTATTGTGAGATTGTGTTACCGACAATAGGAAAACAGCAAAATTAAGAACACTGATTTGGCCCTGGTCAAGTAAATAAAGGAATTGAAGAAAATATCAGTAAAAAATGGGGTTTGCTTGGGCCTTTTGATGCATGGGCATTAAAAATAGCCAAAATCTTATTGGAAATAAGTTTAATTTGGCAATTATGTTTTGATATCCCAATCTTCTGTTTTCCATCTTCTTCTCCAATTCAGTGATTTTTTTCCATTTCCATCAATCTTGCCACATTAATCTAGACCATGTAGAGTTAAACTGATCTATAATGGACAATATATTCAGTAGTATCTAGTAAATGAAAATGTGTGCATGACAACCATATATTAAAATATCATATTTGAGTGTTGTACCTTTTTTGTTATTTTGTCAGTGATTTGAAGGGGACTAGCTGTGCAGCACTACAGAGCACCAAACCAAACGACATTAAGGAATTATTTAACCTTTACAAATTATGGCAATTCTGTTAAAAAGTTATAATGTTGCATATTAAAGAAAGTGATTTGTACTCATAAAATTATTCAGTAGTAAATGTGTATGATATAATAAAAGCTCATCAAAGTTATTTGAAAATCCACCTGTTATTTTGAATCATACAGGGTGTCCCCAAAGTCTCAATACCATTTTGAACGTTCATATATTTCACTAGGATTGGCCGAGGGGAAATCAAAATACATATTTGGAAAGAGTAAATTCATGCAATTTTTCTGATACCAAACATAATACATTTTCCTTCGTTAACCCTAACACCCAAAAATCTTACAAAATCTTACGATGAAAAATTCTGCGCATGCATGAATCCCAGGGTCTGCGATGACACAATCAGCCTGAGTGTTATATGAGCACGGAATTGCTGGCCGGGCAGCAATAACCCGTGTAGCTACCGGTCCGTGATCGTGCGGTTGGCATGCGAGGGGTCATAGGTTCGAATCCCGGGGGTGCCAAGTCAAAAATTCTTCTTCTCCTTGACTTTTTCGGATCTTCTTTGACTTCCGATCCCAAAAAGCAGGGTCCAGTGTTAGGGTTAATAAGACATACATGACCAATGAACAATATACCTCAAATGCGACATGTCAATACTGGTAACTAACAATGTGCGTTTCTCATTGAGAATTATGAAATCGATTTTTACACTTCGCTCATCACCTTCTTTTCTAGTAAAATTTTGAAGAAAATCTTATCTTTTTCTGTTATGGTATAGTTGATGTTATAAATTATTATGTCGTTTCATTATTATGATCAAAATATTAGTAGAACGTGCATGTAATGCCCATAACACTGTACATACACAGTGTGCAGGAAGATCATAACACATCACAAGGACTGAACAAACTCAAGATTGACAGAGCGACACGCATTGGCATCATATATGCGCTTAGCGATTTTCTTTCTTTTCCCTAACCAGTTTGTATCAAAATTAAAAGGGAATATACACACGTATATAAGGCATATGGTGATGTGCCGCTCTAGAGGCTCGCTTTTTTTGCAAGAAAACCCTAAACATGGGTACCGATTTTAGAAAAATCTAAATATGGGTCCTGATTTGGAACAAAATGGTCAAAAACTGTCATATAAGCAACTTTTTAAGTAAAAAAATCCCTAAACATGGGTCTCGATGTGAAAAAAAAAATCGGCCATTTTTTTTAGGTAAAATAAATTCTAAACATTGGTAGGGGTTTCAGAATTCCAGCGGCACAGCCCTGTCAAAATGTGATTTGAGTACCCCCCCCCCCCACACCCAGAGCTCAAATATGGGACTGCCTAATCCTCAGGGACAAACAAGAAAGGAGCATGTAAGCATGATATCTACATTGTTCATCAAAATTGTTGAGATACTTTTGATACGGTAACGCAAATAAGGCCCCCACTACCCTGATCAATGTTGAATCCCATTTGTTGCTCACATGCACCTAGTGCCACTCAGCATTGATTGGTGGGAATGGAGGAGGGGTTGGAATGTTAGAAAAGGTTTAGGCTTTTTTTAGGCCAAAGAAACCTTCATTTCAGCATGCTAAAAGTAATGGAAATATGGCCATAAACATGATAAAAATATTGCATATTTTTCATAGTATTTTGCTTTGATGAGGATTGTAGTTTTAAACATTTTGATTCTTTTTTGTTTGCTTGTTTCTGTCCCTCAGGAATGACAGTGTAATAACATAAGACAGTATTATTGTTGGCTCTTTTGTTACACTTTCCTTATCTTGGTGTCAGTATGGTTAACTTTATGTCATGAGTCATGTTGCTCGTTGTTTGTATGTTTGACTTGAGAAATAAATTCCTAATTAGTCCTTATTTTTCTTGTTTCCTACATCAAATTAATAATAATAATAATGTTAATATTCAGCTGCAAGGTTGTAGTTTAATTTGCTTGTTAAGTGCGTATGCTGTATGTTACGCGCTATATACAATTTTATTGTTGTGTTACATATGTTATCTCAACTTGTTGGTGGTATTATAGATGTCTAAATGAATTGAGCGAAACGTGGTACCAAAATGCTTAAGTTTGTGCGTCATGAATTGGGGGCCAAACATGTTACATGCTAAAAATTAGAAAAAATAATCACACTTTCACATAATCACACAAAGATGATTGTAATTCATTTCATGTTTGTCAGAAACCTGCAACTTTTATATCATCATAAAGCTAAAAGTGCAAGAAAGGCAAATTTTGCAACTTTTAAGTTGATATACAGGGTGTCTCAAATATTATATAGGGTGGAAAGGTTATATTTTGGTTCAAAAAGTATTTAAAAATTTTCCTCTCTTACTTACTAACATAAACACTTGTTCTGCTAAAACCTTTTTAGATGTGCTAATAACATTGTAGGCTCTCAAAAAAACCATCAAACTTGTAAGGAAGTTATGTTGCCTAACTGAGATACATGGTGTTCAAAAGTCGTACATAATTTTTATGATTTTTAAGACATTATCAATCAAAACTTGTTTCCTTCATGCCCTACACAAAAACCAATGGCATATTTTAATTCCTCATAAAATTTCTTTCTAAAAATGTTATCTTTTACAGAAGTAGGGTAATTTCTTCAAGAAATATGACATTTGGAACATTTCAGAGCATAAATGCATACTTAGTACAGTAACGTATAGGAAAAGCCTAGAACCCATGACACAGAATGCAGCACACATACAACAAATTAAATTACAGGGTCCAAAACTTAAAAGTTCCCCCTAAATACTTTTTAAAATAAATCGAAAAATATTTGACGAAACGCAAACATGTAAAAAAGAGACCGTTTTAAACAGTGTTAAAAGTGGCATCTGAGCCCATAGGTGTCTGCTCTCAAACAATACAGTAGACCAGGTCTATTCATGTGTTTGTTAAAGAAAACCTGATTGCTGTGCATTCAGGTGCCACTTTTAAAATTGTCTCTTTTCTTACACAATTAACCATTGTGACTGAACTCAATTACATGTGACGCTGTAAATTGGTCCACATGTGTAAAACAAATAGGCCTATACAAATCTTTTTACATTTTTTACATTTTGTAAAATATTTTTTGACTTATTCTAAAAAGTATTAGGCGGGAACTTATAAGTTGTGGACTGTATAGCTTGGAATAAAACTGGTCACATTTCCTACCAGACATAAATACCAAAACAATGGTACATAATCCGTCCCAATACCTTGCTGGGTTATGAAGTTACAGTAAAAATAAATTTGAGAGGCACTAAAAATCAATATTCCCTATACTTTAACACATGCCTCGTAGGCACATCAATCGTAGGCACCACCACCCCTGCAATATCTCAAAAAGTAAATACAATGTGAAGTTTTTACTTTCCAGTTTTAGCTAGATAAATTACAAAAGGAGACCATTTCTAGTTCAGTAGCTCTTTACATTCTAGAGATCTGGGACAAAATGTCCTGAAAGAAATGGAAAAATGTAACACCACCCCTTTTACTATACCCCAATTCATGACGCATGACCTTAAGTGAAACAAAGCATTGACGTAAAGAGCAAATGTTGGTTTTTCTAACAGCTTCTTATTCTAAGAGAATAATCATCCTCTCTCAAACTATCATAATAAGTATGATAAATGTTGTGAATGAACAACTTTGGCAAATTTTTGGATGTGAGGGCAAAAAGGCAATTATAGAAATGATAATTTAAAAATGGTGTAACAAACTTATAGTCCTGACGCCGCTTTATTTGCAGAGAAAGGGTCAGCCTTTTGTTTTAATATTTGGATCCCTGGGCCCATAATATTCACAACATCTGGAACTGTTTAATAATATCAACACTTAACGACGTACTTGAATAGTGCTACTTAATGGTTTTTTTGCCATTGTTATGTTCCATGCATTTCTCTTTGTGCCTCGGATGAGATAAATAGATAGACGGGCTATATAAATGTGTTTCTTCTTCTTTTTATTATTATTATTATTATTATTATTATTATTATCATTATTTATTAAGTGAAACTGCATTGTAGTCTCAGGCCATTACCAAATCTATCAAATCAATTGACCTTCATCTCCACACCGTGTATGGCAACTCCATTAGGTGTGCATTAAGTATATCTTATATTATTCTCTCTTCATTGTGAAACTTGGAATATAAGTGTTATTAATTCATAATTGAGCTCAAAATAATGTTAAGGATATGTAAGAGAGGAGTTTCATAAGACTATAAATCACTGAACATTCTTCTTGATCATGCTCAGACCAGCAAATATAGATTAATTATTCTTTAAAACTGACCCAACGTCACACTATTGGTTGGTATATATAATCATGTGATCAGTGACTCTATTCCTTGTAATCTGTTCAGATTTGATATAGAACATTTTTCATAGGTGTTGCTTTTCTAGTTGTTTTGCATCCATATTTGGTACAGAAGCTGGGCGAAGTCAGTATCAACAAACCATTTCACTCACATGTGCATTTACTGTAGAACTGAAGTGACTACTGTATATGGACTGATAGGAAGGTAACAAACCTATGAAGTGACAATTTATGTCAAATCAATGATATTACTGTAAAGTGTGCTGAGTGTGCTGTAAAGTGTGCTGAGGCTTGTGGCCCGGGCTTGTGGATCAATGTCTAGGCGTTAATTTGTGCCTGTGCGTAGCGCACTATAAATCACTGCGCTTTATTACAACTGTTGAAATACAAACATATCACAACTTTCTTTTTTGATTGTGAAAGAAATTGTTGCTGGCACTAAGTACTTTCATCATGGAAGCTGCTCAAAAGAACAACACTTGTTTGGGGGCAGATAATATCATCAATGTAACTGATCCAGCTTTAGCAATGGCATGGATTTTCTCGGTTAAAGATGCAGCTATGAACTTTTTTATAGGGCCACTAGTGAGTGCTTTTGGCATATTAGGAAATGTTATCTTCTTGATCTCAGTCTTGACAATTCCAGAAATGAAGAGTAGCTTGACTGCTTTCATGAGCAACATAGCCATCGCAGATGTTTTCTTTATAGCCGTTGTATGTTTTTGGGGAGGTTTGGATTATTTGACCACGGATGTAATCCAGGATTTTCTGCATAGTTCAAATCTAGATTGTTATTTTCTTGTTATATCTGTGGGTCTCCCATACAATGTGTCATTGGCATTTCTCACAATGATTTCTGTGGAAAGATATCTGGCAATTTGCACACCTATCAACCACCACATGATGAAAGGAGAAAGGCGTACATTGAAGATGATAATTGCAGCATGGTTAATTGGTTCAGCACTGACTCTAGTACAAGCATCTGGATATAAAATTCATCCAAACTGTTTCATTTGGCCTCCTGACGAAGCATTCTCACACCTACCTGTTAATGTTGCATTTTGCGAGTCATATATGGTATATCCACAAGTACTCTTAGTGGGTGTATTCTTTAGTTGCTTTCTGATTAACAGCTCTATTTCTGTCAAAATTATTTTAGTTTTGATGAACAGAAAACTTATAAACAATAGTGAACAAATGCAGTTAGTTCAGAATCAAGTTACTCGTACATTGGTTCTCAATAACATACTCTTTTTCCTCTGTCAATTGCCTATTCGATTTGAATTCCTGGATGAAATACTTAACATTGACTTTTTAAATGTAAAACAAAACAACACATTTTACAGCATAGGGTATTTTTTTCTAATGCTGAACTCCTGTATCAACCCGATCCTGTATGTCTGTTGCTGTCAAAAATTTCGTCATGCAATGGGTGATACTCTCAAAAAGATTTGCTGTTCTTGCTTATCTTCTTACAGTCCCCGTGGCATTGAGACTGGTATTAGTACAATAAGTGGACCACACCAAGATAACAGAAATCCTACTTGAATGTGAAATAAGTTCATGCAACTGGCAGATAGTCATGCATGATATACGGCACTAAATCTTCAGTAAACTTCTAAACATTATCAAACTTGAATAGTGAACAGTCAATGTAGCTTGTCAATAAGTAGATTGAAGCAATTCACGCAATTTGTCGGCTTCATCCCAACGTGAATAAACAACTTTGCGAGAAAATGGGGTTTGAAGAAATAACAATATAAAATAAAGTTGTGTCAATCAGACATTCATTATATTATATGTGCAATTTCTGTAGTAAAATCAATATATTTTATCTTTATATAACTTTCAAAAGAAATAAAGACATATCACTTCTGGCAAATTGAAAACAATAAGTACGAGTATGAAACACACAGAACACATTACCCTAAGCTGAGGTCGCCGTATAACCCCTATGGCGTTTCTTTACATCGGCTTCATTTCCATAGTGGTGTAAGGCGACCCTAGCCACTATGGAATGAAGCGAGGTAATATGCCAGTATGACGTGCAATGTTTTTCATTTTGCCGATATGTCTTAGTTTGTTTACTATTATAAAATGTGTATAAAATGTGGTGTAAGGTGGATATGCCACTAGATAGAAAACAGTAGTATCTAGTATATTAAAGTGTCAGAATTATTTGAATGTTGTACCCTTTTAGCTGTCTGTTATTTTGTTGGTGATTTGAAGTTGACTATGCAGCACTAGCAGCAGCAGTGCACTTAGACTTCTCCGTAGTCTACTTGCCAATTGTGCACTACTCTGGCTATTACATTTAAGCTTAAAACTCTGATTTAATTAATGAGTGCACAATTGATAGATTTTCACAACTGATCTTTTCAGTCACCGTACGCCCTCTGTTTGTTAGCTTCCCAAGTGGACTACTGACTTTGGATTGAGAGTTAGGCCAATTTCTGGCCTAACTAAAATTATGATGTAATGCATCTTTAAAAATGAATCTGGCTTGTGATTGGTCGCCCAGATCTCGTTATTGTTTAAATCCTCCCGAGGCGTACTGGTACCATTATAACTATACATGGTACACAACTATCTAGGGAATTAATTAATCAATCCTACAAATGAAACTCTTTAATATCTAGGGAATGCGGCGCTTTTGTGCTGGTGGATGAACGTATGCATCTAGCGCGTATTGTACCACCATGCTTAGTCTTGTGGTTAGATTTTATTGATAAACAAGTATGATTGACAGTGTGTGAGTCCCGGGGTAAAGTTCTGCTTAAAAGTGAAAGTCCATAGTTGGTTTTTCGGATAATAAACTGGCAGATTCTAAAATTAGAATTGTTCAGTATTGAAGTGTCATTATAATTATGCCATTATGATATGTTGCATTCAATAATATAAGCCTACGTAGGGCCTATACTTTACTTTTACTGTCACACATATAATTATATAGCCTAAACTTTTTCATAACCATTTTATACTAGTATTTTGATGTACTAAATATCAGTATAATTTCGAGTTCAACTGAATGCGTTCATGATTAATAACATTTTTATTTATCAAAAATCGACTATGGCATAGTCTACAGTGCACTGAGCATAAAAAAAAAAAAACCTAAGGTACTATTTAACCTTTACAAATTGGTAACAATTCTGTGAATAAGTTGCATACTAAAGAAAGTTATTTGTAACAAAAAATTATATATATTCCGAAGTAAATGTGTATCATGAATAGAACACAAGCATATAAAAAAGTTTAAAACATTATTAAACATGAACAGAAAACAGTCAATGTAGCTCGTCACTAAGATCTATAATCTGCACATAATAGTTTAATTCTTTTTTCTTATGAGTGTACTTGCACCATTTATTATTTAACCATAACTTAAACACTTGTAAGTAAATCAAAATCAGACTGAGATTTGCCAAGTTTACAGTAAATACTAACCACACCAGTAAACTGATTAAGCTACAAAAAACATTGAAAAGTGCAACATGCTACTTATGTGCATGGAATACTGAGACATTTTCTTATTTTCGAAGCCCAGGGGTTCAAATTCGCAATCAATTGCGGGAACCTGTTTAGGTTCTCGTAAAGAGCTCTTGCGAGAACCTTCGGTTCTCATCAAAACAAGGTTTCTGATTCCTGCAAAAATATTATTGAGAAAAATAGGTAACCTTAATTTTTTTGCAGTTTTTCTGACAGACAATGCATGTTGCTTTCACTACCCTTTCACAACAATGCTCAAACTTAAAACTAGTGCCAAGTTCATCTGACCAATCGGCCTTTGTCACTGATTTAATTTTTGCCTTAATTGGAACAAGGGATAGATGATGATGCAGATTAACTACCAGAGCAATAATTTATGAATACAATTAATATATCGCCCTGCACTATCATATTTCTGCTGCAGAAAGATAAAATATAACACAACATGCAATCTGAGACTTGGAAGCTTACGAGAACCAATTTTGGTTCTCCTAGTTGTAATCCAGCGAGAACCTTCAGGAGAACCGGTTCTTGGGTTCTCCTCCAATTTGAAACCCTGTAAGCCCAAAGCTTTATCTTTCTCAGCCTAAAGAATAATTGCATGGACATTTGCAATGTTAGCATTTCTACAGGGCACTAGAAAATTTACTTCTGTTCAAGATGTTGCAAGCTGCAGATTGTTATAGAAACAAAATGTGAAAAATCAGATGGCGATTTTCATTACTATCGTGAGATCGTGGTACCGAAAAGAAAAACAGCAAAATTAAGAACACTAATTGGCCCTGGTCAAGTAAATAAAGGAATTGAAGAAAATATCAGTGACAGATGGGGTTTGCTTGGGCCTTTTGCTAAATGGACATGAAAAATAGCCAATATTTTAGGTGGAGAAATCAGCTTTTAAGCTGATTTCTTAAAATTTGGCAATTATCTTTGATGTTTTCTGTGTTTTCCGTTTTCTACTCCAATTCTGTGATTTTACATCAAATTTGCCACTTTAATCTAGACTAAATGTAAAGTTAAACTGATCTACAGTAAGCCAAATAATGAAGGTACCAGTTGTGTTCACCCTTCTATATACTAAATAAAGACAAATATGTCCAAATTAAAACAATCAGCCAATACTTGTACTCTTTAACTCTGATTTAAGACCTTATTTGTTGAGAATTAAAGAAACGGTGATCTAAAACCTAATGAAGAAACGAAAACAAAAGGTGTTCTTATCAATGAATATACACAACACTAGTTTTAATGTGCTAATCAATGGAAGCACAACACTTTCTCTTCTTCACAAATGCTTTTTGTACAACTCAATATGGCATGCAATGGAGCAAACTGCCAACTTTTAAATTGACATCTCCTTGGGTTTTTGGATCGCTGTGTCTTTATTTCTTGGACAATATCAACGAATGAGCCCCGAATGAGGTCTTAAATTTGAGCTAAAAGATCTGGCTATTGGCTGCTGGTTCCAATTATGACATATCTGTCTTTGGTTGGGATATAAACTGGTGAACGTAACTGGTACCTTAATTTTTTGGCTTACTGTATAATAGACAATGTATTCAGTAGAATCTTGTATATGTATGGAAGACAACACTACACTTTGATACTTGCCACTTTAATCCAGACACTGTAAAGTCAAACTGATCTATAATAGACAATGTATTCAGTAGAATCTTGTATATGTATGCATGACAACACTACACTTTGATACTTGCCACTTTAATCCAGACACTGTAAAGTCAAACTGATCTATAATAGACAATGTATTCAGTAGAATCTTGTATATGTATGCATGACAACACTACACTTTGATACTTGCCACTTTAATCCAGACACTGTAAAGTCAAACTGATCTATAATAGACAATGTATTCAGTAGAATCTTGTATATGTATGCATGACAACACTACACTTTGATACTTGCCACTTTAATCCAGACACTGTAAAGTCAAACTGATCTATAATAGACAATGTATTCAGTAGAATCTTGTATATGTATGCATGACAACACTACACTTCGATACTTGCCACTTTAATCCAGACACTGCCTCATTTCAAATATATAGTTTTAGTTTTGGTTTTGGTTTTGGTCACGTGGTTTCCTATTGTCCTGCCTAACCACTTGAATCATAAGATATCGAACTCATTGTTTCTACCTTTTGTTTAAAACCGAACATTTGTGTCAGTCAGTTTCGGTTTTGGTTTCAGTTTCTTATAAGTGGTGTGGATCGTAAAATTATTTGATTTGAAGTTACCTACTTTAAGTATACAAAAGAAATGTTTAAATTTCGCAGTGCAATATTCACGAGGAGAGAAATCGAGCATGGTAATCTACATTGAAAGACGTGGTTTACAAAACCGAATAAGTCTAGGCTAATTCACCTGTGAAAAAATATAGACCATCGAAATATTTGCATTCGACATTACAAAAGGGGTCACTATTGTAATTGTATAGGTGCTATAAACAAAATCGATTCATGTCCTTAATCCCATGTACCAGAATCGATGGAAGGCCATTATATGACCTCTAATAACCTAATGACTTTTACTGAAGCAATTATTACAGCAAAAAGTAGAAGATAGAGGGGAAAAGAGATTGTGTGGGGTGTGTGTGCGTGTGAGTGGTGGGGGGGGTGGTTGGAGGGCAAGGGGGATATGGGCCGGGAGAGAGAGAAACAGATGAGAGAGAGCATTGGAAGTGAAAGAGAAGGGGGAGGAGAGCTCGAGATGAAGATATCGAATGTAGGGGAGGAGGAGGGGAAAGGGGTAATTTAGGGAAGAGGTGGTTATATAGGGAGGGAGCCCCCTCTTAAAGAGGTATGGGTTGTGCTTCCGGGGATAATAAACTAATTCATAATCAAATCATCTCCATGCATCGTTTATGTTTCATACAAACAAACAAATCCCCCACCCCGCCCCATCCTTCAATATACGCGCATGTATATGATTTCTAGGCATAGAACTCGTGAGTGTAATATGCCACCTACCTTCGACAGAGAGCATCAACTGTCGTCCGAGGGATAGATTTCCGATATCAATCACGATAATAATTATGTTAGCACAATAGGCTATTGTATACTTCTGGTTATATACCCTATACTGTGTCCTTCCAGCATAATAGTGTTATGATTGCAAACCAGATCAGCTCTACTTTTTAATCCCTTGATTTTTGGTTTCTGAACAATAGAGAAACCAAAACTATATATTTGAAATGAGGGACTGTAAAGTCAAACTGATCTATAATAGACAATGTATTCAGTAGAATCTTGTATATGTATGCATGACAACACTACACTTCGATACTTGCCACTTTAATCCAGACACTGTAAAGTCAAACTGATCTATAATAGACAATGTATTCAGTAGAATCTTGTATATGTATGCATGACAACACTACACTTCGATACTTGCCACTTTAATCTAGACACTGTAAAGTTAAACTGATCTATAATGGACAATTTCAGTAGTATCTTGTAAATGTGTGTATGACAACACTATGCATTATAGATTAAAATATCAGGATTATTTGAATGTTGTACAACACTTCATAAGCAAGATAATTATTTTACAGTTTGTAGTTACTGAGGTGATTATGAAGAGCAATTTGTTACAATAATTGAATCACATATGCATAAATACTGCACTTTCAAGTAAAAGATAATAATGAATGTGTGTGCACTAAATCTAATGACAAAATAAGCAAAATTCTGCAAGAAAATATAGTTGCATTAAGGTCTAGACTAAAGTGACAAGTCTTTAAATTTTGTGTTCTTTTGCATTTTCTAAAACTTACAGATTCTAGGAAAATCTGACCAGTAAATTACATGTAATGATAATTGATGTTTTAAAAACACTATGTAAAAATCCAATACCCAGATCCAAGTCATTACTATCGTGAGATCATGGTACCGAAAAAGAAAATGGCAAAATTAAAGCCACAAATCCGCCCTGTGCAAGTAAAATAAAGGAATTGAAGAAAACATCAGCAAACGACCGGGTTTGCCTGGGCCTTTTTCTAAATGGACATTAAAAAATAGCCAATAATTTACATGTAAATATAAGCTGAATTTGGCAATTATGATTGATATGGATCCCCATATTATGTGTTTTCCATTTTCTACTCAATTTCCATGATTTTTCCCATTTTCCATCAAACTTGCCACTTTAATCTTGACAATGTCAACTTAATTCTGATGTATTTATAATGAGCAATGTATTCAGTAGTACCTAGTAAATGTGTGCATAACAATATAATTAAAATGTCAGAATTATCTGAATGTTGTACCTTTTAGCTGTCTGTTATTTTGTAGGTGATTTCAAGTGGACTGTGCAGCAGTGCACTGAGCATCAAACCAAAAATAACAAGGCGGTTCTCGAACCATGAGTCTTGCCTGCTTTCGCAACCACCTACTTTCGCAAAAACTTTTGGTAGAAATGAACCTGCAACAAGCCATGGTGATATGCCTGTTCAATTTGAGCTTGATTGGATCAATATTGAAATTTGACCTTTGACCCCTAAATTTTGGTGGTTCTCGGTTGGGCACAATTATCTGGCCGATGGTGACTGTACCCACCAAGTCTCATGCCCATCCAACAGTTTTTACTAATTTGACCTCAAATGACCCCTGGTGACCCCGAAATGACCTTCCAAAAATAGGCTCTAAATGTTGACATTACCCATCAAGTTTCATGCCCATACAACAGTTTTTAGTAATTTAACCTCGGATGACCTTGAAATGACCGTCCAAAAATTTGGCTCTAAATGATGACTGTACCCACCAAGTTTCATGCCCATGTGACAGTTTTTAGTAATTTAACCTCAGGTGACCACTGAGTGACCTCGGATGACCTTGAAATTGCCATCCAAAATTTGGCTCTAAATATTGACTGAACCCACCAAGTTTCATGCCCAGACGAGGTTTTAGTAATTTGACCTCCGATGACCCCTCCGTGACCCCGGATAACCCCAAAATAACCTTCCAAAATTTGGCTCTAAATGTTGACTATGCCCACCAAGTTTCATGCCCATACAACATTTTTTAGTAATTTGACCTCATATGACCCTGGGTGACCCTGAAATGACCTTCCAAAATTTGACTCTGAATGTTGACTGTACCCACCAAGTTTCATGCCCATACATCCGTTTTTAATAATTTGACCTCAGATGACCCCGAAATGACCTTCCAAAAATTTGGCTCTAAATTTTGACAGTACCCACCAAGTTTCATGCCCATGTGACAGTTTTTAGTAATTTGACCTCAGATGGCCCCTGGGTGACCTCAGATGACCCTGAAATGACCTTCCAAAAATTTGACTCTAAATGTTGACTGTACCCACCAAGTTTCATGACCATACAACAGTTTTCAGTAATTTGACCTCTGATGACCCCTAGGTGACCTTGGATGACCCCAAAATGATCTTTCAAAAATTTGACTCTAAATGTTGTGTGTACTTACCAAGATTCATGCCCATACGACAGTTTTTAGTAATTTGACCTCAGATGACCCCTGTGTGACCATTAATGCCCCGAAATGACAGTCCGAAAATTTGACTCTAAATGTTGACTGTACCCACCAAGTTTCATGCCCATACATTCGTTTTTAGTAATTTGACCTCAGATGACCCCTAATGACCCCGAAATGACCTTCCAAAAATTTGGCTCTAAATTTTGACAGTACCCACCAAGTTTCATGCCTATACGACAGATTTTAGTAATTTGACCTCAGATGACCCCTGGGTGACCTTGGACCTTGGATGACCCCGAAATGAACTTCCAAAAATTTAACTCTAAATGTTGACTGTACCCACCAAGTTCCATGCCCAGACAACAGTTTTCAGTAATTTGACCTCAGATGGCCCCTGGGTGACCTTGGATGACCCCAAAATGACCTTCCAAAAATTAAACTCTAAATGTTGACTGTACCCACACATCGTCATCATCCCTATATCTTTGTGTTAAAATTGCCGTGATAGTACAGCGAATCCTCTCGTTTTTTAACAGCTACACATCGCGATTTTGTTCGAGATAGGCCGAGCGACTCAGGCTAAGCATGCCATGACTATCATATGAGATACCACAGCGTTTCTATATTCTACACATTATTATGATTTGCGCATGCTCTAGTACCCCATATGATGTTTCTATTACACACAAAAAATTAGTTTTCAGGTAAAACCAGGGTTTTGTTTCCAGTACACTCACTCGAAAAGCAGTACACTAATTAGCGGGGCCTTGCAGCTTGCTGTGGATATCTTTTACTGCATTTTTAAAGTAAAACATTTGAAATCTAAAGTAAAAATTGAGATATATTTAATTTTGAGAATGACAATTATACTTTATAGGTATAAAGGAACGCCTTTAGCCCATTCAGTTAAGTTCCAGGTGCACGTCCTATAACACAATGCATATGTAAACTTTCTTTATCTGTGTCAATAATAGAATATTGATTTCAACGGAGTTTTGAGCTGTATGGAAAAAAATATTTATAATACAGGGTGTTGACACTGTGACCCACCAAGTTTCATGCCCATATAACAGGTTTTAGTAATTTGACCTCAGATGACCCCTGGGTGACCTTGGATGACCCCAAAATTAACTTTTTAATTTGGCTCTTAATGTTGACTGTACCCACCAAGTTTCATGCCCATACGACAGTTTTTAGTAATTTGACCTCAGATGACCCTGTGGTGACCTCGGATGACCCCGAAATGACCGTCCGAAAATTTGACTCTAAATGTTGACTGTACCCACCAAGTTTCATGCCCATACAACAGTTTTCAGCAATTTGACCTCAGATGACCCCTGGGTGACCTTGGATGACCCCGAAATGACCGTCCAAAAATTTGGCTCTAATTGTTAACTGTACCCACCATGTTTCATGCCCATACGACAGTTTTTAGTAATTTGACCTCATATGACCCCTGTGTGACCTTGGATGACCCCAAAATTACCTTCTGAAACTTTGGCTCTAAATGTTGACTGTACCCACCAAGTTTCATGCCCATACGACAGTTTTTAGTAATTTGACCTCAGATGACCCCTGCAGAGCTGCCAACATTTGAATCTTGAAAAAAAGGGAGATTTCCTGTTGCAATCAGGGAGATTTGTCAAAATGTGTACATCATAATGGACGAAACCATTTCCATTTCAGGGAGATGACCAAAAATTAAGGGTTCTGAAGGTTTAAAAGTAGGGAGTCTCTTGCGAAAAGAGGGAGAGTTGGCAGCTCTGCCCCTGGGTGACCTTGGATGACCCCGAAATTACCTTCCAAAAATTGGCTCTAAATGTTGACTGTACCTACTAAGTTTCATGCCCATAAGACAGTTTTTAGTAATTTGACATCAGATGACCCCTGGGTGACCTCAAATGACCCCGAAATGACCTTCCAAAAATTTGACTCTAAATGTTGACTGTACCCGCCAAGTTTCATGCCCATACGACAGTTTTTAGTAATTTGACCTCAGATGACCCCGTGGTGACCTCGGATGACCCCGAAATGACCGTCCAAAAATTTGACTCTAAATGTTGACTGTACCCACCAAGTTTCGTACCCATACGACAGTTTTAGTAATTTGACCTCAGATGACCCCTGGATGACCTCAGGTGACCTTGACCCACTAACCAATACAAACTTGTTCTGTCTGGGGTCAAGATGCACCCACCCACCAAGTTTGAAGAACGTGCGACCCCTAGTCTCCGAGAACAAAAGTTTTTGCATGTTTTGCACAAACTCCGCTATCAATTTGCGCTGATTTTCGCATAAATTATGCAAATTAGCTATATTAATTTGCATATTTTTCACCGAAAACATACGGTTACGGAGCAAACTTGGATACCCTTCCTCCCACCAAGTAGTGTCGCCATAAGTCTTATGGTTCCCCAGATACAGCTCCGGACGGACACACATACATCCATCCACCCCCCACCCCCAACCCCTACTTGTAATGTGTGCCGACAACTGGGGACTTTTTTATGAGTTGTGTGTCGACCGGGGACTTTTATGTGCCAAACTCCTACCAATCGGGGACCTGACCCTACACCTAAAAAGTACCCAGTTGGAGTAATGCTATTTTTGACATCTTCACCCATAGGGGGAGCCCTAGCCCAAGTTTTACAACTGGGGACGTCCCCGCTTTGCGCGAAGTCCCCAGTTAGTGGGAAAAACACACAAAAAAGTCCTCATTCGTAGGGTTTTACAAGCGCACCCCACGCACAGACAGACAGAAATAGTGATTACTAAGTCCCATCCTGAAAAAAGTTCAGGTGAGACAAAAACCTTCAGGGAATTATTAATCCTTTGAAAATTAGGTAACAATTCTGTTAAAAAGTTGCATAATAAAGAGAGTGATTTTGTAATTTTAGAAAACACGTATTCAGCAGTAAATGTGTATAATATAACACAAAGCAGTCATCTAACCACAAGTTTCACCTGTTTTTGCGCTGACTAATAGGTAACATAAAGTTGAAAATGACCTCAAAATGATCTTGCCACTTTTTGTCTCGTTTTGGTGGTGTGCCCACCAAAGTTCATGAACCTGCAACAATCTATGGTGATTTGACCCTAAATGTGTGCATGGTTCCTTCCACCAAATTACACTACCACATGCCTGACGGATCTTGAGATAATCTGCCCACAAACTCCGCTATCAATTTGTGATGATTTTTGCATAAATTATGCAAATTAGCTACACTACTTGAATTTGCATATATTTCACCAAAATATGTATGGGCACAGAGCACAGCTGGATATCCTTCCTTCCACCAAGTAGTGTCTCCATATTGCAGTTTGACCCAAAATGACCCCAAAATGACCTTGACATTTTTTGTCTCACTTTGGTGGTTGTTCCAACCTAATTTCATGAACCTACAACAATCTATCACAATTTGACCCCAGATGACCCCAAAATGGCCTTAACAATTTTTTGTCTTACTCCGAGGGTCATTCATTCCAAATTTCATGAACATGCAACAATCTATTGCGATTTGACCATGGATGACCCCGAATAACCCCAAAAGGATCTTGAATTAAAATCATTAAAAGGTAACAAAGTTTCAAAGCTGATTAAATATGGTTGAAAGCATACCGGTACCATATTAGAGAGATTGCGATTTTCCAAACGTAGACGTAGGACGTACGTTTTTACGTACGTTAACACGTACGTTTTTACGTAGCTATGTATTGCAGTGAGGCCACATACTTTACCAACGCTCGTGTTGTGGCGCTATGTCCTATAGTCAGTCATCTGGTGATTTGTTTTGCATGAAATCAGCCCGGGGTAGTCGGTGGGGGGCAGGGATCAATAAAGGGATCTTAATCCTCTCTACGTCATACATAAATTCGCCCAGTCTCATTTCCCTAATATTAAATTTAAAAAAATGGAATTTCAGTTCGGCACAGGTGGGCCTCGAACCCACGCCGCTGCTACATACAGAATACAGAAGTCCAGCGCACTAATCCACTGGACCACATGACAGTTCGGTAGCCATATTGAATTTTAAACATATAGGCTATAGGCACTCCAACATTGATCGGGTATAGACCACTTGATATGTGACGTCATTGCCCGGCAGTATGCGCGCGAATTATGACAATTTCCATTGTTCTTTGCCCTGCAGTGTGCGTACGCATCGCAGTTTGGTCAGGGCACGTGCATTTCAAATCACCCACCATATTTCATATAGTACAAGAAAGCCATTGAACAGTGTAGCAGTTTGTTTGAGCATAGCGAAAGACGAGTCCCTCGCCTTTGTTGATAAACAATGATTTCATATTAGCATAATGACAGTGCTCATCAGTTAATAGCCACTTGGTGAATAGATGGGCATTATCAGCTATCAAAGAGATGTCTTATGCAGCTGCCAATCACGATAGAGGCTTGAAAACATTTTGTTATAAACCCAAAAGTGATATAAGGACAAAACTGTGCATGTTGGTACTTGATTGTTTGGATTCTTATATGTTGAAAATCCCTTGTAGTAGTATTTTTTATGTGTAGTGTATATTGTTTATAAATTATACAGCTTTTCAATTTTGGGCATTAATGCTCTGTTGCACTGTTTTCATCAACCTATTTTATCGTAGTGCATTTCTTATGTGTGTGAGCCGAAATGTCGTGGTTGATTGCAATCATGCTTTTGTTGAACTGCACTCCGCCATAACTACGATGAAGGACACCGGTTCAAATCCTTTGTTTGGAGCCAATCGATAAAAGAATGCAGGGCCTCTATAAGTTAAGAAGTGACGTAATAATCCCAATAGATGAATACAATGTTTGAATAGATCGCCCAACCATGCCAAAACAAGCAGATTGCACTAATTACCTGTGTATGTCTGCAAACATAGATTGAATACAATACAGCTCTTTTAAAATACTAATCTTATAGGTGCAAGTGAACATCCTTTCTTTGACATCTATGGTTCAACGCATAAATAAATAAATAAATAAATAAATAAATAAATAAATATATATATAAATAAATAAATAAATAAATAAATACATAAATAACCGATCAGGAATTTTGCATATTTGAACGCGTTCCTAATGTTCCTAAAATATCTGAGCCAAAATTTCCTTGCCCTCCCCACCCAACTTTCGACCTGCAAAAAAATGCTTGCCCCCCCCTTTTGACCTGCCAACCAATATTTTCCCCCCCCCCCACCCCACCCCCTATAATACTTCACCACCTCGGGGATACACAAAGTTATTGCACCACCCCTCAGCTGTACAAAAAACACATGATATTTTGATTATAACATTCGTAGAGAAACACTCGTTCTCTACGTTTCCTTTACCTAGACTCGAGGTAAAATCAGCCTATTTCCACGTGGAACCATGGTGGAACGTACGTTTTAATGCTACGTTGAGTCCAAAATGTCAAATCGCAAGCTAATTTTTTATACGCAAGGTATCACACACATTTCAATAGACAATCTCTGCGTATGAATATTGCGTTTAAATTTAGTCCATTTTAACACATCGCTGTACCTTTATTATAATGATTTGTTACAAACAAAAGGATCATAATAATAATTAGACTTTCCTTCGTATGTTCATTATCTTTGACTGTCTTTAACATATTGTAAAATGGACAAATTTTATGCATTTTCAACGATGTATCTATGTCGATTTCGCACGTGGAATATCTTTAAAAATAGCTAAATACGTGACCTTGCTTCGATACAGGAGAGTGGTTTTGAATAGATCAACGTACGTCCGATGTCTACGTTTGGAAATCGCAAGCTCTCTAATATTCCTCTCATCCCATGGATTAAAAAAAATTATAGTTTGATGTCACCTGCAATATTAATGCCCTCAAGTTCTAAGTAAAAAGGGATAAAACAAACTGAAAAATGCCACGATTTCAGTAAAACTGGTCTCAATTCAATCAGTAAAAAAAATAGTTCGCACTGTCTATAACACTTTACAGGGAAATATAGCAAAATAGGCCAACCCCTATTGACCATGACCTATTTGGTGATGTTTCCTTGGTAGCAAAGTATTTTTGACGGTGCAAACTAGTCCTTTTCTAACTTTTTTACATGACAAACAATTTGAGACCAGTTTCATTGAAATCAATTGAATTGTTGACTCCTGTATAGGCTCTAAAATGTGACCTTTGACTATTTTGCTTATATCTTGGAATGGTAAAACCTTAGAAAGCCCTGGCAATGAATTGTCTAATAAATTAAACATTGTAATCCCCTACCAATTTATAATATAAGCGAAAATTACTACCCCTGTCCCACATTAAGAAAACATGGGTTTCTTTCCCCTTACATTTTCATGTTTTTCTTCATCCCTCTACTTTCCCCAGTTACCATCCTGCCTGCGTCCACATAGGGTTCTGAACAGAACATCAGATATAAAACACGACCAATGGTTTTTACCCACTACCATACCATCACCCAACAACCTTACCCACCATCCGTGTATGCCGAAAACTGTGCAACCCGAGAACCGCTCTTGTTATTATTGCTGTTGTATTGTTTAGTAAACCCAAATTTAAAAAATAAGTTGGTTGTCAGCTTTTACTAAAACTTGCTACGTATGTAGCTTAAATACGCATATTTTTACAACAGAATCAGTCTATGTTAAAAAGCTCTGAAAAGTTTGGATACATTTATTTTCCTCTGATTCACTTCTAGCATTGATATAGTAAATAATGATGTTAGCATAACAACATAATAATAGTAATAATGGACTTCAAATGCATTTTGAGCAAGAATGTTTGGTAAATTTGAATGCACAAGTTTATACGCACAAGCACCTAACACACTAAAATCAATCTTGATGATTGAGCTAATATTTGCTCTCATCATATTTGGTTATCCTGCTATATACAAAACTGTACAATTATGTAGTTTGGTTCTTGCCATGTGTAGTGTGTGGTAACATCTTTTTCTTCAGCTGCAAGTTTGTAGTTTATTTTCCTTGTTAAGTGCGTATGCTATATGTTAAACGCTATATACAATTTTATTGTTGTGTTATATGTTATCTCAAATTGTTGGTGGTATTATAGATGTCTGCATGAATTGAGCATTAAGTGGCACCAAAATGCTTAAGTAAAACAAAGCATTGATGCAAAGAGCAAATGTTGGTTTTTCTAACAGCTTCTTATTGAAAGAGAATAATGGTTCTCTCTCAAACTATCACAGTAAGTATGATAAATAGTGTGAATGAGAAACTTGGCAACTTTGGGAGAGTTTTAAAAGTTTTATCTATTTGGATGTGTAAATTATACAGATAGCCTTTTGGATTATTTGACTAAAGGAAAGACAGATTGTGCATGTATAAAAGAGAAGATAAGAAGATAACTTGCAACAAGTAAGGGCTGTGCAATAATTATGTAATGGTTGGAGGATAAGTTTTTCGAATCATGTGCCAAGTGCAACAAAATAACATGCTGCAGTAAATCACAGCTTATACTATAAAATCGATTCTTAAACACTTGAGAACGTTCCTGCAATCTTATTGGTTCTTACCCAGCTTTACCCGTGTGATATGACACAATATCACACGGGTCAGCGCGTGTGTGTCGACGCGATACGCGTACTCGCTGTTTGGACCAATCGGAGGTGCACAGCAACAACGGGACCGATCGATTTTAAGCCCTAGGTAATTCCTTGCAAAATGTAGGATTTAATTTGATTAAAACTTGTATAATATTTTATTTGAATTGAAGTGTTTAAGAATGAGAATAAAGGTATTGTTTTTAGCCGCTGTCGGCTGTCGGCGTCTGTTTGGCGTAAAACAACTCGGCTTCGCCTCGTTGTTTTACTTAAAATAATGATGTCGCCCGTGTTATATGAGACGATAGATGCACTCCAGCGGCTAAAAACAATACCTTTATTCTCTAAGTAACGTATGCAAAATACATCGATAGTACTGATTTTGTTTGTATCAGGGTACTTTGTGACATCACTCTGGACCTATTGTTAATTTTGAATAACAATTGTTGACATAATGACTGTGTGGTTAAAAAAAAGTGATCTAAAAAGCGCTAAATTGGGTTTAACTGCTCCATTGACAAAGATAAACGTATTACTTACTCGCCAGTTACACTTCAGATCATAAAAATACTAGTTTTAGTTAGGATATTCAGAGAAGTAGTACTAGCCTAATTAGCAGTAACAATGTCATCCAGACTGGCATTAATAATGCAAGTGGATCGTTGCAAGATAATAGAAATGCTGCTCAAATATGAAATAAGTTACAGCAACAAATGCAACATGCAGGAGAGTGATGTATGATAAATGAAATATATCTGGCACTAATTCTTAAATAAACTTATAAACATTAACAAGACTTGAGCAGAGAACTTTCAATGTGCTTCTCTGTAATTGCATGGATCTGATCTATTGAATCAATTTACACATATTTCTAAAATAGAACCAGTCTATGTTGGCTTTCATTAGGTTCTGAAAAGTTTGTATACATTCACTTTTCTCCTATTAATTCCTAGTGTCGGTATAGCAAATAGTGACTTTAGCATAACAATGTAACTTTGATAATAATAGCAATAATGGACTTCCAATGCATTCTGAGCAAGAACATTTAGTAAATTTGTCAGTATAAACTGGATCTATTGAATTCACTTAAAATAACGCACATTTCTAAAGTAGAACCAGTTTATGTTGGTTTTCATTAGCCTCTAAAAAGCTTGCATACATTTACTTTTCTCTGATCTAGTGTCAATATAGCACACATTAAGCATATCTCATGTTATTCTCTCTTCATTGTGGGACATTGAATTGATATTACTACCCTAAGTAACTGTAAGGATATACAGGAGAGGAGTATCATACAACTGTCACTAAACAATGTTTAGTAAACATTCTTCCTGATCATGCTCAGATCAGCGAATATAAATGTAACTATTCTTTTGAACTTGCCCACGTCACACTATTGGTTGGCATGATCATGTGATCAGTGACTCTTTGCCTGGCAATCTGTTCAGATTTTATTTTAGAATCTAGAAAATATGTATAGGTACTGCTTTTATAGGTGTTATGTATTTGGTACAGAAGCTGGGTGAAGCCAGTATCAACACACCATTCCACTCACATATTAACTGTAGAACTGAAGTGGCTACTGTATATGGACTGATAGGAAGGTACATGTAACAAGCCTGGGAAGTAACAATTTATGTCAAATCAGCAAGTTTTAAAAAACTGTTGTAAAACCAACATATCACAACTTTCTTTTTTGATTGTGAAAGAAATTGTTGATGACGTTAAGTAATTTCATAATGGATGCTGTTCAAAACACCAACTCTTGTTTGGGGGCAGATATCATAAATGTAACTGATCCAGCTTTAGCAACGGAAAGGATTTTCTCTGTTAAAGATGCAGCTACTTATATGTTTGCATCGCCTATCATGAGTGCTTTCGGCATATTTGGAAATGTTACCTTCTTGATATCAGTCTTGACAATTCCAGAAATGAAGAGTAGCTTGACTGCTTTCATGAGCAACTTAGCCATCGCAGATATTTTCTTTCTAGCCGTTGTATGTTTTTGGGGAAGTTTGGATTATTGGACCTCAGATGTTCGCCAAGTATTTCTTCATAGTTCAAATATAGATTGTTATGTTGGTTGGATATCTACATATATCCCCTACTTTGTGTCATTGGGTTTTGTCACACTGATTAGTATGGAAAGATACCTGGCAATTTGCAAACCAATTAAACATCGTCTGATGAAGGGAAGAAAGCGTACATTGAAGATGATAATTGCAGTATGGTTGATCGGTTCAGCACTTAGCGTGGTACATTCATTTGGATATAAACTTCATCCAACCTGTTTCATTTGGCCTTCAGAAGAAGCATTCTCACATCTACCTGTTAATGTTGCATATTGCAAAGCAGATTTTTTATTTCCACAACTAATAAACATTTGTTCATTTTTAGTTTGTTTTCTGATTAACTGCATTATTTCCGTTAAAATTATTTCAGTTATGGTGAACCGAAAACTTACAAACAATAGTGAACAAATGCAGTTAGCTAACAATCAAGTTACGCGTACATTGGTTCTCAACAACACACTCTTTTTCCTTTGTCAATTGCCGCATCGATTTACATTATTGGATGAAATACTTGAAGATGTGACGAACATTGGCTTTTTAAATGTAAATCAAATCAAAACAATTTATCCCATAGGAGTTGTTTTACTTCTGCTGAACTCATGTATCAACCCAATCCTGTATGTCTGTTGCTGTCAAAAATTTCGTCACGCAATGCGTGATACTCTAAAAAATCTTTGCTGTCGTTGCTTATCTTCTTGCAGTCCCCGTGGTATTGAGACTGGCATTAGTGCAATAAGTGGACCACACCAAGATAACAGAAATCCTACTTGAATGTGAAATAAGTTCATGCAACTGGCAGATAGTCATGCATGATATATACGGCACTAAATCTTCAGTAAACTTCTAAACATTATCAAACTTGAATAGAGAACAGTCAATGTAGCTTGTCAATAAGTAGATTGAAGCAATTCACACAATTCATCGGCTTCATTCATGTAACAAAATTAGTTGCATTATGGTCTAGACTAAAGTGGCAAGTTTTCCATTTATGACAAGTTAATTTTTGTGTTCCTTTGCATTTTCTAAAAACTTTTTCTAGAGAAATCTGACACAATTGAGTATATGAATACAAAAGCCACCCAAGTCCATACTTTGGCCAAATTGAGTTAAGCATGGGAAATTGTTGCTATACATAAGCCTGTCATATGTATGAAAGAACAACTCAAATTCATCCACTATGTCTACAGGGTGGGCCAGTAAAAAGTTCACACTTTTTCGATGGCTTATTTCTCAGAAATGAAAACACATATTGAAATAAGTTGAACATATTTGTAAACCTCTATGTCTGGACTGTCATTGCTGAAAAGGGCATTAACATCCATGGTCTAATTACAAAATGGCGACCATTTAAAGCAGAGAAGTCAAAACCACTTTGCACACACGTAAGACTATAGACAATGATCATGCATATTAAGTTTTTAGGCTTAAGCAAGTTTTAAAAAAGTTTGATGACTCTATATGCATTTACTTTAGTGTCATTGCCGGGGTCATCGGACTCATGCGTGTATGAGTTGTTTACTGTTTGAAAATCATTCACCTGTGAAATTGACACAAAAGGCTGATTGGACATGCTCATTTACATAACAAATACACTAGTTTTGGAGGGAACTTCAAATTTAAAATGCCTTGCGTGCGTTCTTGTCATTCATGTTAGAGATACCCGTGTAAGTACTTTGAGGTGATTCTTGCTGTTCAAAATGCGGCAGTTTACAAAGGAGGAACAAATTTTCATCGAGGAGGAAATTTCAAGAACCGGAAAGGTGCGCTCTGTCCTGAATGCATGGCCGAACCAGTTTCCGAATACCAGACTTCCTAGTTGCCGACACATCTATAATATTAAACAAAAGTTTCACTTACATGGAACTGTTCTCAATCGGAACAAATCTAACAGTGGGAGACCACGAACAGGAAGATCAGCCAATCACATTGCCGATGTTAGAAAGGATTTGCAAGCTAACCCAAGATTGAGTACTTGACGGAACAATTGTCCCCATATTCCAAGGACAACGTTCAGACGAATCATCACTCATGATATCGAATGGCACCCTTACAAGATCCTTAACGGGTTATGCCATTTTAAATCGACTTTCGAAAAGTTTTTTGATACATTCATTCATTTCTCAAAAAGTAAAAATCGCAGTTTAACAAATAACGGTTCAAATGAAAGCCATTATTGGGGGCTAATTGTTGTATCACTATGATAGGCCTGACACCAATATAAACACTTGTTTCGGTGACCCAAGTTCATGGTCATTTCTGCTCACGCACTTTTTACAGATGGCCTGGAATTTCATATTTCGGTTTCAGCGATTGCCCGAAAAAGGTGGTATGTTTTTGAAAAGCGTTTCCGCTTGGAATGTAGATAGTTATTGTTGCTATTACTCTTCGCGATTTTAATTTATGCCCTCTTTAGCCGACAATTTTCAATGCATTTTACACAATAGATACGTCGCTTGCATAAATACCGCTATTTTTAACAGTATCGTTTTTGTTAACCAACATAACATCAAAAAGAGTTCTCAAGACTTTGATGAGACCATAGATACCAAATCGGACTACATGTGATGAACAGATTTTACACTAGAATCAAAAGAACCAGCGTAGGCCCTCTCAAAATGTACTTTTTTAAAATATCGCGTTGTGATAAAAATGACTGCCTTTTCCTTGTTTTTTATAACAAGGAAAAGCTTTACTTACCTCAAACTTCAAACGTAGTGCTGTCTCAGTGTCCGTTACTGGTTAGTATTATTCCGATTAAGCGATTTTCATGATTTAGGCCTACTTAGCCTACATTTGAGCAACTATTTGCCCACACCGTGTACGAATATATTCCAAATATGGCGCTGCATTCAGTATCACACTAAACGACAAGGTTATACTAAGATGTGTAAGACTTTCTGACACTATATTCACGGTTGTTCTAATGGCTATTCAAACTTATGACAAATTTGGCTGGTGTGCGTTGTTCAATACCATTTCACCTAGTCTTGGTACCAGCCGGTTTGTGCTCCTCCGTCACTAACGGTGATGGAGGAGCACAAACCGGCTGGTACCGAGACTACATTTCACCCTGATGTGACAGTGACGTCACATCCGGGGTCACGTCAGTATAAAGCTGGTTTCCACAGAGGAGTAAGATATCTTACTCCTCTGTGCTGGTTTCATACTACCATGCCGGTTGCAATGAGCGGCGTAGCGCACGCGCATTGCAGACAAACGGACACAATCAAGACTTGTCATTGGTTGAAACGCTCTGCCGCTTGCCGGGTGTGTTCGTGATCGCGCGCCATTATCGTGATGATCGGGGATTCCTTTTTTGTGATGAAGGCACCAGCCGAAATGTCCGTTTTCCAGAATGCAATGAACATAACTCTGTACTCCCCAGGGGAGATGATGTATTTTGCGACACTCATGGCGGGAAAGAGATATGAAACGAATTTTATTAGGCGCAGCATCACTCGCTGGAGTTCGATGGCGCTGGTGTAGGCCTACATACGCACGCGCTTAAAGACACCGCATAGATGCGCGAGCGAAACAGCTGTTCACAACGCGTTGACATCACTGCCACATCGGGGTGAAAAATGGTATAGGTAATAGATGACTATGAAACCTCAAACTCGCCCCTCGATAAAGGTTGGCAATTGAAGCAGGCCTCAGTTTAGCGAACTTTGTCTAGTTTAATGCGATGCGAGTGCAAGCGCCGCTCAGACTGTGAAGGTTTCTGGATACCGAATATGGGTTTAGATTAGGCCTATATCATGTCCTCTAGGCCATATAATTTATTTTTGGAAAGGAAAGTCTAATCTCGGAGCCTATTCAATTGAGAAGGGACTGGATTTTGTCATAATAATATAAAAATTAATACTTAATGCCTCGCGATTTTTTTGATATCCAGCCATAGTATTTTAATTGATTAAACTGAACATAAAGCTATATCTTTACTAGCTTCATGCACTAATTTGCAGACCCGCCCGGCCTTCTACATGTAGTGAGTACCACATTAGATTGTGTTTACAAGAAATAATAAGCGCTGCCTCCTCGAAATTTCTTATGCCATCAGCTTTGATGATTAAATATTATCTACAACTCGGCACCTGTGTTCAAGGCCTTTCTTTTATCTATTGACCTCAAAAGAAAGGATTAGAATGATCAGAATGCCGTCCCTGACCCCTTTCCACACATTAATAATGAGTCGGTAAGGAACGTGCTACCGTTATACTTCAATGAGTACGTATGGCTACTACGCAGTTCAATGGCCTTATTGTGATCTGGCGGGAGTTTTAAAAGCACGGTCCCTGACTGCGTGGGCATATTTCCGGACAAGGAACAATAGAGACCAATTGCCTGGCAATGACGTCACATGTAATCCCAGTCTATAGTGTGATTAGAACATTATAGGCTGGTGGTCACTTATAGTACGATCAGTACGAAAAGTCCAATGCGATTATTAATGTATTTTCTAAAATTAAAAGAACCACTTTTTAGCGCGAATTTTTGTAAGTTACACAGCTGAAGTTGTGAAAGGGTTGAAAGACTACAATATTACGGCTTAAACAAGAATTTCTTTGTTTGGTCGTTATTCCTATAGACTCATCCCTTAAGCGTCATGGACTGCAACCAGGAGATCCAAATCGGCGACTTCAGTTTTGTAACTGGTTAGTTAACAGAGCACGTCGCTTTCTTGATACCGCTGTTGTTGTTGACGAGGCAAACTTGCAAATGGACGGGTCTGTCTCTTCTCAAAACGTACGGATGTATGCACCGAAAGGCAATCCTCTGAGAGACTTTGCTTTTAACGTTCCACATGACAAACGCAAAGTTAGTGTTCTCGCAGCCATCACAGGAAACAACCGGTTGATAGGACCGATATTCGTTGACCAGAACATAAATAGAAACGTTTACCTCGACATAATCAATGATCAACTAGAGCCTCAACTGGTCCAAATATTTGGACAGCAAGCGAACGGTGCCATCCGCAGGGCGTGGTTCTTTCAAGACGGAGCGCCAGCCCACCGTCTTATCGCTGTTAGAGACAGATTGCAGGAGTTGTTTCCGCATCGTGTTGTCGGCCTTGGACATCATGTGGAGTGGCCTCCGAGGAGTCCTGATCTGACACCTTTGGACTTCTGGCTTTGGGGTGATGTCAAGGCGTCTGTGTATGCCGAAGGTCCGCCAAGGAATTTGCGGGAGCTGAGGAGACGTATTACAGATGCGTTCACAAGGATCCGACGCACCAGGGTTACTTCAAGAGCAGTTCACCATATGTACGATCGTGCGATGATTTGTATTCGCGAGCAAGGAGGCCACGTTGAAGGACGATAAGAACACTTTAAAGACAGAAGCATTTTCACTGTGGCATGCATAAATACGTGACTTTATGGAACCATGATAAGCAGTAATGAAGAACAGAACTATTTTTATCAGAGCCAAATATGATTTTACTTGTATTCTTACTTTTCTAGTACAATATTTTTAATTTCATGACAATTTGAGACAAATAACTCGTTTCCATTGAAGCACTGCTACGGTTTACATGTGTCTATATGAAGAAATAATTTCCGAAGAGAAGGAGAGACATTCCTGACACCTATTTATAAATTTATCTTGTTATATCTCTATATAAGATTTATGTTATAGTGCAATAACCATCATGAAGACTCGGGTATAAAATTATGCACATTATCTAGAATGCGACTGCAAACAAACGTTAACTGCGCAGATTATTTAAAGCTACTGTTACATATTCTGTTCAACTGGAAGGCTACATATTCTGTTTGAAAAAGAAATATTTATTTAAATATGGTTAATTTACAAGAGAAATATTGACAGAACTTTCATGCGTACTGTTATTTTTCTTCCTTTGTTCCTAATCCATTGTGGTGTGAACCAGCGACCACCATATATCGCGTGATCATCCGCTCCATTTGACTTACGTGTGTGCAAAGTGGTTTTGACCCCTTGCTTCAAATGGCCGCCATTTTGTAATTAGACCATGGATGTTAATGCCCTTTTCAGCAATGACAGTCCAGACATAGAGGTTTACAAATATGTTCAACTTATTTCAATATGTGTTTGCACTTTTGAGAAATAAGCCATCAAAAAAGTGTGAACTTTTAATGGCCCACCCTGTAATGAGCATGCGAAAAATAGCATGTATGAAAGAACCACCCAAGTCCATGATTTGAGTCTTGTAACACATTGATTGAAATCCAGTATGTATAAAAGTCCACTTGTAACATCTTCAGTGCTGGAGAGTGACCTTTGAAAAAAATGTGAGGGAATTATATTTCTCCTTTGCAAATTGGTAATAATCGTATTAAAAAGTGAATAAGTTACATACTCAAAAGAAAGTGATGTGTAATGAAAATATATGTATATATTCAGTAGTAACATGTGTATAAATATAACAATAGCAGATATGTATTAATGTAAAAGTTATCAAATCTTCTAAACATAAAATACTGCACTTTCAAGTAAAGATAATAATTAATGTATGTGCACTAAATCTAATGATTAAGTCAACTGTAATAAAATAAGAAAAATTCTGCTTGAAAAGATTAGTTGCATTAAGGTCTAGACTAAAGTGACAAGTTTTCCATTTACTGCAGGTTAAATTTTGTGTTCTTTTGCATTTTCTAAAACTTACAGATTCTAGGAAATTTGATCAGTAAGTCAATGACATTTTAGATTTTAGAAACACTATGTAAAAATCCAATATGGTGACTAATACAAACTATTTTCCAACAATCAAAGTCTGTGTGCATTGTATGCTGTGAATTCTCGCATATTCATGAGGGCTGATCATTCGATTGTGCCGT
Organism: Amphiura filiformis; assembly: GCF_039555335.1. Lineage (NCBI taxonomy): Eukaryota > Metazoa > Echinodermata > Ophiuroidea > Amphilepidida > Amphiuridae > Amphiura > Amphiura filiformis. The sequence goes on from NC_092631.1 coordinate 4,953,152, forward strand.
GTGCCAGCATTGCATGCCTTTGCATGTCTGCATCTCTTTAGTCCATGATGGTGAAAGTCATTGCTATTGTGAGATTGTGTTACCGACAATAGGAAAACAGCAAAATTAAGAACACTGATTTGGCCCTGGTCAAGTAAATAAAGGAATTGAAGAAAATATCAGTAAAAAATGGGGTTTGCTTGGGCCTTTTGATGCATGGGCATTAAAAATAGCCAAAATCTTATTGGAAATAAGCTTAATTTGGCAATTATGTGTTGATATCCCAATCTTCTGTTTTCCATCTTCTTCTCCAATTCAGTGATTTTTTTCCATTTCCATCAATCTTGCCACATTAATCTAGACCATGTAGAGTTAAACTGATCTACATGTATAATGGACAATATATTCAGTAGTATCTAGTAAATGAAAATGTGTGCATGACAACCATATATTAAAATATCATATTTGAGTGTTGTACCTTTTTTGTTATTTTGTCAGTGATTTGAAGGGGACTAGCTGTGCAGCACTATAGAGCACCAAACCAAACGACATTAAGGAATTATTTAACCTTTACAAATTATGGCAATTCTGTTAAAAAGTTATAATGTTGCATATTAAAGAAAGTGATTTGTACTCATAAAATTATTCAGTAGTAAATGTGTATGATATAATAAAAGCTCATCAAAGTTATTTGAAAATCCACCTGTTATTTTGAATCATACGGGGTGTCCCAAAAGTCTCAATACCATTTTGAACGTTCATATATTTCACTAGGATTGGCCGAGGGGAAATCAAAATACATATTTGGAAAGAGTAAATTCATGCAATTTTTCTGATACCAAACATAATACATTTTCCTTCGTTAACCCTAACACCCAAAAATCGTACAAAATCTTACGATGAAAAATTCTGCGCATGCATGAATCCCAGGGTCTGCGATGACACAATCAGCCTGAGTGTTATATGAGCACGGAATTGCTGGCCGGGCAGCAATAACCCGTGTAGCTACCGGTCCGTGATCGTGCGGTTGGCATGCGAGTGGTCATAGGTTCGAATCCCGGGGGTGCCAAGTCAAAAATTCTTCTTCTCCTTGACTTTTTCGGATCTTCTTTGACTTCCGATCCCAAAAAGCAGGGTCCAGTGTTAGGGTTAATAAGACATACATGACCAATGAACAATATACCTCAAATGCGACATGTCAATACTGGTAACTAACAATGTGCGTTTCTCATTGAGAATTATGAAATCGATTTTTACACTTCGCTCATCACCTTCTTTTCTAGTAAAATTTTGAAGAAAATCATATCTTTTTCTGTTATGGTATAGTTGATGTTATAAATTATTATGTCGTTTCATTATTATGATCAAAATATTAGTAGAACGTGCATGTAATGCCCATAACACTGTACATACACAGTGTGCAGGAAGATCATAACACATCACAAGGACTGAACAAACTCATGATTGACAGAGCGACACGCATTGGCATCATATATGCGCTTAGCGATTTTCTTTCTTTTCCCTAACCAGTTTGTATCAAAATTAAAAGGGAATATACACACGTATATAAGGCATATGGTGATGTGCCGCTCTAGAGGCTCGCTTTTTTTGCAAGAAAACCCTAAACATGGGTACCGATTTTAGAAAAATCTAAATATGGGTCCTGATTTGGAACAAAATGGTCAAAAACTGTCATATAAGCAACTTTTTAAGTAAAAAAATCCCTAAACATGGGTCTCGATGTGAAAAAAAATTCGTAAGCATGATATCTACATTGTTCATCAAAATTGTTGAGATACTTTTGATACGGTAACGCAAATAAGGCCCCCACTACCCTGATCAATGTTGAATCCCATTTGTTGCTCACATGCACCTAGTGCCACTCAGCATTGATTGGTGGGAATGGAGGAGGGGTTGGGATGTTAGAAAAGGTTTAGGCTTTTTTTAGGCCAAAGAAACCTTCATTTCAGCATGCTAAAAGTAATGGAAATATGGCCATAAACATGATAAAAATATTGCATATTTTTCATAGTATCTTGCTTTGATGAGGATTGTAGTTTTAAACATTTTGATTCTTTTTTGTTTGCTTGTTTCTGTCCCTCAGGAATGACAGTGTAATAACATAAGACAGTATTATTGTTGGCTCTTTTGTTACACTTTCCTTATCTTGGTGTCAGTATGGTTAACTTTATTTGAAGTCATGTTGCTCGTTGTTTGTATGTTTGACTTGAGAAATAAATTCCTAATTAGTCCTTATTTTTCTTGTTTCCTACATCAAATTAATAATAATAATAATGTTAATATTCAGCTGCAAGGTTGTAGTTTAATTTGCTTGTTAAGTGCGTATGCTGTATGTTACGCGCTATATACAATTTTATTGTTGTGTTACATATGTTATCTCAACTTGTTGGTGGTATTATAGATGTCTAAATGAATTGAGCGAAACGTGGTACCAAAATGCTTAAGTTTGTGCGTCATGAATTGGCGGCCAAACATGTTACATGCTAAAAATTAGAAAAAATAATCACACTTTCACATAATCACACAAAGATGATTGTAATTCATTTCATGTTTGTCAGAAACCTGCAACTTTTATATCATCATAAAGCTAAAAGTGCAAGAAAGGCAAATTTTGCAACTTTTAAGTTGATATACAGGGTGTCTCAAATATTATATAGGGTGGAAAAGTTATATTTTGGTTCAAAAAGTATTAACAAAATTTCCTCTCTTACTTACTAACATAAACACTTGTTCTGCTAAAACCTTTTTAGATGTGCTAATAACATTGTAGGCTCTCAAAAAAACCATCAAACTTGTAAGGAAGTTATGTTGCCTAACTGAGATACAGGGTGTTCAAAAGTCGTACATAATTTTTATGATTTTTAAGACATTATCAATCAAAACTTGTTTCCTTCATGCCCTACACAAAAACCAATGGCATATTTTAATTCCTCATAAAATTTCTTTCTAAAAATGTTATCTTTTACAGAAGTAGGGTAATTTCTTCAAGAAATATGACATTTGGAACATTTCAGAGCATAAATGCATACTTAGTACATAGGAAAAGCCTAGAACCCATGACACAGAATGCAGCACACATACAACAAATTAAACTATAGGGTCCAAAACTTAAAAGTTCCCCCTAAATACTTTTTAAAATAAATCGAAAAATATTTGACGAAACGCAAACATGTTAAAAGTGGCATCTGAGCCGATAGGTGTCTGCTCTCAAACAATACAGTAGACCAGGTCTATTCATGTGTTTGTTAAAGAAAACCTGATTGCTATGCATTCAGGTGCCACTTTTAAAATTGTCTCTTTTCTTACACAATTAACCATTGTGACTGAACTCAATTACATGTGACGCTGTAAATTGGTCCACATGTGTAAAACAAATAGGCCTATACAAATCTTTTTACATTTTTTACATTTTGTAAAATATTTTTTGACTTATTCTAAAAAGTATTAGGCGGGAACTTATAAGTTGTGGACTGTATAGCTTGGAATAAAACTGGTCACATTTCCTACTAGACATAAATACCAAAACAATGGTACATAATCCATCCCAATACCACAGAGAACCTATTCTTGAGAGGGCACTCTATTCACGTGGTTTCTTTTCCAACGCTAAAAGATCACAAATTTTGGTGGTTTGCAAATGAAAAGTGTCCGCACTATCGATCGATTACGTAACTGTTATGAATAATTTATTAGGTTTTTCAATGCAATCGCCTCGACCCATTAATACATATCGTCGGCTGTATTCCATAGTGGCGTATAGTGATTTTTGGTCATTTTTTTGAAAATTGGCACATATGTTTTTAATGATGTTCTCTTTCATTTTTTCTAATAGCGTGTTTCTATTGAGTCCCCTGCATTTTACCGGTAAAACTGTTCGCCGTCAAATAGCGGCGAAAGGCGGATAACGGTCAGTTTCCATTGCACGTTGTTTACCGGTAAACAGTACTAAACACTCGATGAACAGCGTCAATTGACACACCTTTAAAGTTTGCCGGCGAAAGGTCGTGCACTGGGGTCAATCCCCGGGTCAATCGCAAAGCATTGTGGATTTTAATATTGTAGTATTTTCTTAAGGGATCTAAAATGAGCGTTTATTGCGTTTCGACAGTATTTTTTGTGGGACATGAGAGCACCTCAGACCTATCTAATTGCATTCTGAATACGAAGCATGTCTTTCTGATATCAAATAATTTTCATTTTTTGAAAATCACAATATAATACAAATTTTATGACAAATTATAAAAATTTGATATTTTTCAAATTTTGATATATAACAGTCCTCGAAGTAAATTATATAAATCTAATGATATATTCTTAAAGTGTATGTAGCAGGGAGGAAAAGCCGACGGTCAATTGAAAATTTTGACCTTTCATATTGAAGATATAGATTTTTTCCCAAAAAGACCTAATTTTTTTTGGTGTTTTGGGAAAAAAATCCATATCTTCAATACGAAAGGTCAAAATTTTCAATTGATCGTCGGCATTTCATCCCACCTACATACACGTTAACTATAAATCATCAGATTTATAAAGTTTACTTCGAGTACTGTTAAATATCAAAAATATCAATTTTTAATGATTTGCCATAAAATGTGTATTAAATTGCGAATTTAAAAAACCAAAATTATTTGATATCAGAATGACATTCTTCGTATTCAGAATGCAATTCGATATGTCTGATGTGCTCTAATGTCCCAAAATAAATACTGTCCAAACGTTCATACCCCAGCCCTTAATTGTTTGGCTAAAAATGAGGTAGCAAACATGAGAAAAGAAGACTGAAGAATAATGTTTTTTTTATTAGCGTTTAATTTCATTCGTTCTCGTACATCAAATTACGCCATTGGGAAATCCCCCTCAGTGATATCGACGTGAGTACTCAGTATTGTTGCGCGCAAAAAATATAGATCTTAGAATTTAATCTTTCACAGTTTAATTTCAGTTAATTATTTTTAGCGAATAGTAATTTAACATCAACAACATAATATTAAATTCATGAAATCTTTCTAATTTTCTGAAGCACACACCGCCGCGGATCCGAGTTGATTTCTATTTTTTTTCCGCATGCACAGCTGGATTCATCCGCTGATGTTGTTGTTGTTGTTTTATTTCATGGCTTTTACTAGGGTCATAAATCATAACTCATGTTAAATATTTAGCATGATATGTATAATGCAGGGATAATGCATTATGAATATTTCTTCCATTTACTTTATTTATAGCAAGTGAGTCAAATATTTGTATGTGATTAGGCCTAAGAATTTTTGCGAACGGAATGGTATAATCATGGTATAATACATAAACAAGCTAGCTCATTGATGATGCAGAGGTCAATTTCGCGACTCAACTTCCGTTTTCTTCCCTGTATGCGCATTCAATCGGAACGGAGTGAGTTTCTATTGACGTTTACCGGTAAGCGTCCCCGCTATTTTCCTTCCTCAAGAAGGAAAACGTTACCGGTAAAAACTCGCCCCTGTTTACCGGTAAATAGCGGGGAAGGTCAGTTTCTATTGAGCAGAAATAATCCCTTTACCGTCTTTTTACCGGTAAACGGTCCCAATAGAAACACGCCTTAAGTCTCATCAGTCATAATTAGCTAATTAATTAGTAATTAATTAATTAAATGTGGCGTATAGTTACAAAGTGGCATTTTTGTATTCCATAGTGGCGTATCGACCATACGCCACTTTTTATACACATTTTATAATTATGAAATATCGGCAAAAATGAAAAACATCGTATGTCATAGTGGCGTACACGTATCGGACCTATACGCCACTATGGAATACGAACGACGAAAAGTAACGCCATAGGGATTACACGGCGACCGAGGTGGCGTACAGTTAACGTTAGGTTAGGGTATTGCGTTTTGTTTGTTTTCCAAAGTGACGTATAGTTTTATTTTCAGTTTGCCAGCAATAGTATGTATTTATTTCTTTTGATAAATATATAACAATAAAATCTATTTAGTTTACTACAGAAATTTCACATCATTTACAAAATATAATGAATGTCTGATTTACACAACTCGATTTTAAATTGGCATTTCTTCAAACCCGATTTTCTCAAAAAGTTGTTTATTCGCGGCGCCCCACTATACGCCACTATGGAATACAGACGACGATATTATCTGTATTATCAAAGTACTTGGAATAGCAATCTGGTGAGTTCACTGAACTACGCCCTAATACTGATGGAGTTTTAATGGCGTTAATCCTCTCCATACACAGATGAACAAATACAATAGGAGAAGGTCAACACATATGACCTCCTACATGACATGTTATATGAGATGTACAACAACCTGAATATTATAAAGATCAGTGTTCGTTTGTGCATATGAACTGCATATTTACAATACTAAATATTACTCGTTATATATTATGACAAATATTGGTATTATGACAACACGGTATATACATTGTATATAAAACGACTAATAGATCCTACTATCATGGCGTCAGGTCAATGTTCATCATATCCCGTATGTTTCTTTAAATTCATTCATATTTGAGACAAATTGCTGTGCCCATTTTATAGGTGCACAGGTAGATCCGTGTTTTTTTTAATTTTAATTTTCTTTTAATGAAAGAATTAAGGTTTCCACTGCACGGGGGCCACAAGGGTGATACTAATTTTAATGCTATATTTTCAAAACGAATACGTGTTCCCGGTTGGCTCTATAGCGATTTCACAGAATAGGTATTTCTAGTGCAATGCAGCGTCGGACTCTAGCTGAGAGCGTAGCCTAAGTCCAAATGGACTCCAAGAAGGGCTCTCCACACACAAATGAACAAACACAAAGGAGGGTAGTCTCCTCCGTGACCAGCTTGATTTCGATGGAGCGAAACCAAATTGGCTGCAGAGGAGACGGGTCATTTTGCTATGCAAATGAGCTGAGTAGCATAGCCCTGCCAATACCTTGCTGGGTTATGAAGTTACAGTAAAAATAAATTTGAGAGGCACTAAAAATCAATATTCCCTATACTTTAACACATGCCTCGTAGGCACATCAATCGTAGGCACCACCACCCCTGACTTTGCATCGTTTGAATTGCAATCTATACTAATAAAATAATAAGCGGTCTCTATCTGTCTATCTGTGTATCTGTGTATCTATCTGTCTGTCTGTCTGTCCGGCTATGCGTTTCGCCGCACTTCGACGCATCGTGCTGAAATTTTGGATATAGGTAGGTATTGGGAAAAGCATGTTGGCCATGTGGTTTTGAGGGTCATCGGAGGTCAAGGTCAAAGGTCAAAATTTCAAACTTTGTCCAATCAGGCCCAAATTTGGTGGGTGGAATCCTTGATAGGAGGCGAATATAATGCGCGAAATAAAATCAAGGTCAACCGAGGTCAAAGGTCATTACGGAGGGGTCAAATTTCAAACTTTGTTCAATCGGGCTCAAACTTGGTGGGTCGAAACCTTCGTACGAGGGGAGCATGAAAAACATTATATGGAGGTCATCCGAGGTCAAAGGTCATGGATTTCAAACTTTGTCCTATCGGGCTCAAAATTGGTGGGTGGAATCCTTGATGCGAGGGGAATATATGCATAAAATAAAATTGAGGTCAACCAAGGTCAAAGGTCATGTAGGGGCTAAATTTAAACTTTACCCTATTGGGCTTAAACTTGATAGGTGGAATCCTTTGTATGAGGGGGGCATGAAAAAAATTACACCAAGGTCATCTGGGGTCAAACAGAAATGCTATCATGCCGGTGCTCTCACAGCATCAGGGCTCTCACAGCTGCAGGTGCACTAGTATCTCAAAAAGTAAATACAATGTGAAGTTTTTACTTTCCAGTTTTAGCTAGATAAATTACAAAAGGAGACCATTTCTAGTTCAGTACCTCTTTACATTCTAGAGATCTGGGACAAAATGTCCTGAAAGAAATGGAAAAATGTAACACCACCCCCTTTTACTATACCCCAATTCATAACGCATGACCTTAAGTGAAACAAAGCATTGACGTAAAGAGCAAATGTTGGTTTTTCTAAGCTTCTTATTCTAAGAGAATAATCATCCTCTCTCAAACTATCATAATAAGTATGATAAATGTTGTGAATGAACAACTTTGGCAAATTTTTGGATGTGAGGGCAAAAAGGCAATTATAGAAATGATAATTTAAAAATGGTGTAACATACTTATAGTCCTGACGCTGCTTTATTTTCAGTGAAAGGGTCAGCCTTTTGTTTTAATATTTGGATCCCTGGGCCCATAATATTCACAACATCTGAAACTGTGTAATAAAATCAACACTTAACGACGTACTTGAATAGTGCTACTTAATGGTTTTTTTGCCATTGTTATGTTCCATGCATTACTCTTTGTGCCTCGGATGAGATAACTAGATAGACGGGCTATATAAATGTGTTTCTTCTTCTTTTTATTATTATTATTATTATTATTATTATTATTATTATTATCATTATTTATTAAGTGAAACTGCATTGTAGTCTCAGGCCATTACCAAATCTATCAAATCAATTGACCTTCATCCACCTGTATGGCAACTCCATTAGGTCTGCATAAAGCATATCTTATATTATTCCCTCTTCATTGTGAGAATTTGAATATAAGTGTTATTACTTCATTACTATTGAACTAAAATAATTTCAAGGATATGCAGGAGAGGCCTTTCATAGGACTATAAATCACTGAACATTCTTCCTGATCATGCTCAGACCAGCGAATATAGATTTAATTATTCTTTTGAACTGGCCCACATCATGCACATTATTGGTTGGTATGATCATGTGATCAGTGACTCTATGCCTTGCAATCTGTTCAGATTTGATTTGGGGTCTAATAAAAAAATATTCTGTATCCATATTTGGAACAAAAGCTGGGCGAAGCCAGCATCAACAAGCTATTCCACTCACATTTGCATTTAACTGTATAACTGCAGTGACTACTGTATATAGACTGATAGGAAGGCAACAAACCTATGAAGTGACAATTTATGTCAAATCAAAGCTATTACTGTAAAGTGTGCTGAGGCTTGTGGATCAACGTCTAGGCATTAATTTGTGCCTGTGAAATTGAAACGGTTGAAATACTAACATATCACAACATTCTTTTCTGATTGTGAAAGAAATTGTCGCTGGCACTAAGTACTTTCATCATGGAAGCTGCTCAAAAGAACAACACTTGTTTGGGGGCAGATAATATCATCAATGTAACTGATCCAGCTTTAGCAATGGTATGGATTTTCTCGGTTAATGATGCAGCTATCTACATTTTTATAGGGCCACTAGTGTGTGCTTTTGGCATATTTGGAAATGTTACCTTCTTGATATCAGTCTTAACAATTCCAGAAATGAAGAGTAGCTTGACTGCTTTCATGAGCAACTTAGCCATCGCAGATATTTTCTTTCTAGCATTTGTATGTATGTGGGGAAGTTTGGATTATTGGACATCGGATGTAATCCAGGATTTTCTGCATAGTTCAAATCTAGATTGTTATTTTCGTATTATAACTGCGACTCTCCCCTACTATGTGTCAGTGGCATTTCTCACATTGATTTCTGTGGAAAGATATCTGGCCATTTGCACACCTATCAATCACCACCTGATGAAAGGAGAAAGGCGTACATTGAAGATGATAATTGCAGCATGGTTGATTGGTTCAGCACTGAGTGTAGTACAAACATCTGGACATAAAATTTATCCAACCTGTTTCATTTGGCCTCCTGACGAAGCATTCTCACAACTGCCTGTTAATGTTGCATTTTGTGAGCCATATATGGTATATTCACAAGTACTCTCAGTGGGTATATTTTTTAGTTGCTTTCTGATTAATAGCTGTATTTCTATCAAAATTATTTTAGTTTTGATGAACCGAAAACTTATAAACGATAGTAAACAAATGCGGTTAGCTCAGAATCAAGTTACTCGTACATTGGTTCTCAACAACATACTCTTTTTCCTCTGTCAATTGCCACTTCGATTTACAAAATTGGATCAAATACTTGAAGATGTGACTAACATTGACTTTCTAAACACAAGACAACAACAAACAGCTTTTATCATAGGGTTTATGTTCCTAATGCTGAACTCTTGTATCAACCCAATCCTGTATGTCTGTTGCTGTCAAAAATTTCGTCATGCAATGCGTGATACTCTGAAAAAGATTTGCTGTCGGTGCTTATCTTCTTGCAGTTCCCGTGGCATTGAGAGTGGCATTAGTACAATAAGTGGACCACGTCAAGATAACAGAAATCCTACTTGAATGTGAAATAAGTTTATGCAACTGGCAGATAGTCATGCATGATATATTCGGCACTAAAACTTCAGTAAACTTCTAAACATGATCAAACTTGAATAGAGAACAGTCAATGTAGCTTGTCAATAAGTAGATTGAAGCAATTCACACAATTCGTCCGCTTCATTCCAACGTGAATAACAACTTTTCAAGAAAATTGGGTTTGAAGAAATACCAATATACATGTAAAATAAAGTTGTGTCAATCAGACATTCATTATATTTGTACTTGTACTTCATGTGCAATTTCTGTAGTAAAATAAATATATTTTATCTTTATATAACTTTCAAAAGAAATAAAGACATATCATTTCTGGCATATTGAAAACAATAAGTACGAGTATGAAACCCGGGGGGCACATCAAAATTTTGGTGGGTATGCTCCCCGGAATTTTGAGGTGGTGGGTCTTTGGGAGCTGACGGCGTACCGGTAAAAGGGGGTCTTTCGGAGCTGCGAACCGGGCTGTGAACAAGTAAAATGGGGTCTTTTGGAGCTGCGAAAAGTCAAAATCAAGGGTTCTTCTTGGCTTTTTGGTTGAAAATCGCCTGAAAAAAACTAGAAATGTGAGGAATGAGCAATTTTTGGGTCTTTTAGAGCTGAAATTATCAAAATCAAGGGTCTTTCAGAGCTTTATTTTGGTCAAATGTAGGGGGTCTTTCGGAGCTGCGAAACCCAAAAAGGTGGGTCTTTCCGGGGAGCATACCCGTATGGTCATTTGTGTTGAGTGCCCCCCCCCCCCCGGGTATGAAACACACGGAACACAATACCCTAAGCTGAGGTTGCCGTATAACCCATATGGCGTTTATTTACATTGGCTTCATTCCAGTGGTGTAAGGCGACCCTAGCCACTATGGAATGAAGCGAGGTAAATGCCAGTATGACGTGCAATGTTTTTCATTTTGCCGATATGTCTTAGTTTGTTTACTATTTTAAAATGTGTATAAAACTTGGCGTAAGGTGGATATGCCACTATGGAAAACAGTAGTATCTAGTAAATGTGTGTATAACAATATATTAAAGTGTTAGAATTATTTGAAAGTTGTACCTTTAAAGGGGGTAACCCTATTGGTTTTGGATATGGATTGTAATATCAAATATTGTCCCCATTATGCAGCTTTGTGAAAAAAATGAGAGCATTTTCTGCGTAAATGTGAATAAATAGCAAAATTTGCAACCCAATACTTGGTATGCGTGAATTGCATTCTGGGAAGGCAAGCAATAACATGTGCCGTAATTCCCGTTCGTCATGTGCCATGCGTGCGTGGTTGCACTGACATAAACCAAGCTCCACTGTACTAGGTACACATTCCACTATACTACGGTGACATTTCCTCACAACCAGTCTTTTCGTGTTCGTCTGTATATCGTTCATGATGATTTTTGTATATAAATTATGGCATCTGTGTTTTCCGTTTTCTACTCCAATTCTGTGATTTTAGGTCAAACTTGCCACTTTAATCTAGACTATATGTAAATATTAAACTGATCTACATAAAGAATGAAGGTACCAGTTGTGTTCACCCTTCTATATACTAAAGAAAGACAAATATGTCCAAATTAAAACAATCAGTCAATACCTGTACTCTTTAGCTCTGATTTAAGACCTTATTTGAAATTGGTTGAGAATTAAAGAAACGGTGATCTAAAACCTAATGAAGAAACGAAAACAAAAGGTGTTCTTATCAATGAATACACAACACTAGTTTTAACATGCTTACCAATGGAAGCACAACGCTTTCTCTTTTTCGCGAACGCTTTCTGTACAAATCAATATGGCATGCAATGGAGCAAACTGCCAAGTTTTAAATTGGCACCTCCTTGGGTTTTTGGATCACCGTGTCTTTATTTCTTGGACAATTTCAACGAATGAGGTCTTAAATTTGAGCTAAAAGATCTGGCTATTGGCTGCTGGTTCCAATTATGACATATCTGTCTTTGATTGGGATATAAACTGGTGAACGTAACTAGTACCTTAATTTTGTGGCTTACTGTATAATGAACAATATATTCAGTAGAATCTTGAGAAAGATTATATTCGAAAAATTGATGTTTTAGAAACACTATGTAAAAATCCAATACCCAGATCCAAGTCATTACTATCGTGAGATCATGGTACCGAAAAAAAAAAATGGCAAAATTAAAGCCACAAATCGGCCCTGTGCAAGTAAAATAAAGGAATTAAAGAAAACATCAGTAACAACAGGGTTTGCCTAGGCCTTTTTCTAAATGGACATTAAAAAAAAAGCCAATAATTCAAATGTAAATATAAGCTGAATTTGGCAATTATGATTGTCATGGATCCCCATATTATGTGTTTTCCATTTTCTACTCCAGTTCCATGATTTTTTCCCATTTTTCATCAAACTTGCCACTTTAATCCACAATGTCAAGTTAATTCTGATGTATTTACAATGAGCAATGTATTCAGTAGTACCTAGTAAATGTGTGCATAACAATATAATTAAAATGTCAGAATTATTTGAATGTTGTACCTTTTAGCTGTCTGTTATTGTGATTTCAAGTGGACTGTGCAGGAGGGCACTGAGCATCAAACCAAAAACAAAAACCTTCAGGGAATTATTAATCCCTTGAAAATTAGGTAACACTAGTTCACCCGTTGCTGTGAGAGTTACTGATAGCGATGCTATTTGACCCCTAATGACCCCCTTTGACTTTTTGACATGTTCCCGTCATTCTTTTTACTACTTTTAAGCCTAATTGGGCATATACTGACACCATTTGACCTTCGCCCTCCAGTGACCTCTGTTTGATTTTGTTCATGCTCCCGTGATATTAAAATGTAGTTCCTGGATGACCTTTGACCTCAGATGACCTTGATTATATTTTTTACATGTTCCCCTCATATCGAAGATTCCACCCACTAAGTTTGAGCCCAATCGGACAAAAATTGAAATTTGACCCCTCCATAATGACCTTTGACCTCAATCTTATTTTGGGCATATATTTCTCTCGTATCAAGGATTCCACCCACCAAGTTTGAGCCTGATCGGACAAAGTTTGAAATGTGACCCCTCTGTAATGACCTTTGACCTCGGCTGATCTCGATTTTATTTCGGGCATATATTCCCCTCATATCTAGAATCGCACCCACCAAGTTTGAGCCCGATCAGACAAAGTTTGAACTTTGACCCCTCCGTAATGACCTTTGACCTCGGCTGACCTCGATTTTATTTCGGGCATATATTCCCCTCGTATCTAGAATCCCACTCACCAAGTTTGAGCCCAATCGGACAAAGTTTGAAATTTTGACCTTTGACCTTGACCTCCGATGACTTCAAAAACAATGCGGTCAATATGCTTTTTCCAATACCTATCCATATCCGAAATATCGGATCGATGCGTCGCAGCGTGGCGAAATGCATAGCCGGACAGACAGACAGACACACTTTGCTGGTTATTTTAGTATAGTAGAACTAGTGCACCTGCAGCTGTGAGAGCCCTGATACTGTGAGAGCACTGGCATGATAGCGATACTGTTTGATGACCGGCCTAAGACCTCGGTGTAATTTTTTTCATGCTCCATAGCGATACTGTTTGATGACCGGCCTAAGACCTCGGTGTAATTTTTTTCATGCTCCCCTCACACGAAGGATTCCACCTATCAAGTTTAAGCCCAATAGGGCAAAGTTTAAATTTAGCCCCTACATGACCTTTGACCTCGGTTGACCTCAATTTTGTTTTGCGCATATATTCCCCTCGTATCAAGGATTCCACCCACCAAGTTTGAGCCCGATAGGACAAAGTTTGAAATCCATGACCTTTGACCTCGGATGACCTCCATATGTTTTTCATGCTCCCCTCATACGAAGGTTTCGACCCACCAAGTTTGAGCCCGATCTGACCAAGTTTGAAATTTGACCCCTCCCTAATGACCTTTGACCTCAGTCGACCTCGATTTTATTTCGGGCATATATTCCCCTCATATGAAGGATCCCACCCACCAAGTTTGGGCCCGATCGGACAAAGTTTGAAATTTTGACCTTTGACCTTGACCTCCGATGACCTTCGAAACTACCCGGTAAACAGCGCCCGCCTGATACCCATATATGTCTGAAATATCGGAACCATACGTCGAAGCGCGGCGAAACGCATAGCCGGACAGACAGACAGACACACAGACAGACAACGGCTATTATTTTAGTAGTACTAGTGCACCTGCAGCTGTAATGGCCCTGTAGCTATTAGGGCGCCAGCTGCATGATAGAGATAGGCCCTACTGATTGACCCTTGATGACCCTTTTTGAGTTTATGACATGTTCCTGACATATCAATGATTCTTTTTACCATGTTTAAGCCCAATTGGGCATACTCTAACATTTGACCCCATACGACCTTTGACCTTGAGTGACCTCGGTTCGATTTTGTTAATGCTCCCGTGATATGGAGAATACTTTTAGCCAAATTGGGCGAAGTTTGAAATTTTGACCCGAGATGACCTTTGACCTCGGATGACCTTAATGTAATTTTTTTCATGCTCTCCTCATACTAAGGATTCCACCCACCAAGTTTGAGCCCGATAGGACAAAGTTTGAAATCCATGACCTTTGACCTTTAACCTCGGATGACCTCCATATAATGTTTTCATGCTCCCCCATACGAAGGTTTCGACCCACCAAGTTTGAGCCCGATTGGACAAAGTTTGAAATTTGACCCCTCCGTAATGACCTTTGACCTCGGTCGACCTCGATTTTATTTTGGGCATATATTCCCCTTGTATCAAGGATCCCACCCACCAAGTTTGGGCCCGATCGGACAAAGTTTGAAATTTTGACCTTTGACCTTGACCTCCGATGACCTTCAAAACTATCCGGTAAACAGCGCCCGCCTGATACCCATATATGTCTGAAATATCGGAACCATGCGTCGAAGCGCGGCGAAACGCATAGCCAGACAGACAGACAGACAGACACACAGACAGACAACGGCTATTATTTTAGTAGTACTAGTGCGCCTGTTGCTGTAATAGCCCTTTAGCTATTAGGGGGTATGTGGGCACTTATTGGGGTATGTGGGCGCTTATTGGGGTAGGGGCGCTTATAGAAATCATTTTCAGCAATGAATGCTGGGAAGACACTATAGCATATTTGCAGCAATGCATGCTGGGTAGACATTTACAGTGCATTTCAAATTGGGCATGTAGCCAAAAGCTGAATTGAATCTATGAATGAATGACCTTGTTCAGCTGCTTGGGCAGCTTGAAACTTGTTGTAGATTGTCTAGTGGATTCTTTGTATCCATGTGCACTTGCTGCTTTGTATCCACGTGGGGTATTTTCCCCCATGACCTTTGACCTTGACCTCCGATGACCTTCGAAACTACCCGGTAAACAGCGCACGCCCGATACCCATCTATGTGTGAAATATCGGAACGATGCATCGAAGCGCGGCGGAACGCATAGCCGGACAGACAGACAGACAGACAGACAACGGCTATTATAGTGCACCTGCAGCTTTGAGAGCCCTGATGCTGTGAGAGCACTGGTATGATAGCGATACTGTTTGACCCCAGATGACCTAATTTTTTTCATGCTCCCCTCATACGAAGGATTTCACCTATCAAGATTAAGCCCAATAGGGCAAAGTTGAAATTTAGCCCCTACATGACCTTTGACCTTGGTTGACCTTAATTTTGTTGTGCGCATATATTCCCCTCGTATCAAGGATTCCACCCACCAAGTTTGAGCCCGATAACACAAAGTTTGAAATCTATGACCTTTGACCTTTGACATCGGATGACCTCCATATAATGTTTTTCATGCTCCCCTCATAAGAAGGTTTCGACCCACCAAGTTTGAGCCCGATCGGGCAAAGTTTGAAATTTGACCCCTCCGTAATGACCTTTGACCTCGGTTGACCTCAATTTTATTTTGGGCATATATTCCCCTTGTATCAAGGATCCCACCCACCAAGTTTGAGCCCGATCGGACAAAGTTTGAAATTTGACCCCCTCCGTAATGACCTTTGACCTCGGTTGACCTCGATTTTATTTTGGGCATATATTCCCCTTGTATCAAGGACCCCACCTACCAAGTTTGGGCCCGATCGGACAAAGTTTGAAATTTTGACCTTTGACCTCCGATGACCTTTAAACCCACCCGGTCAACATGCATTTCCGTTACCTATCCATATCCGAAATATCGCATCAATGCGTCGAAGCGCGGCGGAACGCATAGCCGGACAGACAGATAGAGACCGCTTATTATTTTATTAGTACTAGTGCACCTGCAGCTGTGAGAGCCCCGATGCTGTGAGAGCACTGGTTGACCTCAATTTTGTTTTATGCATATATTCCCCTCGTATCAAGGATTCCACCCACCAAGTTTGAGCCCGATAGGACAAAGTTTGAAATCCATGACCTTTGACCTCGGATGACCTCCATATAATGTTTTTCATGCTCCCCTCATACGAAGGTTTCGACCCACCAAGTTTGAGCCCGATCGGACAAAGTTTGAAATTTGACCCCTCCGTAATGACCTTTGACCCCGGTTGACCGCGATTTTATTTCGCGTATTATATTCCCCTCCTATCAAGGACGGCACCCACCAAGTTTGGGCCCGATCGGACAAAGTTTGAAATTTTGACCTTTGACCTTGACCTCCGATGACCTTCGAAACTACCCGGTAATCAGCGCACGCCCGATACCCATATATGTGTGAAATATCGGAACGATGCGGCGAAGCGCGGCGGAACGCATAGCCGGACAGACACACACACAGACAACTAACGGCTGTTATTTTAGTAGTACTAGTGCACCTGCAGCTGTAATGGCCCTGTAGCTATTAGGGCGCCAGCTGCATGATAGAGATACTGATTGACCCTTGATGACCCTTTTTGAGTTTATGACATGTTCCTGACATATCAATGATTCTTTTTACCATGTTTAAGCCCAATTGGGCATACTCTAACATTTGACCCCATACGACCTTTGACCTTGAGTGACCTCGGTTCGATTTTGTTAATGCTCCCGTGATATGGAGAATACTTTTAGCCAAATTGGGCGAAGTTTGAAATTTTGACCCGAGATGACCTTTGACCTCGGATGACCTTAATGTAATTTTTTTCATGCTCCCCTCATACTAAGGATTCCACCCACCAAGTCTGAGCCTGATAGGGCAAAGTTTGAAATCCATGACCTTTGACCTTTGACCTCGGATGACCTCCATATAATGTTTTTCATGCTCCCCTCATACATAGGTTTCGACCCACCAAGTTTGACCCAGATCGGACAAAGTTTGAAATTTGACCCCTCCGTAATGACCTTTGACCTCGGGCGACCTCGATTTCATTTCGGGCATATATTCGCCTTGTATCAAGGATGCCACCCACCAAGTTTGGGCCCGATCGGACAATGTTTCAAATTTTGACCTTTGACCTTGACCTCCGATGACCTTCAAAACTACCCGGTAAACAGCGCACGCCCGGTACCCATATATGTCTGAAATATCGGAACCATGCGTCTAAGCGCAGCGAAACGCATAGCCGGACAGACACACAGACAGACACACACACATCTAACGGCTATTATTTTAGTAGTACTAGTGCACCTGCGGCTGTGAGAGCCCTGATGCTGTGAGAGCACTTATTGGGGTATGGGCGCTTATTGGGGTATGGGCGCTTATTGGGGTATGGGCACTTATTGGGGTGTGGGCACTTATTGGCATATGGGCGCTTATAGAATTCATTGGCAGCAAGTTTGGGCCCGATCGGACAAAGTTTGCAATGTACTAATCATTTGCAGCAATGCATTCTGGGTAGACATTACAGTGCATTTCAAATTGGGCAGATAGCCAAAAGCTGAATGAAACCCGCTTGGGCAGCTTGAAACTTGTTGTAGATTGTCTACTGGATTCCTTTTATCCACTTGCTGCTTTGTATCCACGTGGGGTATTTTCCCCATTTGACCTTTGACCTTGACCTCCGATGACCTTGAAAACCACATGGCCAACATGCTTTTCCCGATACCTATCTATATGTGAAATTTCAGCGCGATGCGTCGTAGCACGGCAAAACGCATAGCCGGACAGACAGATAGATAGACAGATAGACAGACAGATACAGCCCGCTTATTATTATTTTATTAGTACTAGTGCACCTGCAGCTGTGAGAGCCCTAATGCTGTGAGAGCACTGGTTGACCTCAATTTTGTTTATGCATATATATTCCCCTCAGATCGAGGATTCCACCCACCAAGTTTGAGCCTGATAGGACAAAGTTTGAAATCCATGACCTTTGACCTTTGACCTCGGATGACCTCCATATAATGTTTTTCATGCTCCCCTCATACAAAGGTTTCGACCCACCAAGTTTGACCCCGATCGGACAAAGTTTGAAATTTGACCCCTCCGTAATGACCTTTGACCTCGGTTGACCTCGATTTTATTTCGCGTATTATATTCCCCTCCTATCAAGGATGGCACCCACCAAGTTTGGGCCCGATCGGACAAAGTTTGAAATTTTGACCTTTGACCTTGACCTCCGATGACCTTCGAAACTACCCGGTAAACAGCGCACGCCCGATACCCATCTATGTGTGAAATATCGGAACGATGCGTCGAAGCGCGGCGGAACGCATAGCCGGACAGACACACAGACGGACAGACAGAGCTTATGATTATTATAGTATAGACTAGTGCACCTGCAGCTGTGAGAGCCCTGATGCTGTGAGAGCACTGGCTGACCTCAATTTTGTTTGCGCATATATATTCCCTCGTATCGAGGATGCCACCCACCAAGTTTGAGCTCCCGATAGGACAAAGTTTGAAATCCATGACCTTTGACCTCGGATGACCTCCATATAATGTTTTTTATGCTCCCCTCATATAAAGGATTCCACCTACCAAGTTTGAGCCCGATCGGACAAAGTTTGAAATTTGACCCCTCCGTAATGACCTTTGCCCTCGGTTGACCTCGATTTTATTTCGCCCCTATATTCCCCTTGTATCGAGGGTCCCACCCACCAAATTTGGGCCCGATCGGACAAAGTTTGAAAATTTGACCTTTGACCTTGACCTCCGATGACCTTCAAAACCACACGGTCAACATGCTTTTCCCAGCACCTACCCATGTCCCAAATATCGGATCGATGCGTCGCAGCACGGCGGAACGCATAGCCGGACAGACAGACAGATAGACAGACAGAGACCGCTTATTATTTTAGTATAGTAGATAGATAGATAGATAGATAGATTGCTGTAATAGCCCTTTAGCTATTAGGGGGTATGTGGGCACTTATTGGGGTATGTGGGCGCTTATTGGGGTAGGGGCGCTTATAGAAATCATTTTCAGCAATGAATGCTGGGAAGACACTATAGCATATTTGCAGCAATGCATTCTGGGTAGACATTTACAGTGCATTTCAAATTGGGCAGATAGCCAAAAGCTGAATGGAATCTATGAATGAATGACCTTGTTCACCTGCTTGGGCAGCTTGAAACTTGTTGTAGATCGTCTAGTGGATTCTTTGTATCCATGTGCACTTGCTGCTTTGTATCCATGTGGGGTATTTTCCCCCATGACCTTTGACCTTGACCTCCGATGACCTTCGAAACTACCCGGTAAACAGCGCCCGCCCGGTACCCATCTATGTCTGCAATATCGGAACGATGCGTCGAAGCACGGCGGAACGCATAGCCGGACAGACGGACAGACACACAGACAACGGCTATTATTTTAGTAGTACTAGTGCACCTGCAGCTGTAATGGCCCTGTTGCTATTAGGGCACGATCTGCATGAAAGAGATACTTTTTGATCCCAGATGACCTTTGAACTCGGATGACCTCGATGTAACTTTTTCATGCTCCCTCATATCAAGTTTAAGCACAATAGGGCAAAGTTTAAATTTAGCCCCTAGATGACCTTTGACCTCGGTTGACCTCAATTTTGTTTCGCACATATATTCCCCTCATATCAAGGCTTCCACCCACCAAGTTTGAGCCCGATAGGACAAAGTTTGAAATCCATGACCTTTGACCTTTGACCTCGGATGACCCTCATATAATGTTTTTCATGCTCCCCTCATACGAAGGGTTCCACCCACCAAGTATGAGCCCGATCGGACAAAGTTTGAAATTTGACCCCTCCGTAATGACCTTTGACCTCGGGCGACCTCGATTTCATTTCGGGCATATATTCGCCTCGTATCAAGGATGCCACCCACCAAGTTTGGGCCCGATCGGACAAAGTTTCAAATTTTGACCTTTGACCTTGACCTCCGATGACCTTCAAAACTACCCGGTAAACAGCGCACGCCCGGTACCCATATATGTCTGAAATATCGGAACCATGCGTCGAAGCGCGGCGAAACGCATAGCCGGACAGACACACAGACAGACACACACACATCTAACGGCTATTATTTTAGTAGTACTAGTGCACCTGCGGCTGTGAGAGCCCTGATGCTGTGAGAGCACTTATTGGGGTATGGGCGCTTATTGGGGTATGGGCGCTTATTGGGGTATGGGCACTTATTGGGGTGTGGGCACTTATTGGCATATGGGCGCTTATAGAATTCATTGGCAGCAAGTTTGGGCCCGATCGGACAAAGTTTGCAATGTACTAATCATTTGCAGCAATGCATTCTGGGTAGACATTACAGTGCATTTCAAATTGGGCAGATAGCCAAAAGCTGAATGAAACCCGCTTGGGCAGCTTGAAACTTGTTGTAGATTGTCTACTGGATTCCTTTTATCCACTTGCTGCTTTGTATCCACGTGGGGTATTTTCCCCATTTGACCTTTGACCTTGACCTCCGATGACCTTGAAAACCACATGGCCAACATGCTTTTCCCGATACCTATCTATATGTGAAATTTCAGCGCGATGCGTTGAAGCACGGCGAAACGCATAGCCGGACAGACAGATAGATAGACAGATAGACAGACAGATACAGCCCGCTTATTATTATTTTATTAGTACTAGTGCACCTGCGGCTATGAGAGCCCAGATGCTGTGAGAGCACTGGCATGATAGCGATACTGTTTGACCCCAGATGACCTTTGAACTTGGATGACCTTGGTGCAATTTTTTCATGCTCCCCTCAGTCATACGAAGGATTCCACCTATCAAGTTTAAGCCCAATAGGGCAAAGTTTAAATTTAGCCCCTACATGACCTTTGACCTCGGTTGACCTCAATTTTGTTTGCGCATATATTCCCCTCGTAGCAAGGATTGCACCCACCAAGTTTGAACCCGATAGGACAAAGTTTGAAATCCATGACCTTTGACCTTTGACCTCGGATGACCTCCATATAATGTTTTTCATGCTCCCCTCATATGAAGGTTTCGACCCACCAAGTTTGAACCCGATCGGACAAAGTTTGCAATTTGACCCGTCCGTAATGACCTTTGACCTCGGTTGACCTCGCTTTTATTTTGGACATATATTTCCCTCCTATCAAGGATCCCACCCACCAAGTTTGGGCCCGATCGGACAAAGTTTGAAATCTGTGACCTTTGACCTTGACCTCCGATGACCTTCAAAACTACCCGGTAAACAGCGACGCCCGGTACCCATCTATGTCCGAAATATCGGAATGATGCGTCGAAGCGCGGAGAAACGCATTGCCATCAAACACACAGAGCTCATTATTTTCTTAATGCTAGTGCACCTGTAGCTTTGCAGCAATGCATTCTGGGTAGACATTACAGTGCATTTCAAATTGGGCAAACAGCCAAAAGCTGAATGAAACTTGTCCAGAGTTGCCCAGTACACATATTTGTATCCACTTGCTGCTGCTTTTGCTATCCAGTTGGGGTATTTTCCCCCTAGATGACCTTTGACCTCGAGGGGCCCTTCGAAAACCACCGGTTAACTTGCTTTTCCGTCACCTATCCATATCCGAAATTTCGGCTCGATGCGTCGAAGCGCGGCGGAACGCAATAGCCGGACAGACAGACAGATAGATAGATACACAGATACACAGATAGACAGATAGACAGATAGAGACCGCTTATTATTTTATTAGTATAGATAGATAGATAGATAGATAGATTGCTGAAATAGCCCTTTAGCTATTAGGGGGTATGTGGGCACTTATTGGGGTATGTGGGCGCTTATTGGGGTAGGGGCGCTTATAGAAATCATTTTCAGCAATGAATGCTGGGAAGACACTATAGCATATTTGCAGCAATGCATTCTGGGTAGACATTTACAGTGCATTTCAAATTGGGCAGATAGCCAAAAGCTGAATGGAATCTATGAATGAATGACCTTGTTCACCTGCTTGGGCAGCTTGAAACTTGTTGTAGATCGTCTAGTGGATTCTTTGTATCCATGTGCACTTGCTGCTTTGTATCCATGTGGGGTATTTTCCCCCATGACCTTTGACCTTGACCTCCGATGACCTTCGAAACTACCCGGTAAACAGCGCCCGCCCGGTACCCATCTATGTCTGCAATATCGGAACGATGCGTCGAAGCGCGGCGGAACGCATAGCCGGACAGACGGACAGACACCGGCTATTATTTTAGTAGTACTAGTGCACCTGCAGCTGTAATGGCCCTGTTGCTATTAGGGCACCAGCTGCATGATAGAGATACTTTTTGATCCCAGATGACCTTTGAACTCGGATGACCTCGATGTAACTTTTTCATGCTCCCTCATATCAAGTTTAAGCACAATAGGGCAAAGTTTAAATTTAGCCCCTAGATGACCTTTGACCTCGGTTGACCTCAATTTTGTTTCGCACATATATTCCCCTCATATCAAGGCTTCCACCCACCAAGTTTGAGCCCGATAGGACAAAGTTTGAAATCCATGACCTTTGACCTTTGACCTCGGATGACCCCCATATAATGTTTTTCATGCTCCCCTCATACGAAGGGTTCCACCCACCAAGTATGAGCCCGATCGGACAAAGTTTGAAATTTGACCCCTCCGTAATGACCTTTGACCTGGGTCGACCTCGATTTTATTTCGCCCCTATATTCCCCTCGTATCAAGGGTCCCACCCACCAAGTTTGGGCCTGATCGGACAAAGTTTGAAATTTTGACCTTTGACCTTGACCTCCGATGACCTTCGAAACTACCCGGTAAACAGCGCCTGCCTGGTACCCACATATGTCTGAAATATCGGAACCATGCGTCGAAGCGCGGCGAAATGCATAGCCGGACAGACACACAGACACACAGACACACAACGGCTATTATTTTAGTAGTACTAGTGCACCTGCAGCTGTGAGAGCCCTGGCATGATAGCGATACTGTTTGACCCCAGATGACCTTTTTTTCATGCTCCCCTCATACGAAGGATTCCACCTATCAAGTTAAGCCCAATAGGGCAAAGTTTAAATTTAGCCCCTACATGACCTTTGACCTCGGTTGACCTCAATTTTGTTTTGCGCATATATTCCCCTCGTATCAAGGATTCCACCCACGAAGTTTGAGCCCGATAGGACAAAGTTTGAAATCCATGACCTTTGACCTTTGACCTCGGATGACCTCCATATAATGTTTTTCATGATCCCCTCATACGAAGGTTTCGACCCATGAAGTTTGAGCCCGATAGGACAAAGTTTGAAATCCATGACCTTTGACCTCGGATGACCTCCATATAATGTTTTTCATGCTCCCCTCATACGAAGGTTTCGACCCACCAAGTTTGAGCCCGATCGGACAAAGTTTGAAATTTGACCCCTCCGTAATGACCTTTGACCCCGGTTGACCTCGATTTTATTTTTCGTATTATATTCCCCTCCTATCAAGGATGGCACCCACCAAGTTTGGGCCCGATCGGACAAAGTTTGAAATTTTGACCTTTGACCTTGACCTCCGATGACCTTCGAAACTACCCGGTAAACAGCGCACGCCCGATACCCATCTATGTGTGAAATATCGGAACGATGCGTCGAAGCGCGGCGGAACGCATAGCCGGACAGACAGACACACACACAGACACACAACGGCTATTATTTTAAGCCCTCGTATCAAGGATCCCACCAAGTCTCTGCCCGATCGGACAAAGTTTGAAATTTGACCCCCTCCGTAATGACCTTTGACCTTGGTTGACCTCAATGGTATTTTGTGCATATATTCCCCTCGTAGCAAGGATTCCACCCACCAAGTTTGAGCCAGATCGGACAAAGTTTGAAATTTAACCCCTCCATAATGACCTTTGACCTCGGTTGACCTCAATTTCATTTCGGGCATATATTCCCCTCACATCAAGGATTCCACCCACCAAGTTTGAGCCCGATCGGACGAAGTTTGAAATTTGACCCCTCCGTAATGACCTTTGACCTCGGTGGACCTCGATTTTATTTCGGGCATATATTCCCCTTGTATCAAGGATTCCACCCACCAAGTTTGAGCCCGATCGGACAAAGTTTGAAATTTGACCCCTCCGTAATGACCTTTGACCTCGGTTGACCTCAATTTTATTTCGGGCATATATTCGCCTTGTATCAAGGATTCCACCTACCAAGTTTGGGCGCGATCGGATAAAGTTAAAATTTTAACCTTTGACCTTGACCCCCGATGACCTTTCAAACTACCCCATAAACGTGGAATGCCCGATATCTATCCATATCCGAAATATCGGAGCGATGCGTCGAAGCGCGGCGAAACGCATTGCCGGACAGACAGACAGACACACAGAGCTTATTATTTTATTAGTATAGATAGATAGATAGATAGATAGATTCTGTTAAAAAGATGCATAATAAAGAGAGTGATTTTACACAAAGCAGTCCTCGAACCACAAGTTTCGCCTGTTTTTGCACTGACCAATAGTGACCATAGGTAACATAAAGTTGAAAATGACCTCTAAATGATCTTGCCACTTTTTGTCTCGTTTTGGTGGTGTGCCCACCAAAGTTCATGAACCTGCGACAATCTATGGTGATTTGACCCTAAATGTGTGCATGGTTCCTTCCACCAAATTTCACTACCATATGCCTGACGGATCTTGAGATAATCTGCCCACAAACTCTGCTATCAATTTGTGATGATTTTTGCATAACTTATGCAAATTAGCTACGCTACATGAATTTGCATATATTTAACCAAAATAGTTTAATATAGTATAGGCACAGAGCATGGCTGGATATATCCTTCCCTCCATATTGAGTTTGACCCCAAATGACCCCAAAATGACCTTGACATTTTTTGTCTCACTTTGGTGGTTGTTCCAACCTAATTTCATGAACCTACAACAATCTATCACAATTTGACCCCAGATGACCCCAAAATGGCCTTAACAATTGAATACATGAATCCAAAACCCACCCAAGTCCATGGGAAGTGATTTTGAGAAAAAAACCTGTGTATCATTTTAATTCCTTCAGTTACATTTACCTGGTCAATATGGTAAGTTGTACGTGCAAATGGGTGGTTTAAACTGTATTAGGTATGACGATTAGCATTTCAGGGACTTCGTGGGGTTCATTTTAAATTCTGGACTTGGGTGGTTTTTTGAATCATATACAAAGACAACAATGTTGGAATGATATTACCACTAGTAAGATAATACAAAATAAAGCACACAGTTATGTATAATGTTGATAAGCATTCTGCCATGTAAATATAAACCACACACTTTCCTTGATTAAACCCATTTTGTTTCAAAAGTTACTCTCCAGCAATGAAGATGTTACAAGTGGACTTTTATACATACTGGATTTCAATCAAAGTGTTACAAGACTCAAATCATGGACTTGGATTGATTCTTTCATACATGCTATTTTTCACATGCTCAATAGACACAGAGGATGAATTTGAGGTGTTCTTTCAAACATATGACAGGCCTATGTATAGCAACACTTTCCCATGCTTAACTGAATTTGGCCAAAGTATGGACTTGGGTGGCTTTTGTATTCATATATTCAATTTTTTTTATCTTACTCCGAGGGTCATTCATTCCAAATTTCATGAACATGCAACAATCTATTGCGATTTGACCATGGATGACCCCGAATAACCCCAAAAGGATCTTGAATTAAAATCATTAAAAGGTAACAAAGTTTCAAAGCTGATTAATTATGGTTGAAAGCATACCGGTACCATATTATTCCTCTCATCCAATGGATTAAAAAAAATTATAGTTTGATGCAGGGATGTCACCTGCAACATTACTGCCCTCAAGTTATAAGTAAAAAGGTCAAAGGTCAATTTTAGGGCCTATAGGGATAAAACAAACTGAAAAATGCCACGATTTCAGTAAAACTGGTCTCAATTCAATCAGTAAAAAAAGAATATATAGTTCACACTGTCTATAATACTTTACAGGAAAATATAGCAAAATAGGCCAACCCCTATTGACCATGACCTATTTGGTGACGTTTCCTTGGTAGCAAAGTATTTTAGACGGTGCAAACTATTCCTTTTCTAACTTTTTTTACATGAGAAACAATTTGAGACCAGTTTCATTGAAATCAATTGAATTATTGACTCGATCATACTCGATTGTATAGGCTCTAAAATGTGACCTTTGACTATTTTGCTTATATCTTGGAATGGTAAAACTTTAGAAAGCCCTGGCAATGAATTGCCTAATAAACATTGTAATCCCCTACCAATTTATAATATAAGCAACTAGAGCGGTTCTCGACTTGCGCGGTTCTCGACGCAAAGCGTCGGCCACAATGCCTCCACCTTGAGGTTTTTAGTAATTTGACCTCAGATGACCCCTGGGTGACCCCGAAATGACCTTCCAAAAATTTGGCTCTAAATGTTGACTGTACCCACCAAGTTTCACGCCCATATGACAGTTTTAGTAATGTGACCTCAGATGACCCTGTGTGACCTTGGATGACCCCAAAATTACCTTCCGAAAATTTGACTCTAAATGTTGACTGTACCCACCAAGTTTCATGCCCATATGACAGTTTTTAGTAATTTGACCTCAGATGACCCTTGGGTGACCTTGGCTGAACCCGAAATAACCTTCCGAAAATTTTACTCTAAATGTTGAATGTACCCACCAAGTTTCGTGTCCATACAACAGGTTTTAGTAATTTGACCTCAGATGACCCCTCGGATGACCCCGAAATAATCTTCTGAACATTTGACTCTAAATGTTGACTGTACCCACCAAGTTTCATGCCCATACGACAGTTTTAGTAATTTGACCTCAGATGACCCCTGGGTGACCTCGGATGACCCTGAAATAATCTTCCGAACATTTGACTCTAAATGTTGACTGTACCCACCAAGTTTCATGCCCATACGACAGTTTTTAGTAACTTGACCTCAGATGACCCTGGGTGACCTCGGATGACCCGAAATAATCTTCCGAACATTTAACTCTAAATGTTGACTGTACCCACCAAGTTTCATGCCCATACGACAGTTTTAGTAGTTTGACCTTAGATGACCCCTGGGTGACCTCGGATGACCCCGATATAATTTTCTGAACATTTGAATCTAAATGTTGACTGTACCCACCACGTTTCATGCCCATACAACAATTTTTAGTAATTTGACCTCAGATGACCCCTGGGTGACCTTGGATGACCCCAAAATAATCTTCCGAACATTTGACTCTAAATGTTGATTGTACCCATCAAGTTTCATGCCCATACGACAGTTTTTAGTAATTCGACCTTAGATGACCCCTGGGTGACCTCGGATGACCCCGAAATAATCTTCTGAATATTTGACTCTAAATGTTGACTGTACCCACCAAGTTTCATGCCCATACGACAGTTTTTAGTGATTTGACCTCAGATGACCCCTGGGTGACCTCGGATGACCCTAAAATAATCTTCCGAACATTTGACTCTAAATGTTGACCGTACCCACCAAGTTTCGTGGCCCATACGACAGTTTTTAGTCATTTGACCTCAGCTGACCCCTGGATGACCTCGGGTGACCTTGACACACTAACCAATACAAACTGTTTTCTGTCTGGGGTGAAGATGCACCCACCCACCAAGTTTGCAGAACGTGCGACCCCTAGTCTCTGAGAAAATAGGTTTTTGCATTTTATGCATAAATTATGCAAATTAGGTACTTAATTACCATATTTTGCGCTAAAAATCGAATCGGATTGAGATCCTCTGGTCATACTACCCCCTACCACGTTATGTTGACCGTACCCACCAAGTTGTGTGCCCATACGACAGTTTTTAGTCATTTGACCTCAGATGACCCCTGGATGACCTCGGGTGACCTTGACGCACTAACCAATACAAACTTGTTTTGTCTGGGGTGAAGATGCACCCACCCACCAAGTTTGAAGAATGTGCAACCCCTAGTCTCTGAGAAAATAGGTTTTTTAGTAATTTCAGATGACCCCTGGGTGACCCCAAAATGACCGCCCAAAAATGTGACCCTAAATGTTGACTGTACCCACCAAGTTTCATGCCCATATGACAGTTTCAAGTTATTTGACCTCAGATGACCCCTGGGTGACCCCGGATGAC
This sequence comes from Amphiura filiformis, assembly GCF_039555335.1. Lineage (NCBI taxonomy): Eukaryota > Metazoa > Echinodermata > Ophiuroidea > Amphilepidida > Amphiuridae > Amphiura > Amphiura filiformis. The sequence continues at coordinate 4,981,801 of NC_092631.1, forward strand.
CCCAATATGACCATCCAACAATTTGACTCTAAATGTTGACTGTACCCACCAAGTTTCATACCCATACGACAGTTTTAAGTTATTTGACCTCAGATGGCCCTTGGGTGACCCCAGATGACCCCAAAATGACCTTCAAAAGATTTGGTTTGAAATGTTTACAGTCCCCACCAAGGTTCATGCAAATATGACGGCTTTTGCTAATTTGACCTCAGATGACCCCTAGATGACCTTGGGTGACCTTGACTCACTAACCAAACCTACTGGTGACCCCGAATTACTTCCAACAATTTAACTCTAAATGTTGACCGTCCAAGAATTTGACTCTAAATGTTGACTGTACCCACCAAGTTTCATGCCCATACGACAGTTTTAAGTTATTTGACCTCAGATGACCCAGGATGACCCCAAAATGACCTTCCAAGAATTTAACTCTAAATGTTGACTGTACCCACCAAGTTTCATGCCCATACGACAGTTTTAAGTTATTTGACCTCAGATGACCCCTAGGTGACCCCGGATGACCCCAAAATGACCGTCCAAGAATTTGACTCTAAATGTTGACTGTACCCACCAAGTTTCATGCCCATACGACAGTTTTAAGTTATTTGACCTCAGACGACCCCGGATGACCCCAAAATGACCTTCCAAGAATTTAACTCTAAATGTTGACTGTACCTACCAAGTTTCATGCCCATATAAGTTTTAAGTTATTTGACCTCAGATGACCCCTGGGTGACCTTGGATGACCCCAAAATGACCGTCCAAGAATTTGATTCTAAATGTTGACTGTACCCACCAAGTTTCATGCCCATATGACAGTTTAAGTTATTTGACCTCAGATGACCCCTGTGTGACCCCAGACGACCCCAAAATTTTCTAAATGTTTATATTACCCACCAAGGTTCATGCCCATATGACGGTTTTTGCTAATTTGACCTCAGATGACCCCTAGATGACCTGGGTGACCTTGACCCACTCACCAAACCTACTGGAATTTGAAGACCGCCAACAACCATCCCTCCACCAAATTGCATCACTGTACACCAAGGTTCATGCCCATATGACGGGTTTGGCTAATTTGCCCTCAGATGACCCCTAGATGACCTTGGGTGACCTTGACCCACTAACCAAACCTACTGGAATTTGAAGACCGCCAACGACCATCCCCCACCAAATTGCATCACTGTACATCTTACCAGTTCCGAGAAATTGCACCAGCAAGCTCGGACGGACAGATGGACAGACGGACGGATGGACAACCAGGAAACATAATACCTCCGGTGGAGGCATAAAAATTACTACCCCTGTCCCGCATTAAGAAAACATTGGTTTCCCCCCTTACATTTTCATGTTTTTCTTTGTCCCTCTACTTTCCCCAGTTACCATCCTGCCTGCATCCACATAGGGTTCTGAACAGAACATCAGATATAAAACATGACCAATGGTTTTTACCCACTATACCATACCATCACCCAACAACCTTACCCACCAACCGTGTATGCCGAAAACTGTGCAACCCGAGAACCGCTCTTGTTATTATTGCTGTTGTACATGTATTGTTTAGCATACCTAAATTTAAAAAATAAGTTGGTTGTCAGCTTTTACTAAAACTTGCTACGTATGTAGCTTAAATAAGCATATTTATACAATAGAATCAATCTATGTTGGTTTTCATTAAAAAGCTCTTAAAAGTTTGGATACAATTATTTTCCTCTGATTCACTTCTAGCATTGATATAGTTGACTTTAGCATAACAACATATAACTGTGACGATAATAGTAAAAATTGACTTCAAATTCATTTTGAGAATGCATGAGATTATTTGCACAAGTAACTAACATGACAAAAATCCATCTTGATGAAAGCGCTAATATTTGCTCTCATCATATTTTTTTACTCTGCTATACATGTATTTCGGTATTTATCATATGTAGCCTGGTACCGTCTCTTCTTCCTTAGTAGTTGTTGTTTTTAGTTTTAGCTTGAGCTTTAAGTTTCTAGTTTATATTTTGCTTGTTGATTGCATACACTGTACATGTATATATATGTTAAGCGCTATAGCCTATGGCCTACATTTTTATTGTTGTGTTATATATGTTATTTAAATTGTTGGTGATATTGATGTTGTACAGGGTGTCCCAAAAAAAGAGGCCCCTCATTGCGCCCGCTTTTTCTCCTATTTCTGAAAAGTTGATCAAATATATTTTGGTATATAAAGAAACCCTGAGTTGTTAGCTTTAATAAACCAAAACAATTATATCAATCGGCTCACAACTTTTGAAGATATGCTCTTTTAAAGAAATGTACCCGTTTTGTACTCTGTCCACAGAGACGGTTTGGCTACTTCAAAGATTGAAAAGGAGTACACCTACCATGCATGAATATCAAACATTCCTCAATGGTAACTTTATAAAATAACTTTATATGGAATGGGCTTTACCGGAGGTTTATGGACAGTGGATTTTGTTAACAGTGTCATTAATTTGTGGGTAAAATGGATGCCGAATGGGACTTCTTTTGCTTTACTTGCTTTATTTTTTCTTGGTTATTTATGCCTTTTTGCTTTATTATGTTTCTTACTTTCTTACTTTGGTGTTTCTTGCTTTCTTTTTTTTATTTACAACATAAGTCATTTCTCTTTTTAGGATAAAAGGTAGCCCTAAAAGGCTGTTTGGTTTGTCTTTGGTTCTTCTGAAGTGAGTTTACTGTGCTGCTCTGCCCTCCACCTGGTTGCCTGCTTGGCGAATACAGGTTTCAGCCCTGGTCCTCATTGCATCAATAGCGTTGCGTACCATCCTTGTGCGCCGGCTATACTTGCGAAGATCTTGGATTTTGCCACAAAGGAAAAATATCAAGTGGTGTGAGGTCTGGTGAATGTGCAGGCCACTCCACAGCATGAGCCATCCCAACCACTCTGTTTGATATCCGTGGACAGAGTGAAAAGCGGGTACTTTTATTCAAAAGGGCATATCTTCAAAAGTTGTGAGCCGATTGAAATAATCGTTTTGGTTTATTAAAGCTAACGATTAAAGGTGTCTTTACATACCAAAATATATTTAATCAACTTTTCAGAAATAGGAGAAAAAGAGGGCGCAATGTGGGGCCTCTTTTTTTTGGGACACCCTGTATTTATCATAGTCTGGTACTGTCTTTTGTTCCGTAGTTAGTTGTAGCTCCTAAGTTAAGTGCTATATACATTTTTATTGTTGTGTTATATATGTTATCTCAACTTGGTGGTGGTATAGATGTTGTCTTGAATAATGGTCCTCTCTGGTACTATCACAATAAGCATGATATATAATGTGAATGAATAACTTTGGCAACTTTGTATCAGTTTTACAGTTGTGAGTAACTATGATAACTTTGTATGAGTTTGAGAGGAGTATCATACAAAGTCACTAAACATTCTTCCTGATCATGCGCAGACTAGACTGGTGAATTATAATAAGTCTTTTGAACTGGTCCCACGTCACACTATTGGTTGGTATGATCATGTGATCAGTCACTCTTTGCCTTGCAATCTGTTCTGATTTGATTTGGCGATATAGAAAATTTTCTGTATGTTGCTTTTCTAGTTGTTTTGTAGCCATATTTGGTACAGAAACTGGGTGAAGCCAGTATCAACAAACTATTCTACTCACATATTAACTGTAGAACTGAAGCTAGTATCATTTTTAACTATAGAACTGAAGTGATATGGACTGAGGAAGGTAATAAACCTGTGAAGTGACAGCTTATGTCACTAAACATTCTTCCTGATCATGCACAGACTAGACTGGTGAATTATAATAAGTCTTTTGAACTGGTCCCACGTCACACTATTGGTTGGTATGATCATGTGATCAGTCACTCTTTGCCTTGCAATCTGTTCTGATTTGATTTGGCGATATAGAAAATTTTCTGTATGTTGCTTTTCTAGTTGTTTTGTAGCCATATTTGGTACAGAAACTGGGTGAAGCCAGTATCAACAAACTATTCTACTCACATATTAACTGTAGAACTGAAGCTAGTATCATTTTTAACTATAGAACTGAAGTGATATGGACTGAGGAAGGTAACAAACCTGTGAAGTGACAGCTTATGTCAAATCAATGATATTGCAACTGTTGAAATACAAACATATCACAACTTTAAAATTAATTTTTTGATTGTGAAAGAAACTATTGATGACATTAAGTAATTTCATCATGGATGCTGTTCAAAACACCAACACTTGTTTTGGGGCAGAAAATATCATCAATCTAAGTGATCCAGCTTTAGCAATGGAAAGGATTTTCACTGCTACAGATGCAGCTTACTACATGTTTGTAGGGCCACTAGTGTGCGCTTTTGGCATACTAGGAAATCTTACCTTCTTGATATCAGTCATGACAATTCCAGAAATGAAGAGTAGCTTGACTGCTTTTATGAGCAACATAGCCATTGCAGATGTTTTCTTTATAGCCGTTTTATGTTTTTGGGGAGGTTTGGATTATTGGACTTCGGATGTAATCCAGGATTATCTGCATAGTTCAAATATAGATTGTTATGTTAGTGCTATAACTGTGACTCTCCCCTACTATGTGTCATTGGCATTTCTCACATTGATTTCTGTAGAAAGATACCTGGCAATTTGCGCACCAATGAAACATCGCCTGATGAAGGGGGGAAAGCGCACATTTAAGATGATAATTGCAGCATGGTTGATTGGTTCAGCACTAAGTGTAGTATATTCATCTGGATATCAACTTCATCCAACCTGTTTCATTTGGCCTTCAGGAGAATCATTCTCACACCTTCCTCTTAATGTTACATTTTGTGAACCATACATTGTATTTCCACAACTAATCTCAATTTGTTCATTGTTAGTTTGCTTCCTGATCAACTCTATTATTTCAGTTAAAATTATTTCAGTTTTGAGGAACCGAAAACTTACGATCAATAGTGAACAAATGCAGTTAGTTCAGAATCAAGTTACTCATACATTGGTTCTCAACAACATACTCTTTTTTGTTTGTCAATTGCCACATCGATTTAGATTCCTGGATGAAATACTTGAAGATATGACTAACATTCACTTTTTAAATGTAAAACAAAGCAACACATTTTACAGCATAGGGTATTTTTTTCTAATGCTGAACTCCTGTATCAACCCAATCCTGTATGTCTGTTGCTGTCAAAAATTTCGTCATGCAATGCGTGATACTCTCAAAAAGCTTTGCTGTTCTTGCTTATCTTCTTACAGTCCCCGTGGTATTGAGACTGGCATTAGTGCAATAAGTGGACCACACCAAGAGAACAGAAATCCTACTTGAACATATAATGAGTTTACAGCAACAAATGCGACCTGCAGGAGAGTGATGTATGATGATATATTATATGGCACTAAATCTTCAGTAAACTTGTAAACATTATCAAACTTGAATAGTGAACAGTTAATGTAGCTTGTCAATAAGTAGATTGAAGCAATTCACGCAATTTGTCGGCTTCATCCCAACGTGAATAAACAACTTTTCGAGAAAATGGGGTTTGAAGAAATACCAATATAAAATAAAGTTGTGTCAATCAGACATTCATTATATTATATGTGCAATTTCTGTAGTAAAATCAATATATTTTATCTTTGGCAAATTGAAAACAATAAGTACGAGTATGAAACACACAGAACACAATACCCTAAGCTGAGGTCGCCATATAACCCCTATGGCGTTTCTTTACATCGGCTTCATTTCCATAGTGGTGTAAGGCGACCCTAGCCACTATGGAATGAAGCGAGGTAATATGCCAGTATGACGTGCAATGTTTTTCATTTTGCCGATATGTCTTAGTTTGTTTACTATTATAAAATGTGTATAAAATGTGGTGTAAGGTGGATATGCCACTAGATGGAAAACAGTAGTATCTAGTATAAATGTGTGTATAACAACAATATATTAAAGTGTCAGAATTATTTGAATGTTGTACCTTTAAGGGATCTAAAATGAGCGTTTATTGCGTTTCGACAGTATTTTTTGTGGGACATGAGAACACCTCAGAACTATCGAATTGCATTCTGAATACGAAGCATGTCTTTCTGATATCAAATAATTTTCATTTTTTGAAAATTACAAAATAATTCAAATTTTATGACAAATTATGAAAATTTGATATTTTTCAAATTTTTGATATATAACAGTCCTCGAAGTAAATTACATAAATCTAATGATATATTCTTAAAGTGTATGTAGCAGGGAGGAAAAGCCGACGGTCAATTGAAAATTTTGACCTTTTATATTGAAGATTTTTTCCCCAAAAGACCTTATTTTTGTTTGGTGTTTTGGGAAAAAAAATCCATATCTTCAATACGAAAGGTCACAATTTTCAATTGATCGTCGGCTTTTTATCCCACCTACATACACTTTAAGTATAAACTAGATCTGGTTACAGATCTGGACCTAGCCGGGGCCGGAAATGCCAGTCTTAACTTAAAGGTTGATCTTTGACCGGCTATTATGGACATCTCACACCATTAATGGTGCATCACTGTAGCATGTAGGGGCTTTATCCGTCTTCCATAGGCTGAGATACAGCTACTTTTCCGTAATTTTAAACATTTTTTGCAAATTTGACGTTTTGACCTCCTTAATGACCTTTGACCCCAAAATATAAAAAACCTTATATACACCGAGAAAATGCATTGTTACAGTTTAAATTAAAAAAATCTACTATGCTTAGTTATGGAGATAAAAATTCTTGAAGTTATTTAGCTTAAAACCGGAAATGACGTCTAAATGACCTTTGACCAAAAAATGAAAATACCGTGCATACATCGGGTATCACTAATACATATATGAAATTTATGTCACTCTGGTCTGGTTACGTTTTGAGATATAAAAAAATGAACATATTTGATGATTTTTGGTTTTTTTTCTTAAGCGAACCCTTAATGACCTTTGACCCCAAAACTGTGAGACACCCCAAAGACCCTAGTTAGTAGCAATGCATGTGTGCTAATGACAACACTCTGCAATGTAATTTGTAAAGACAGTGATTTTTTGAATATTTTTAGCTTTCAGACCGGAAATGACCCCCTTAATGACCTTTGACCCAAATTCTGTGAATAATTTGTAGGCACTGGATATAGCCGATGCATATGTGCAAGTGACGTCATTATATGATGTAACATGTAGGAGAAGAAGCATTTTGAAGATATTTGGTTTTATACCGGAAATGACCCCTTAATGACCTTTGACCCCAAAGTTGTGAATATCCTATAGACACTGGATATAGCCGATGCATATGTGCAAGTGACGTCATTGTAGGATATAACATGTAAGAGAAGAAGCATTTTGAAATTTGTTGCCAGAAGAAAGAAGCAGAAAGAAGCAGAAGAAAGATCCGATAGCATTACAAGACCTAGCCGGTGTCCCGGCTAGGTAATCATCAGATTTCTAAAGTTTACTTCAAGTACTGTTAAATATCAAAATATCAATTTTTAATGATTTGCCATAAAATGTGTATTAAATTGCGAATTTCAAAAATCAAAATTATTTGATATCAGAATGACATTCTTCGTATTCAGAATGCAATTCGATATGTCTGATGTGCTCTAATGTCCCAAAATAAATACTGTCCAAACGTTCATACCCCAGCCCTTAAGGTTTTACCGTCATCACCCGATTCGACTTGACTATTGGCGCCTGTTTTCAGCGGCGTGCGTACTCAGCGTCGTGCTTTCGGCGTTGCGTTGCAGACATCGCGAGAGAACGATGCGTGTTGTGCGTGTCAATGCTATTTTTACGCACCGGCGATAACTAGGGCCACAAAATAAAGAAAACAATGTTTGCTGAGCGCAAAAAAAAGTGGCCGCTTCTAATAATATTAAATGTACACACCAAATGCCAGCGTGCCTCCACTGATAACGGACCTGGACCCCATCCCCAAAGTAGGCCTACGACAGTAGGGTCCAATAGATGGTATGACGTTATAGACTACCCACACAGAATCAGGGTATTTTTTTTTAACATTAGGCCTAAACAAGTGTTGGTTAAATTGGTTAATTCGTTTTAATAATATTTTGGCCTAAATGTTGGGTAAGCACTATATTATAGGCCTATTAAAGGTTACGTTTGAAGAACGTTTCATAATGAAACACACCACAACAAAATTAAAAACATGTTGTGAAAATGTTATTGCAGACATATATTATTTTGGCAACATTGTCCCAAATTAGAATATGTTTTGCAGCATGTGTTCAATGTTTTTGATTGTTATTTTAAAAATGGTTTAAGCATTTTGTGTTATTGGGTCAAGACCTACCACGTGCACTGAATTCATAATGCATGCGATATAGACAACACCATCAAAACTATTCCGTTTCAAAAAAGGGTCATACATTAATCTATGATATCATAATTAGCCAAACGTTTTTCTACACCAAAAAAGTTTTCCTCTTGGTAAACGGCACTAAGCATGCTAAGTAGGCCTATGCCTATAATAATTGTAGGCCTATTATAGTCAAACACTTCCGCCTATGGTGTCAAACGCTTCGCTTTAACATGTTTAATAAAATAATCCTCTTTTTGGTCATTCGAGTCAGGAGAACATAAAGCTGAAAATTCCTCACTTTGTGTAACTTAATAACATCTTTGCAGAATGGCTGTCTTTCTTACACCTGTTTGTGACCAAAATACACCAAATTAGAATTAGGCTAAGAATTTTAAGGCTTGATTTATAAGTCTTTTAGTTGACATCATCATATTGTTCCTATTTAATATGGACACTTCTTAGCCTAAGAAGTATCTTAGGTAACTTTATTTTACAGTGAAAACTTTCCTGCGTAAACAGACAATTCCTTTTTGTGGCCATATCGTAAACGAGCGCTGATCCGCATCAGATCGCTTGTATACCAACGCAGCGTTAGTACGCACAAAAAATATCCATGTACGCAATTAACTACGCATGGTGTCGCATGAAAAGTTAATTTTTACCTATTTTGGTCAATTTACGCGAAAACAAGGTCTGGTTTCCCCATTTTTTTTTGCGCGATTTTACAGAGCTTTTTGTTTTTCATAACATATATAAAATTAAAAAAATTTTGTCTCGACAATTTTTTTATACAACGCAAAAGGTGGTATATTTTGGGCAAATTGCTGATTTTGCCATTGAAGTGTACAGAGATTTTTGGAAATGTACACCTCTTTTAAAACGGCTGTAGCTCAAAAGTGAGGTCCGGCACCCCCTGTTTTTTTTCCTGATTTATTATCTACACATATTAATGTACAACATATGTCAATTTTTAAAAAATTGGTCGATAGGTTTAGTAACGACGGTAAAACCTTAAGCTGTCTGTTATTTTGTTGGTGATTTGAAGTGGACTCAGTGCAGCAGTGCACTGAGCATCAAATAAAAAACAAACTAAGGTACTATTTACCCTTTACAAATTGGTAACAATTCTGTGAATAAGTTGCATACTAAAGAAAGTTATTTGTAATGAAAAATATATATATTCAGTAGTAAATGTGTATTATGAATAGAACACAAGCACATTTATGTGTATAAAAAGTGAAAAATCTTTAGGCAACTTCTAAACATTATTAAACTTGAACAGAAAACAGCCAATGTAGCTCGTCACTAAGATCTATAATCTGCACATAATAGTTAATTCTTCATTCTTATGAGTGTACTTGCACCATTTATTAGTAACCACATTTTTTAAAACCACTTTTGTATGAAATTCAGACTGAGATTTGCCACGTTTACAGTACACTACTAACCACACCAGTTACAACTGATTTTAATCAGTTGTAACAGTTGTAACTTTTAAAAAAGCTATAAAAATACATTGAAACATGCAACATGCTACTTATGTGCATCGGATACTGAGACATTTTCTTATTTTCGAAGCCCAAAGCTTTAGCTTTCTCAGCCTAAAGGGCTCATATTGAAATACCCTGCCACGCTTTCACACAGAAAGAAGGCAGGATTCCCCTCGCTAAGCGTGAGCCTCAGGAAAGCTCGGTCATAAAACGGATGGATTATATGCATCAGTGATACACCCTGCCTTTTGAAGTGGTCTGGTGACAAGGATTATAATAAAAGTTTGTCAAAGACTGGCAATTTTATTGATTGTTGAATTAATTGAACTAATCGGCTCATCGCACAACCCAGGAAAGCGCACTCCTAATTTAAGTGGCTAATTGCAGTGTTATAATCACACAGGATTTTAACAAAAGATGGCTAGCACAGAAAAGCTGCAGGATGGCACACACCTTCCTGTGTAAGGGAATTTCAATATGAGCTCTAAGAATAATTGCATGGAGATTTGCAATATTAGAATTCTACACAGCTATTTAACAAGAGCACCAATGGCGCTGTGGCACTACGCTTTTTTTGTGGGAAAGCAATTGTTCTTGGAGTCGAATCGCTAACAGGTTGGTAGGTCGGTCAATTTTTAAAACCTTCAGTTTGAAAAAATTCCCCACAAATATTCAATACGGTCCTTGAAACTCGATGCGGTGGTCAATCTACCTCCTCCGCATTATTATTTCTTGCCGCATTACTATTAGTTGCAAAATCTGAAAATAATTCATTATTGTGCAAATTACTACTGAACCAGCAAGAATAATTTGTTCTGCAAAATTTTAAAATCCCTTTTTTAGTATTTGAAGCTTTCAACAACTATAGAAAGCCTTGGCAACTATTAGAATTCATCTAAATTGACCTCAGACGACCCGAAATGACCTCCCAAAAATTTTGCTCTAAATGGTGACCTCAGATGACCCCGAAATGACCTTCTAAAAATTTGACTTCAAATGTTGACTGTACCCACCAAGTTTCATGCCCATCGACAGTTTTAGTAATTTGACCTCAGGTGACCCCTGGCTGACTCCGAAATGAGCTTCCAAAATTCGGTTCTAAATGTTGACTGTACCCACCAAGTTTCATGCCCATACGACAGTTTTGCTAATTTGACTTCAGATGACCCCTGGATGACCTCTGGTGACCGTGACCCACTATCCAATACAAACTTGTTCTGTGCGACCCTACAAAATTAGGCTCCAAATGTTGGCCGTGCCCACCAATGCCCATACAACATTTTTAGCAATTTTACCTCAGATGACCCCTGGGTGACACCGGTTGACCCTGAAATGACCTTCCAAAATTTGACTCCAAATGTTGACTGTACCCACCAAGTTTCATGCCCATATGACAGTTTTTGCTAATTTGACCTCAGATGACCCTGGATGACCTCAGGTGACCTTGACCCACTAACCAATACAAACTTGTTCTGCCTGGGGTCAAGATGCACCCACCAAGTTCGAGGAACATGCGACCCCACAAAATTTGGCTCCAAATGTTGACTGTATCCAGTTTCATGTTCATACAACAGTTTTTAGTAATATGACCTCAGATGACCCTGGGTGACCCCAAAATGACCTTCCCAAAATGTTGATTCCAAATGTTGACTGTACCCACCAAGTTTCATGTCCATACGACAGTTTTTACTAATTTGACCTCAGGTGACCCCGGATGACCTCAAAATGACCTTCCCAAAATTTGACTCCAAATGTTGACTGTACCCACCTAGTTTCATGCCCATACGACAGTTTTTACTAATTTGACCTCAGATGACCCCTGGTGACCCCAAAATGACCTTCCAAAAATTTGGCTGTAAATGTTGACTGTACCCACGAAGTTTCATGCCCATCCGACAATTTTTAGTATCTTCCCAAAATTTGACTTTAAATGTTGACTGTACCCACCAAGTTTCATGCCCATACGAGTTTTTAGTAATTTGACCTCAGATGACCCCTGGGTGACCCCGGATAACCTTCCCGAAATTTGACTCCAAATGTTGACTGTACCCACGGTTTCATGCCCCTACAACAGTTTTTGCAAATTTGACCTCAGATGACCCCTGGATGACCTCAGGTGACCTTGACCCACTAACCAATACAAACTTATGCTGGGGTCAAGATGCACCTAGTACCAGGATCTATACGATGATTTTGTTTTTGGGTGGATCACCGCGCCGCATAGGCATTTTACACATAAAATACACATAACCCACACACAACGCAATTGAATAACAGACCGGTACTGCACAGTGCCGCTGGTTACCAGTTGTTCTCATTTATGTAATCAGCAATTGGAGCCTACAAAATGTGGTGCATTTATAGTGTACGGTACTATTATGTGATATCGGGAATTGACACAAATTTTACGGTAACAAAATCAGTCATACCCAGAAAGGATAAAATTCGAATTGAGAAAATATTGTATGTGTGACTTGTACTAAAGATGCATCCACCCACCAAGTTTGAGGAACATGCTTCCCCTACTATGCTAGTGCTCTGACGATAACACTCCGATCGCCATGCAATCTAAGTTTTGTAGGCCAGTGGGACAACGGAATCACTACGTGAACGAGCTACTACTACACTAGTCTCTGAGAGAAGAGGCAGACACAGACAAACAAACAGATTCTAGTGAATTAAATAGTGATGATCAGTTGTAGCAGCTACAAATTTCGAACGTTTGTCAGGGGTCAAACCCCTCCATTTATATTTCCCCACACTTTTAGACAGACACCCTTTTATCAAAAATTGAACCCCCACCCTTATGCAGTGTTTGTGACCAAAGCTTACAGCATTACTTTATCAAATTCGGAAGACTGAACATCGGCGCTATCGCCGTTTTATACAGTCACTTCCGGGTCCATTTATCACTATCTGCGCCATCAATCCATTTCAGAATCCAAATTGATGCAGAATTTATCCTCATCTATCAAACACTCATGATTTTCTTATTCATCTGAAACATTTGCGACATAATATTGGCAAAACTGCAATCATCTTTCGAAAAGATACGACTTTAGATTGTTTACAGCATTACTTTATCAAATTCGGAAGACTGAACATCGGCGTTTCATACAGTCACTTCCGGGTCCATTTTATCATTATCTGCGCCCAAATCTGCGCCATCAATCCATTTCAGAATCCGAATTGATGCAGAATTTATCCTCATCTATCAAACACTCATGATTTTCTTATTCATCTGAAACATTTGCGACATATTAAATGTTGGCAAAACTGCATCACTGCAACTGCATCGAAAAGATACGACTTTAGATTGTTTATCATAAAGTAACACATGGGCAAATGGGCAAAAGGCTGAGATACCTGTGAGATCCTGAATACATGAATACGTCAGTCTATACTCTCTACACGGCCGCTGTGGTTCGGATCGCTCCACTTCTAGTGTGAGCGAGCGGGCCAAAGCGGCTGATGTAGAGACTGAAAATTATATTCATTCATAAAACTCACGGCGCGTCGATTCTACTACAGGTGACGTCGTATGAATTGAAAACATCAGCAAATTAATTTTTGACATTTTCTTTCCAGATTTATGAAGAAAATATGAATGTTTTCAACAGATCATCAAATTACTTTATTATATTTTTTTTTCAATTGGTAGCGTTACCCCTACGCTTTATAATTATATATTGCTCACACGCTTTTTAGAAACCCACCCTATATTCCGCAAAATTGTAATTTTTACAGATTTTCAGAATTCCCAACCCACGCTGTAGAAAGCGTGCCAGACAAACAATGATAATGAATAGCCAGATGTGACCTTCGCTGTCGAGACGTTGTTTTCAGGGTTGTCAAACCCGCGATTTGGTAACCCAATTAGGCGACTTTTGAAGATTTTCCCAGGACAATTTCCTGCCCCATAGAATACAAAGGGTAAAGAAAAAATTGGGCGACTTTTCGATTATTTGACCTGCGATTCGGGCTGAATTTTTTGGCAACCCTGGTTATTTAGCGTTCATTTAATTAAATTACTACGCCGCTGGTCTCTAAATATTTTGAAGTGTTGTCCCATGGTAACAACACTCCCGAGCACTCAATAACCAATCTGGACAAAGGAATCATCCAATCACGTTTCTATCCATGTGAGATCACCGCAAAATTCATGATAAAAGGTCACTTTCCCAAAGAAAAATAGTGCAATCCGTCAATTCCCGCCATGATCTCACAACTTAAATTACTCAGACCAAAATAATCTCTAGCGCATACAGGGAACCAAGCAAAACGATAGAAATGACTTGTTTCTCATGACGACTTTTGACTTTTCTCACTTCAAAATAAGTACTTAACCCACCCCAAGTTCACTTCTAAAGGAGTGCAATCGATTGCTAAATAACTAAGCAAACCTTGGAATGTAATTTCAAAGCCAAATATCATTAACAAAAGAAACCTTAGCATAAAAAGCAAGAACGCAAGTGGCCAAAATTTGTAGCAAAAATACAGTCCTCACTGACTACAATGACTAAGGCTCACTAGCTCCGCTAAGAGCCAAAAATTGAGTTCTGTATAAGATGTTGCAAGCTGCAGATTGTTATTGAAATACAATGTAAAAATCCAATATGGCAACACTTATTACTATTGTGAGATCGTGGTATACCGAAAAGAAAAACAGCAAAATTAAGACCGCTAATTGGCAATGGGCAAGTAAATAAATGAATTGATGAAAATATCAGTGACAGATTTTGCTTGGGCCTTTTGCTAAATGGACATTAAAAATAGCCTATATTTTAGGTGGAGAAATCAGCTTAATTTGGCAATTATGTTTGATATCCCCATTTTCTGTGTTTTCTGTTTCTACTCAATTCTATGATTTTCCATCAAACTTGCCACTATAATCAAGATAATGTAAAGTTAAACTGATCTATAATGGACAATGTATTTAGTAGTATCTAGTAAATGTATGCATACTCTCCACATTATATATGAAATGTCAGAATGACTTGAATGTTGTACCTTTTAGCAGTTCTGTTATTTTGTTGGTGATTTGAAGTGGACTGTGCAGCAGTGCACTGAGCACCAAACAATGAAACAACCTTCAGGGAATTATTTATCCTTTGCAAAATGGTAAAAATTCTGTTAAAAAAAGTGAATATGTTGCATACTAAAGAAAGTGATTTGTAATAAAAATATATCTATTAAGTAGTATAATATAACAAAAGCACATACATGTATGGTAATATGTATTTTCAATGTCAAAGTTATTTAAATCTTCAGTAAACTTCTAGAACAGTCAATGTAGTTTGTCACTAAGAAGATGTACTATTTAACCATAGATGAAGCACTTGTAAGTAAATCAAATAAATCACATGTTTTCAATTTCCATCAACATGGTCTATGTTTACCGTAGCAAGCCCGGTTTTCTGCGGCACTCGAACGCCAGCAGATTGAACATGTTGGTCATTGCCATGTACATAAACCAAAAGGGGTGCAACATTTGAACCGGTACCCTCTATAGGTTTTTGTTTCAAGGGTCTTTCTTGGTTTCTGGTTAAAAATTGATTGGAAAAATCAGAAATGTGAGGAATGAGCAACTTACGGGTCGTTTAGAGCTAAAATATTATATCAAGGGTCTTTCAGATCTCTGTTTTGGTCAAATTCAGGGGTCTTTGGGAGCTGCGCTGTCCAAAACCAAGGGTCTTTCCGTAGGAGCATAACCTGTATGGTCATTTGTGTTAAGTACCCCCCTGGCGCTCAACAGCTCTCAACTTGAGACGAGATAGACAATACTCAACATTTTTTAATTTGGCCCGTTACACAGGCACCAGTCGCTGTGGTTTAAAAAAATATTTGGTCTTTGAACTTGAGTCCCAGTTCAACTCGTATCATGAAATATAAATATAAAGGTCCAGACCCTGATCCCCCCTGAAAAACATGCCATACCCGGTTGAGCACAAGGCTGCAAAAATATCTTGCCAGCCCACCCCCCAAACCATTATAAATTTGTTTAAGTTACGGGATCTGGAATGAGCGTTTTGAGCGCTTCAACAGTATTTTTTGTGGGACATGAGAGCACATCAGACATATCGAATTGCATTCTGAATACGCAGAATGTCTTTCTGATACCAAATAATTTTCATTTTTGAAATTCACGATATAATACAAATTTTATGACAAATTATTAAAATTTGATATTTTTCACATTTTGGATTTATAACAATCCTCAAAGTAAATTTTATAAATCTAATGATATATTCTTAAAGTGTATGTAGCTGGGAGGAAAAGCCGACGATCAATTGAAAATTTTGACCTTTCATATTGAAGATATGGATTTTTTCCCCAAAATACCTAATTTTTTTTTGTTTTGGAAAAAAATCCATATATTCAATATGAAAGTTAAAATTTTCAATTGATTATTGTCTTTTCATCCCGCGTACATACACTTCAAATATAAATTATCAGATTTATAAAGTTTACTTGAGTACTGTTAAATATCAAAATATCAATTTTTAATGATTTGCCATAAAATGTGTATAACACTGCATAATTTCAAAATTCAAAATTATTTGATATCAGAAGGACATTCTTCGTATTCAGAATCCAATTCGATATGTCTGATGTGCTCTAATGTCCCACAATAAATACTGTCCAAACGTTCATACCCCACCCCTTAATTGAAAACCTAATTTTGCTAAGTTTGGGTAAACTTGTATGTAATGTTTGTATTGCGAAAAATTAAACGTCTTATACAAGTTAAACTTGCACAAGTTTAAGTTGAACTCTTTGCATGAAGTATATCCGAGCAGTGAATAACCGTTTGACCAATGTTAACTAAAAATAAATATATCATTTCCTTTTTGAAGTTTTGTCAATTTTGATGCAGTTGGTAATTGAACGATGAAATTGGATTCAAGTTTTTTTTTGAGATTGGAATAATAATCAATAATAATAATAGTACTATTGATGTTTTACACTCGGATGTACGTAGAGTCACTTGCCTGTATCATGGGATAAAGCTATAACTATGTTTATACGATACCGGCCAGGGTTGCCAAACCCACAAATTGGTAGCCCAATTGGGCTACTTTTGAAGATTTTCCCTGCGACTTTGGACAATTTCCTGTCCCATAGAAACCAATGGTTAAGAAAAAAATTGGGTGACTTTTCAACATTGGCTCCCGCAACTTCAGATAGTTTCCCGCTCCATAGAAACCAATGGTTAAGAGAAAAATTGGCGACTTTTCGATTATTTGACCCGCGATTCGGGCTGACACTTTTTGGCAACCCTGATAACAGCATTTTATCTTTGAGCCAATCACTGAGCCGCAGGGAATCTTTACAATCTTTTCTTATCTTCAGACGTATAATATAATGTCACCTATATTTTGGGTGTGTCCATTCATTTGCATATTATAGTCTCAGTTTTTATTACACCACATTCACATTGACCAATCAGCGAGATACATGTACACAATGTAAAGGAGGTAAAATAATGCATTTCTACTATTATAATTATTCATTACCTTTTATATACATAACAATGTATATTGTGAGGCACAGACATAAAAAACTTATAACATGAGACACAGAACTTACAAATTCTCTTTGAGTTGACAAATTTCAAAAATTTGTAAAACTTGTGGGGACTTAAGAGATCAGAGAAGAGAAAATTGAATTATGAATGGTTTATAAGTTTCAGTGAGCAATGACATGTACAGTAATTATACAGACATTTACATGAGGCGTATGAATAAATTTATGGTTTCCACTTTGAGATCATGCCAGAAAGGTTTTTTTGGTGTGAACAATTAAAAGTTTTTGCATTTAGTACCACATTTTAAGATTTAAGATCCCAGGGAAAACCTACCAGAAGTTTTTTCGTAAATATTTTTGTATGTGCAGATGTGTGATTATGTAAAAATAAAATAATCTGAATATACAAATTTGTATTTCCAAATAGGCTCTGAATTCAAGGCTATGGTGAACTTGGCTGAAAATGTGTAAAATTGGATGCACTATTTAGAAATTTGAATGCGTACATGTATTGAATGAAATAAATTGCACATTCGCTAAATTGAAATCGAGAATGTAAGTGTTCATTCAATTCTGTGTGAAAATGAATGACACTTACACTTAAACTGAACGACTTAAGCTTGAAATTGGACTGGAAAACCTGTATTTGCTCCATTAAGTGCCCAGGGCGCTTTACAAAGTCATTTTGGGTGGGGCTGTAAGGGCTGTTTATTAGAGACAAATTTACGTTATAATAGGGTCCCCAGACGTTCTAGTAGCTTTTCTGATGCAGTAAATGTATTGCAAGTTTACACAGAACTTCAAGTCCTCAAGCTATTTCACTGTATCAACTTCCATCAGTCACTTCAACATTAATTCTCTTCACGCGGGTGTCGACTGCAGACGACATGTTTCAAAACTTTTTTTAAAATTCAAAAATTTCAGAAATGTAAATGTTCATGACCATATTTGGAATCAGCATGGAAAATGCATTAAAATGAGTACAAACAAGCCTAATATTGGTTCAGTAGTTCTGAAGATAGCTCTTGATATTTTGAGAAAATATTTCAAAACTGGGACTTTTTATGTTGAAGCCTTTTGCTAGCACGCAGAGCATTAATGGTACCCTTTAGCAAATTGAAAATACCCTGGGTGGGCGCTTATTTGGGTATGGGTGCTTATTGGAATGAATACGGTATTCATTGAACCCAAAATACATCATACATACAACTATAAATCACTCAAATTCTTGCTGTCAGATCACGCTCAAACCAGTGAATATAGATATAATTATTCTATTGATGAACTGACTTCACATCACTTTACATCATTGGGTGGTGTAATCATCAGCATCTAGCTGCCTTGATCTGGTGTTTAGGAAAAAATATTTTCATAGGTACTGCTTGTTGAGTTGCTGTGTCCATATTTGGTAAAGAAATTGCAGATTGAAGCTAGTATCAACATATCCAGTGCACTCAAATTTTGCATTTTTAACTGTAGAATTGAACTGAGTACTGTATGGACTTAAAACAAACCTGTGATGTGACCACTTATGTCAAATCAACAATATTACAACTGTTGAAATACTAATCGCAACTTTTTTTTTGATAGTGAAAGACAGCTAGTTGATGACATTTCATCATGGATGCTGTTCAAAATACTAACACTTGCTTGGGAGCAGATAATATCATCAATGTAACTGATCCAGCTTTAGCAATGGAAAGGATTTTCTCTGTTTCAGATGTAGCTACCTACATACTTGCAATCCCTATCATTTGTGCCTTTGGCATATTTGGAAATGCTACCTTCTTGATATCGGTCTTGACAATTCCACAAATGAAGAGTAGCTTGACTGCTTTTATGAGCAACTTAGCCATCACAGATATTTTATTTCTAGCATGGTTATGTATGTGGAGCAGTTTGGATTATTGGACCACGGATGTAATCCATGATTATCTGCATAGTTCAAATATAGATTGTTATTTTCGTGTTATATCTGTGGGCCTACCCTACTACGTGTCATTGGCATTTCTCACAATGATTTCTGCGGAGAGATACCTCGCAATTTGCGCACCAATTAAACATTTCCTGATGAAGGGGAAGGCGTACAATGAAGATGATAATTGCAGCATGGTTGATTGGTTCAGCACTGAGTGTAGTACAAGCACCTGGATCTAAACTGCATCCAACCTGTTTCATTTGGCCTTCAGAAGAAGCATTCTCACACCTACCTGTTAATGTTGCATTTTGTGAAACAGACATTGTATTTCCACAACTAATGCAGATTTGTTTATTTTTAGTTAGTGTTTCGATCAACTGCATTATTTCAAGTAAAATTATCTCAGTTATGAGGAACCGAAAACTTACAAACAATAGTGAACAAATGCAGTCAGCTCAGAATCAAGTTACTCGTACATTGGTTCTCAACAACACACTCTTTTTCCTCTGTCAATTGCCACATCGATTTAGATTCCTGGATGAAATACTTGAAGATGTGACTAACATTGGCTTTCTAAACACAAGACAACACCAAACAGCTTTTATCATAGGGTATCTTTTTCTTCTGCTGAACTCCTGTATCAACCCAATCCTGTATGTCTGTTGCTGTCAAAAATTTCGTCATGCAATGCGTGATACTCTAAAAAATCTTGGCTGTCGTTGCTTATCTTCTCACAGTCCCCGTGGAATTGAGACTGGCATTAGTGCAATAACTGGACCACACCAAGATAACAGAAATCCTAATTGAATGTGAAATAAGTTACTGCAACTGCCAGATAGTCATGCATGATATATTCTGTACTAAAACTTGTAAACATTATATCAAACTTGAATAGAGAACAGTCAATGTAGCTTGTCAGTAAGTAGATAAAGCAATTCACATAATTCGTCAGCTTCATTCCACTGCGAGTAAACAACTTTTTGAGAAAATTGGGTTTGAAGAAATGCTAATATAAATTAAATTGTGTAAATCCAAACATTTGATTTATATTATGATGTGAAATTTCTGTAGTAAAATAAATAGATTTTATCTTTATACAACTTTCAAAAGAAATAAAGACATTATTACTGGCAAATTGAAAACAATAAGTATGAGTTTGTGCGTCAGTATGAAGAACGCGCAAACCACAACACCCTAACCTTATGCCACCTGAGGTTGCTGTATAAACCCTATGGCGTTACTTTACATTGGCTTCATTCCATAGTGATGGAATGAAGCGAGGTAATACACCAGTATGACATGCAATGTTTTTCATTTTGCTAATATTTCTTAGTTTTTTACAATCATAAAATGTGTATAAAAAGTGGCGTAAGGTTGATACATCACTATGGAAAACAGTAGTATTTAGTAAATGTGTGTATAACAACAATACATTATAACAATAACATATTAAAATGTCAGCATAATTTGAATGTTGTACCTTTTAGCTGTCTGTCATTTTGTTGGTGTTTTGAAGTGGACTGTGCAGCAGTGCACTGAGCACCAAATAAAAAACAAACAACCTAAGGGGCTATTTAACCTTTACTAATTCGTAACAATTCTGTGAATAAGTTGCATACTAAAAAAAAAGAAGTTATTTGTAACAAAAAATTATATACTCAGAAGTAAATGTGTATTATGAATATAACAAAAGCACATGTGTATAAAAAAAGTGAAACATCTTTAAGCAACTTCTAAACATTATTAAACTTGAACAGAAAACAGCCAATGTAGCTCGTCACTAAGATCTATAATCTGCACATAATAGTTTAATTCTTCTTTCTTATGAGTGTACCAAGGATTCTCGAGTACTAATATACTATAGGATAAGCCACTCGTTTGCGCAAATGAAGTCAGTCATTACCCTGTACGTGTAGGAGTGTATTACCTGTGGAAGAGATGATGCAATGTTTACGTCATCGTTTCCAAAAAAAAATTAAATGGCTAAAAAGCGGCGAACATTTGGTCGAATCTTTCCATTACTATCATATCGTGAAAAACCAAATAGCTGAGGAGTTAGCTCAATATGCTAGGAAAATATTATAACCGATGACCCCATGACGAGACTGGCTAAATAAGCTGTATTTTTGCCGGAAAGGGTCCGAATAATTGCCAGTCGATGGGCGCCATCTTGGAAAAATAGCTCGAAATAGACTTCCTCGACAGTCGTTCAAGATTGAGGAGATTTTAGCCTGACGATGTTAGACTTGATCAAGACGGAGTGTCGTTTGCACTGTATCGGTCTAAATGTGCACATTTCATACATAAAATTAGCTTGAAATTCAATAAAACAAGTAAAATATGGGTCTAATATTATCTCTACTAATATAAAATTTGATGAAAATGGTATTTCTTTCTTAAAACAAATAAACATACTTTCAAATTGCGTTACAATCGTACCTGTACTTGCAGGTCTGAAACTAAGACTAATTTACCACCTCGATGTCCTAGCAACTGTCAATCAAATACAGGATAAGTCCTTTTGACCAGTAAAGCAGTAACGCGCATCATAGCCGTTCACAAGTACGTAAGTTTTAGGCTTACCACCTCGATGCATAGCAACCGGCATAGCAACCGTCACTCAAACTGCCGGCGAAGTGACTTCATTTTTTATACAGGGATTGAATACGAGTGTCACGGCCCTGAGTGTACTTGCACCATTTATTAGTAACCACATTTTTTAAAACCACTTGTATGAAATTCAGACTGAGATTGTAGAAGCTAGTTAAAACATTGATGAACTGATTGATTAAGTTGTTATTAGTAGGGTCATATTTGGACCTCCAGTGACCATCATTTCTGAACAGCAATTGTTTGATGGATTCTTGTACTTTGGGGTATTTTAAACAAAATAAGCTCCTATGTCCCTCACCAAAGTGTGGGCATTAGCTGGGAGAGGCCAAAATCCAAAATGGCGCGGCGCCATTTTGAAAAAGTGAATTTTCGGCAGCTTCTGAACGCTTTGGTCGCGTGAAGTCATTAAGGTGTCATTTTCGACTAATTTTGTGGTGAGATATCCATTAAAGGCATTATTTTACCCATTTTTGGCCATCTTCGTCATCAAATCCAAGATAAATGAAGATACCAGATTGATCAAAGGAGGTCAAACAAGTCCAAAATGTTCAAAATGGCCGACCAAAGGAGACCATAGCAACCACATTTTACCTAGCAACACAATAAAATGTCTATAAATCATGCACTTTTTGACCTGGTTGAGTATTCAATGTGTCTTTTTCTAAGTAAATCATATCCTATTGATGGAATGAAGATAACAATTTGGTCAAAGGTGGTCAAACTACTGAAAAAATATCCAAAATGGCTGACTAAAGATTAATTAATAGGCCTCGATTTGCTAGGATAAGACTAATTACATACACATTAAGGTCAAAAATCACTTATTTTATAGTAGTTTTACTGCATTACTGTGATGTTTTTGGTTGCTAAGGGCAGCCATTTTGAACTTTTGTTTACCTCAACCCCTATGACCATTCTTTCACTTTCTTACAATCAGTCAACCTTGATTTACTAAGAATAGGTATAATAAATGCACATTATATGTCAAAAACCGTTGATTTTTTGTTATTTTAATGCGTTGCTATGAGGATTTTGGTTGCTATGGGTGGCCATTTTGGATTGTTTTCAGTAGCAGACGATCTCATTTGTGAATAAATGTTACAAACATTGAATCGGTGTTCAATTTATAATACAAACGATGAATTAAGTGCACTTGTAATACATTTTTATGAGTTGTTTCTCAATGTACTGTATAATTTAAGAGGGCGCACCACCAAATCACTCCACGATTTATGTAACAGTGAAATTCGGTTAAAATAGTCCACCGCTTATTTGAGCTTGTTTTGGCTTTATTTTCTAAACGTAATGTCAAATTTTGCCCGTTTTCAGCTCATTTGCTTCCGATAAGTATATACATGAAGAATTCGGAGAAAAAGTCCCAATTTTTTATTTCAGAGTTGAAGTTCTGGGGCGAATTTGAACAACGTCCGGTTTCCAAAATTGAGTGATTTTTTAGGGTTAAATTTGCACAATTTTTCTTTGCGGCAAAATAACAGAAAAAGTCGGTGGTTAGCAATATATTCCGTTAAAAGAATAATATTCTACACATGATCAGCTTTAATCTGATACCAAGCTTTATAGTTGAAATACGTAATTCAAGTGCCAAAGCGAGATCCAAATGTAGGCCTTTTACCGTGTATTTCAATGGGCGCGTTTAATGGTGGTGCGCTCCCTTATAAGAGGCTTTCAAGATGTGTTACTATGTTCAAGCGCTTCTGTACAAAAAAGACATCGAATAAGGGCGGAAGTCTTTAAAAATCAGTTTATTTCAGTCACAAATGCTTTAAATAACTTTTGTGATTAATTTTAGGAACATTTGTTTAAAAATTTACCCAAAAATACAGGTCTCTGACGTCAAGAAAAGCATGAAAAATCGCTTTCGTGAGTGCTTTTGCTGTAAATTTATACCAGATCAGAATAGCGCATAAAACCTGTATTTTTGCTTAAATTGCCAATATCAGTAGGCCTTGTTTTGAAGACAGAGAAGAAGAAGGGGGGTACTTTGACATAATTAAGTAAATAGGCCTATATTAAAGATATTCGAAACATGAATACACACATTTTGTACTTTTCTCAACTAAAAATGTTAAATTAGAAAGTGTCCTTTTGCATCAAACATTCAATTTTCTGTCCAACCTCTGCAAAACTCTGCATGTTGATGAACATGATGAAATTTGGGTCTTTTGGTGATTCCGAGCTGAGGTTTAAAACATCATTTCTTCCGAACGGAATGTCGCAGAGGGATGAAATTTTGCAAAATGACAGAAACTATCTCTAGTTTACTTTAAAAAGTAAAAATTTGGATTTTGATAACTATTGACGTTTATAAGAGGGCGCACCACCAAATCACTCCACGATTTATGTAACAGTGAAATTCGGTTAAAATAGTCCACCGCTTATTTGAGCTTGTTTTGGCTTTATTTTCTAAGCGTAATGTCAAATTTTGCCCGTTTTCAGCTCATTTGCTTCCGATAAGTATATACATGAAGAATTCGGAGAAAAAGTCCCAATTTTTATTTCAGAGTTGAAGTTCTGGGCGAATTTGAACAACGTCCGGTTTCCAAAATTGAGTGAGTTTTTAGGGTTAAATTTGCACAATTTTTCTTTGCGGCAAAATAACAGAAAAAGTCGGTGGTTAGCAATATATTCCGTTAAAAGAATAATATTCTACACATGATCAGCTTTAATCTGATACCAAGCTTTATAGTTGAAATCGTAATTCAAGTGCCAAAACGAGATCCAAATGTAGGCCTTTTACCGTGTATTTCAATGGGTAGCGTTTAATGGTGGTGCGCTCCCTTATAAGAGGCTTTCAAGATGTGTTACTATGTTCAAGCGCTTCTGTACAAAAAGACATCGAATAAGGGCGGAAGTCTTAAAAAATCAGTTTATTTCAGTCACAATTGCTTTAAATAACTTTTGTGATTAATTTTAGGAACATTTGTTATAAAATTTACCCAAAAATACAGGTCTCTGACGTCAAGAAAAGCATGAAAAATCGCTTTCGTGAGTGCTTTTGCTGTAAATTTATACCAGATCAGAATAGCGCATAAAACCTGTATTTTTGCTTAAATTGCCAATATCAGTAGGCCTTGTTTTGAAGACAGAGAAGAAGAAGGGGGGTACTTTGACATAATTAAGTAAATAGGCCTATATTAAAGATATTGACAACATGAATACCAACATTTTGTACTTTTCTCAACTAAAAATGTTAAATTAGAAAGTGTCCTTTGCATCAAACATTCAATTTTCTGTCCAACCTCTGCAAAACTCTGCATGTTGATGAACATGATGAAATTTGGGTCTTTTGGTGATTCCGAGCTGAGGTTTAAAACATCATTTCTTCCGAACGGAATGTCGCAGAGGGATGAAATTTTGCAAAATGACAGAAACTATCTCTAGTTTACTTTAAAAAGTAAAAATTTGGATTTTGATAACTATTGACGTTTATAAGAGAGGGCGCACCACCAAATCACTCCACGATTTATGTAACAGTGAAATTCGGTTAAAATAGTCCACCGCTTATTTGAGCTTGTTTTGGCTTTATTTTCTAAACGTAATGTCAAATTTTGCCCGTTTTCAGCTCATTTGCTTCCGATAAGTATATACATGAAGAATTCAGAGAAAAAGTCCCAATTTTTTATTTCAGAGTTGAAGTTCTGGCGAATTTGAACAACGTCCGGTTTCCAAAATTGAGTGATTTTTAGGGTTAAATTTGCACAATTTTTCTTTGCAAAATAACAGAAAAAGTCGGTGGTTAGCAATATATTCGTTAAAAGAATAATATTCTACACATGATCAGCTTTAATCTGATACCAAGCTTTATAGTTGAAATACGTAATTCAAGTGCCAAAACGAGATCCAAATGTAGGCCTTTTACCGTGTATTTCAATGGGCGCGTTTAATGGTGGTGCGCTCCCTTATAAGAGGCTTTCAAGATGTGTTACTATGTTCGCGCTTCTGTACAAAAAGACATCGAATAAGGGCGGAAGTCTTAAAAAATCAGTTTATTTCAGTCACAAATGCTTTAAATAACTTTTGTGATTAATTTTAGGAACATTTGTTTAAAAATTTACCCAAAAATACAGGTCTCTGACGTCAAGAAAAGCATGAAAAATCGCTTTCGTGAGTGCTTTTGCTGTAAATTTATACCAGATCAGAATAGCGCATAAAACCTGTATTTTTGCTTAAATTGCCAATATCAGTAGGCCTTGTTTTGAAGACAGAGAAGAAGAAGGGGGGGGGGGGTACTTTGACATAATTAAGTAAATAGGCCTATATTAAAGATATTCGAAACATGAATACACACATTTTGTACTTTTCTCAACTAAAAATGTTAAATTAGAAAGTGTCCTTTTGCATCAAACATTCAATTTTCTGTCCAACCTCTGCAAAACTCTGCATGTTGATGAACATGATGAAATTTGGGTCTTTTGGTGATTCGAGCTGAGGTTTAAAACATCATTTCTTCCGAACGGAATGTCGCAGAGGGATGAAATTTTGCAAAATGACAGAAACTATCTCTAGTTTACTTTAAAAAGTAAAAATTTGGATTTTGATAACTATTGACGTTTATAAGAGGGCGCACCACCAAATCACTCCACGATTTATGTAACAGTGAAATTCGGTTAAAATAGTCCACCGCTTATTTGAGCTTGTTTCGGCTTTATTTTCTAAACGTAATGTCAAATTTTGCCCGTTTTCAGCTCATTTGCTTCCGATAAGTATATACATGAAGAATTCGGAGAAAAAGTCCCAATTTTTTATTTCAGAGTTGAAGTTCTGCGAATTTGAACAACGTCCGGTTTCCAAAATTGAGTGATTTTTAGGGTTAAATTTGCACAATTTTTCTTTGCGGCAAAATAACAGAAAAAGTCGGTGGTTAGCAATATATTCCGTTAAAAGAATAATATTCTACACATGATCAGCTTTAATCTGATACCAAGCTTTATAGTTGAAATACGTAATTCAAGTGCCAAAACGAGATCCAAATGTAGGCCTTTTACCGTGTATTTCAATGGTAGCGTTTAATGGTGGTGCGCTCCTTATAAGAGGCTTTCAAGATGTGTTACTATGTTCGCGCTTCTGTACAAAAAGACATCGAATAAGGGCGAAAGTCTTAAAAAATCAGTTTATTTCAGTCACAAATGCTTTAAATAACTTTTGTGATTAATTTTAGGAACATTTGTTTAAAAATTTACCCAAAAATACAGGTCTCTGACGTCAAGAAAAGCATGAAAAATCGCTTTCGTGAGTGCTTTTGCTGTAAATTTATACCAGATCAGAATAGCGCATAAAACCTGTATTTTTGCTTAAATTGCCAATATCAGTAGGCCTTGTTTTGAAGACAGAGAAGAAGAAGGGGGGGGGGGGTACTTTGACATAATTAAGTAAATAGGCCTATATTAAAGATATTCGAAACATGAATACACACATTTTGTACTTTTCTCAACTAAAAATGTTAAATTAGAAAGTGTCCTTTTGCATCAAACATTCAATTTTCTGTCCAACCTCTGCAAAACTCTGCATGTTGATGAACATGATGAAATTTGGGTCTTTTGGTGATTCCGAGCTGAGGTTTAAAACATCATTTCTTCCGAACGGAATGTCGCAGAGGGATGAAATTTTGCAAAATGACAGAAACTATCTCTAGTTTACTTTAAAAAGTAAAAATTTGGATTTTGATAACTTTTACGTTTATAAGAGGGCGCACCACCAAATCACTCCACGATTTATGTAACAGTGAAATTCGGTTAAAATAGTCCACCGCTTATTTGAGCTTGTTTTGGCTTTATTTTCTAAACGTAATGTCAAATTTTGCCCGTTTTCAGCTCATTTGCTTCCGATAAGTATATACATGAAGAATTCGGAGAAAAAGTCCCAATTTTTTATTTCAGAGTTGAAGTTCTGGGCGAATTTGAACAACGTCCGGTTTCCAAAATTGAGTGATTTTTTAGGGTTAAATTTGCACAATTTTTCTTTTTTGCAAAATAACAGAAAAAGTCGGTGGTTAGCAATATATTCCGTTAAAAGAATAATATTCTACACATGATCAGCTTTAATCTGATACCAAGCTTTATAGTTGAAATACGTAATTCAAGTGCCAAAACGAGATCCAAATGTAGGCCTTTTACCGTGTATTTCAATGGGCGCG
The DNA here is from genome assembly GCF_039555335.1 of Amphiura filiformis. Lineage (NCBI taxonomy): Eukaryota > Metazoa > Echinodermata > Ophiuroidea > Amphilepidida > Amphiuridae > Amphiura > Amphiura filiformis. The sequence goes on from NC_092631.1 coordinate 5,009,789, forward strand.
TTTAATGGTGGTGCGCTCCCTTATAATGTATTTCTAGTACAGCCAAAGGCGGCCATCTTGGATTTGATGACGAAGATGGCCAAAAATGGGTAAAATAATGCCTTTAATGGATACCTCACCACAAAATTGGTCGAAAATGACACCTTAATGACTTCAAACGACCAAAGCTTTCAGAAGATACCAAAATTCACTTTTTTCAAAAACATGGCATGCCATTTTGGATTACAACCTCTCCCAGCTAATGCCCACACTTTGGTGAGGGACATAGGAGCTTATTTTGTTTAAAATACCCCAAAGTACAAGAATCCATCAAAAAATTGCTGTTCAGAAATGATGGTCACTGGAGGTCCAAATATGACCCTACTATATATGATATTTTGTGTACATAATCAAATGGAAGAGTTTATTGCCATCTTTGTAAGTCGATATATGCATATATATACCGAAAAGAAAAACAGCAAAATTAAGACCGCTAATTGGCAATGGGCAAGTAAATACATGAATTGATGAAAATATCAGTGACAGATTTTGCTTGGGCCTTTTGCTAAATGGACATTAAAAATAGCCTATATTTTAGGTGGAGAAATCAGCTTAATTTGGCAATTATGTTTGATATCCCTATTTTCTGTGTTTTCTGTTTCTACTCAATTCCATGATTTTGCATCAAACTTGCCACTATAATCAAGATAATGCAAAGTTAAACTGATCTATAATGGACAATGTATTTAGTAGTATCTAATAAATATGTGCATACACTCCACATTATATATAAAATGTCAGAATTATTTGAATGTTGTACCTTTTAGCAGTTCTGTTATTTTGTCTGTGATTTGAAGTGGACTGCGCAGCAGTGCACTGACCACCAAACAATGAAACAACCTTGAGGGAATTATTTATCCTTTGCAAAATGGTAAAAATTCTGTTAAAAAAGTGAATAGGTTGCATACTAAAGAAAGTGATTTGTAATAAAAAATATATCTATTTAGTAGTAAATGAGTATATTATAACAAAAGCACATATGGTAATATGTATTTTCAATGTCAAAGTTATTAAAATCTTCAGTAAACTTCTAGAATAGTCAATGTAGTTTGTCACTAAGAAGATATATTCAAGAAATTCATGTACTATTTAACCATAGATGAAGCACTTGTAAGCAAGGGTGAAAATAATAAATGATGAACCAGGGGCTCCTTTTTACACAAAATGGCCCCTGGTTTACTTCATTCAACATGGAACCAGGGGCCACTTCTAATTAACAAGGGGCCAATATTTGTTCTGGATAAGTTCATCATGCATTAATGGCTATGGAATAGAGTTTTTGGGTGAAGTGACCAGGGGCCAGTTTCTGAAGCAAAGTGTCCCCTGGTCAGCTTAAATTTAGATGGGACCAGGGGCCATTTTAGGGTTTCTGCTCATTCCTCCCACTTATTTTCACCCTTGCTTGTAAGTAAATCAAATAAGCCACATGTTTTCAATTTCCATCAACATGGTCTATGTTTACCGTAGCAAGCCCGGTTTTCTGCGGCACTCGAACGCCAGCAGATTGAACATGTTGGTCATTGCCATGTACATAAACCAAAAGGGGTGCAATATTTGAACCGGTACCCTCTATAGGTTTTTGTTTCAAGGGTCTTTCTTGGTTTCTGGTTAAAAATTGATTGGAAAAATCAGAAATGTGAGGAATGAGCAACTTACGGGTCGTTTAGAGCTAAAATATTATATCAAGGGGTTTTCAGCTCTCTGTTTTGGTAAAATTCAGGGGGTCTTTGGGAGCTGCGCTGTCCAAAACCAAGGGTCTTTCTGGGGGAGCATAACCTGTATGGTCATTTGTGTTAAGTACCCCCAGCGCTCAACAGCTCTCAACTTGAGACGAGATGGACAATATTCAACATTTTTTAATTTGGCCCGTTACACAGGCACCAGTCGCTGTGGTTTAAAAAAATATTTGGTCTTTGAATTTGAGTCCCAGTTCAACTCGTATCATGAAATATAAATATAAAGGTCCAGACCCTGATCCCCCCCTGAAAAACATGCCATACCCGGCTGAGCACAAGGCTGCAAAAATATCTTGCCAGCCCACCCCCACATCCGGAACGGGGACTGCGCATAGACCTGGCCAGCTACCCCCAAACACCACTGTTCTGGAGACAACCCACCAAACCCTCCCCCAGCAACAAAACTGGGCGGGTTGGGCGGGATTTTCAAACAAACCTGACCCCTTCAGCCGAAAAAGTGAATAAGGAGGAAAGGGAAAAACCCAGCGAAAAACAAACACTTGCTAACGAGAGATCCGATTGGTCCGAACAGGGAGCCTGGCAAGGTCGTAAGGCAGCCAATCAAGAATGCTGAGGGAAAAGACAAGCCCCGCCGCAGTTACTACTTCACAAGGGTGACATTACTGATATGGCTGGAGCTGGGGCAATTAATACAAACCGCCTTACTCCCCCCGAACAGCAAGAAAACCCATTAGACCAAAAAACGCTTTTGAATAGACAAGCTATTAAAAACCGCACCTAATGGGCTATTCCATTTAAAATCCACCCCCTATGTGGAAGATTTTAGAAATATCTTCCACAGAGGGAGTATGTTTTTCAACTGTAATTGGTCAGGGCTAATCATTTTGAAACCCATACTCCCCCTGTATTATGATTTTACCTATATCTTTCACAACTGGAGTGAGTATTTCAAAAAGAAGTTACCCAATTTTCTATTCTATTCAAAACTCATACTCCCCCAGTGGATGATATTTCCAAAATCATCCACATGGATAGTCGACTTTAAATGGAATAGCCCACTAGAAAGCACATTAGACAATGTGCTGTAATAAATGGGAAAAAGTGTAAAAACAAAATTATTTGGATAATTTTTGAAAGAACATCACAGTTTTCAATAAAACAAACCATTATAAATTTGTTTAAGTTACGGGATCTGGAATGAGCGTTTTGAGCGTTTCAACAGTATTTTTTGTGGGACATGAGAGCACATCAGACATATCGAATTGCATTCTGAATACGCAGAATGTCTTTCTGATACCAAATAATTTTCATTTTTGAAATTCACAATATAATACAAATTTTATGACAAATTATTAAAATTTGATATTTTTCACATTTTTGATTTATAACAATCCTCAAAGTAAATTTTATAAATCTAATGATATATTCTTAAAGTGTATGTAGCTGGGAGGAAAAGCCGACGATCAATTGAAAATTTTGACTTTTCATATTGAAGATATGGATTTTTTTCCCCAAAATACCTAATTTTTTTTGGTGTTTTGGAAAAAAAAATCCATATATTCAATACGAAAGGTCAAAATTTACAATTGATCGTCCCAAAATTTACAATTGATCATCCCACCTACATACACTTCAAGTATAAATTATCAGATTTATAAAGTTTACTTCGAGTACTGTTAAATATCAAAAATATCAAGTTTTAATGATTTGCCATAAAATGTGTATAACACTGCGAATTTCAAAAATTCAAAATTATTTGATATCAGAAGGACATTCTTCGTATTCAGAATCCAATTCGATATGTCTGATGTGCTCTAATGTCCCACAATAAATACTGTCCAAACGTTCATACCCCCCCTTAATTGAAAACCTAATTTTGCTAAGTTTGGGTAAACTTGTATGTAATGTTTGTATTGCGAAAAATTAAGCGTCTTATACAAGTTAAACTTGCACAAGTTTAAGTTGAACTCTTTGCATGAAGTATATCCGAGCAGTGAATAACCGTTTGACCAATGTTAACTAAAAATAAATATATCATTTCCCTTTTTGAAGTTTTGTCAATTTTGATGCAGTTGGTAACTGAACGATGAAATTGGATTCAAGTTTTATTTGAGATTGGAATAATAATCAATAATAATAATAGTATTATTGATGTTTTACACTCGGATGTACGTTGAGTCACTTGCCTGTATTATGGGATAAAGCTATAACTATGTTTATACCATACTGGCCAGGGTTGCCAAACCCGCAAATTGGTAGCCCAATTGGGCTACTTTTGAAGATTTTCCCCGCGACTTTGGACAATTTCCTGTCCCATAGAAACCAATGGTTAAGAAAAAAATTGGGCGACTTTTCAACATTGGCTCCCGCAACTTCAGATAGTTTCCCGCTCCATAGAAACCAATGGTTAAGAGAAAAATTGGCGACTTTTCGATTATTTGACCCGCGATTCGGGCTGACACTTTTTGGCAACCCTGATAACAGCATTTTATCTTTGAGCCAATCACTGAGCCGCAGGGAATCTTTACAATCTTTTCTTATCTTCAGACGTATAATATAATGTCACCTATATTTTGGGTGTGTCCATTCATTTGCATATCATAGTCTCAGTTTTTATAACGCCACGTTCACATTGACCAATCAGCGAGATACATGTACACAATGTAAAGGAGGTAAAATAACGCATTTCTTTTATTATTACTAGCGGTCACCCGTCTTTCGCGGTCAGGGTCTTTCGCGGTTGGTAAATTTTGTAAATTTTGTGTACATGGAAATGTTTTATTTAATGTGATTAATGGTATGAGAGGAGATTATCATTTAGAACTGAGAAGTATAATATTTAGTATCTTTTCCATATAAATCAATGGCTTGAAATTGCAATTAGATTATGTCTCGCCCCTGTGGGATGCTGGTCGCTCTGATATTTAAGATTTTTATGGATTTGTTTCTACAGTACTTTTTAGCCCATTTTGGACAAATTTGTTGTACCTTTTAGCTCATTTTTTATCATTTTCATCCAAGTTTGTCCCCCACCTTGAAATGTACCTTGCTGCCCTCGCCTCCTGCAAAAGTCCTGGCTACATCACTGAGCAGATGAACACCATTTTATTCACATCCCTCTTGGCCCCCTGTGGCCTGCTGGCTGATCTGATATTTTAGATTTCTATGCATTTGTTGTACTTTTTATTTGTTAGCCCATTTTGGATAATTTGTCGTACTCTTTAGCCCATTTGTGACAACCCCCCATGAAATTTTCCTCACCCCCCACCCCCACCCCCCCCTCTCTCTGAAAAAGTCCTGGCTACACCACTGTGCAGCTGAAACAATTTTAGTTACATTTCCTTACACTCTATTTCATATAAAGTTATGATCATACCTGATCATACATTCCGGGCATACATTATGCTGATAACATTAAACATAGCACTACCACAAAGCAGAGTAGGCCTATTCATGGTGTGGTTTGGCAACCCTGATTAATTTGTCCTTCACTCCATAAAAACACAGAATACATGGTAATGTTGATCAATTAGTTGAATAAACAATAGATGTTAATTGGGTTTCTACTGTGTCATGTAATAGTTGCTTCTACTGTGTCATGTAATAGTTGAGACTACAGGCATAATATCCTCACACCGATGACAGGATAGAAGGCCTAATTCAGGCTATGTCAACATTAGTGTATTGTGTTGGCATGCAGGTGCGCTGCCACTGCCTTTGCCCTGCCTTTGAAACTAATTAACATAATTTGACACCCTTAACGTAAACAAAAACAAAATTGGACGTTTTATTGGGGTGCGGACAACTTTACTCTCATAGCGAAAAAATCCGTTTTCGAAATAATGTAAAAGCGTAGAAGTTTTTAGCCTTACCAATTCGCCAAACTCAGTAATTTATTATAGATTATTCATTACCTTTTATATACATAACAATGTATATTGCGAGGCACAGACATAAAAAACTTATAACATGAGACACAGAACTTACAAATTCTCTTTGAGTTGACAAATTTCAAAAAATTGTGAAAACTTGTGGGGATTTAAGAGATCAGAGAAAAGAAATATTGAATTATGAATGGTTTATAAGTTTCAGTGAGCAATGACAGGTACAATAATTATACAGACATTTACATGAGGCGTATCAATAAATTTATGGTTTCCACTTTGAGATCATGCCAGAAAGTTTTTTGATGTCAACAATTAAAAGTTTTTGCATTTAGTTCCAAGTTTTAAGTTTTAAGATCCCAAGGAAAACATACCAGAAGTTTTTTCGTAAATATTTTTATATGTGAAGATGTATGATTATGTAAAAATTAAATAATCTGAATCTGAATATACAAATTTGTATTTCCAAATAGATCATAAAAAGGATGGATTATATGCATCAGTGATACACCCTGCCCAGGATTTTAACAAAAGAAGGCTAGCACAGGAAAGCTGCAGAATGACGCACACCTTCCTGTGTAAGGGAATTTCAATATAAGCCCTTACTATAACTACAATTTTGCTCCAATAAGTGCCCAGGGCACTTTACAAAGTCATTTTGGGTGGGCGCTTATTTTTTACCTGGTTTACCTAATTTTTTCATAAGGGCTGTTTATTAGAGACAAATTTACCTACGTTATAATAGGGTCTCGAGACGTTCTAGTAGCTTTTCTGATGCAGTTTACAGTTTCTGATCGCAAGTTTACACAGGACTTCAAATCCTCAAGTTATTTCACTGTATCAATGTCCATCAGTCACTTCAACAAGAATGGTACCCTTTAGCAAATTGAAAATACCCTGGGTGGGCACTTATTGGGGGTATGGGTGCTTATTGGAATGAATACGGTATTCATTGAACCCAAAATACATCATACATACAACTATAAATCACTCAAATTCTTGCTGATCATGCTCAGACCAGTGAATATAGATATAATTATTCTATTGATGAACTGACTTCACTTCACTTCACTTTACATCATTGATTGTTATAATCATCAGTGTCTTGATGAATTGCAATCTCTTCCGATTTGATTTGGTGTTTAGGACAAAATATTTTCATAGGTACTGCTTGTCGAGTTGCTGTGTCCATATTTGGTAAAGAAATTGCAGATTGAAGCCAGTATCAACATATCCAGTGCACTCAAATTTTGCATTTTTAACTGTAGAACTGAACTGAGTACTGTATGGACTTAAAACATGGATGCTGTTCAAAATACTAACACTTGTTTGGCAGCAGATAATATCATCAATGTAACTGATCCAGCTTTAGCAATGGAAAGGATTTTCTCTGTTTCAGATGTAGCTACCTACATACTTGCAATCCCTATCATTTGTGCCTTTGGCATATTTGGAAATGCTACCTTCTTGATATCGGTCTTGACAATTCCAGAAATGAAGAGTAGCTTGACTGCTTTTATGAGCAACTTAGCCATCACAGATATTTTATTTCTAGCATGGTTATGTATGTGGAGCAGTTTGGATTATTGGACCACGGATGTAATCCATGATTATCTGCATAGTTCAAATATAGATTGTTATTTTCGTGTTCTATCTGTGGGCCTACCCTACTACGTGTCATTGGCATTTCTCACAATGATTTCTGTGGAGAGATACCTCGCAATTTGCGCACCAATTAAACATTTCCTGATGAAGGGGGGAAGGCGTACATTGAAGATGATAATTGCAGCATGGTTAGTTGGTTCAGCACTGAGTCTAGTACAAACATCTGGATTTAAAGTTCATCCAACCTGTTTCATTTGGCCTCCTGAAGAAGCATTCTCACATCTACCTGTTAATGTTGCATTTTGCAGAGAATATATTGTATTTCCACAAGTTCTCTCAACCTGTGTTTTTTTTAGTTGTTTTCTGATTAACAGCTTTATGTCAGTTAAAATTATTTTGGTTTTGGTGAACCGAAAACTTACGAACAATAATGAGCAAATGCAGTCAGCTAACATTCAAGTTACACGTACATTGGTTCTCAACAATATACTCTTTTTCCTTTGTCAGTTGCCACGTCGATTTACATTATTGACTGAAATACTTGAAGGTGTGACTGACGTTAACTTTCTAAACATAGAACAACGTGAAGCAGCTTATAGCATAGGGTATATTTTTCTTCTGCTGAACTCTTGTATCAACCCAATCCTGTACGTCTGTTGCTGTCAACAATATCGTCACGCAATGCGCGATGCTCTCAAAAAGCTTTGCTGTCCTTGCTTATCTTCTCGCAGTCCCCGTGGAATTGAGACTGGTATGAGTATAATGAGTACAATAAGTGGACCACGCTAAGATAACAGAAATCCTACTTGAATGTGAAAAAAAAGCACAGTGATTTATAGTGCACTACGCACAGGCACAACACCGAGACGTTTATCCACAAGCCTCAGCACACTTCACAGGTTGTCGCAGACCACTATGGCCCCATATCATTCCATAAACCATTAAACAACAATTCAGGGACTTTGCTGCCTCAAGAGAGCACACCCTAGACATTCCACATATAGTACCTTCGCAACCAGGATCAGCTCCCCAAGTTTCGTACGGGTTACAAAAAGACAAATTAGCAGAGAGTTCCTTGTCCAGGGGAACTTCAAGCTAACTCAATTTTTTCACGAGAGCGTACTAGGCACAGCCAGGTTTCGAACCTGCCACCTCTCACACCATAGTCGAACGCCTTATCGATTGAGCTAACTTGACTGAAATAGATTACAGCAACACAAATGCCACCGGCAGATAGTGATGTACAATGTATAGATTCACATAAATGCTACATCCCCATCCAGCACTACATCTTCAGCAAACCTATACTTTTATCAAACTTCAACAGAGAACAGTCAATGGAAAACTTGCAACTGTAAACTAGACTATGCACAGTTAAACTGATCTACAGTATAATGGACAATGTATTCAGTCGTTACTAGTAAAATGTGTGTATGACAAACTGCACATAAAAGATTATAATGCCAGAATTATTTGGATGTTGTATACTCTGATCAGCTCGTAATCGGCGAGACTCGTAACATTGTGAACTTAGAATAGCGTACAAACAACTTGGTGCACCACCTACATGTATCGCGCTTTACGTATTGCTTTGACTGACGCACGCTTTTGTGAATTTACGCAGGCATATGTTGGGCCTTTATTGACGTGTGCAGTAACAAAACCCAAATAATTCTCGCCTATTTGGAGCTGATCTGTTTTCTGTAAAATGTAAAGTTGAACTGATCTAATAAATGGGTATAGAAAAACACTACACATTATAGATTATAATGCCAGAATTATTTGAATGTTGTAACTTACAACCTTTTAGCTCTCTGTTAATTTGTCAGCATTGATTTACTGTGTTTTCCATTCTCTACTCTAAGTCTGTGATTTTTAATCTACACTATGTAAAGTTAAAATGATCTATGGACAATGAATTTAGTAGTATCTAGTAAATTTGTGCATAAGACCAATATATTAAAATGTCAGAATGATTTGAAGGTTGTACCTTTAAGCTGTCTGTCATTTTGTCGATGATTTGAAGTTGACTGTGCAGCAGTGCACTGAGCACCAAAGAAAAAACAAATAACCTTAAGGGTAGACGAGGTATTGTTGGTCAAAGCAACCTAAAAATCGATTTTCATTATCTAGATCAATATGTTATTGAAAATTAACAACTTGATGTTTTGCAAAAGTTCATTCTACAAATCGTATACTTTGCAAACTTGCTTAATTTATTGTTGTTAATGAGTTATGTACGTTTTACAAAAGTGTTGTTGTTTCAGCCCTCTCTACAACGTAACTCAAGAACCACAGCACCTATAAAAGTATATCTGTGATATTTAAATTCTTCTACACGCTCGCTATGAATTGAGCAATGCAGTTTTTGCCAAAGCTCACTACCATTCGTAAGATGCTGTGAACTACCAAATCGCAACAGTTTAAAATAATTAATAACCTTAAGGGAATTATTTATCCTTTACAAATTGGTTAAAAAGTGAATAAGTTGCAAGAAAATGATTTGTAATAAAAAATATATATTCTGTAGTAAATATTTATAATATAACAAAAGCACATGTATAAAAATGTTATTGTGTTTAAATCTTTAGTAAACTTCTAAACATTATCAAACTTGAACAGAGAACTGTCAACATAGCTTAACCCTAAAGAAGATCTATTGAAGAAATTCATGTAATAGAGCATAATAGTTGAATTCTTTGATACGAATATAGCACCATTTTATATTATATCACCATAGATATGTATATAATTCAGTAGTACATGTGTATAATATAATAATAGCAGTTCTGTATAGTAATGTCAAAGTTATCAAATCTTCTAAACTTCTAAACAGAATAGCTTGTCACTAAGATCTATTGAACTTTGAAGCAATTCATTTAATTGAACATAATAGTATAATTCTTTAATATGAATGTTGCACCATTTATGTACTATTTAACCATAGATGAAGCACTTGTAAGTAAATCAAATAAGACTATAAGATTTGCCACATTTACAGTATAGTAATCTACTTACCACACAATACAACTGATCATGAAGCTATAAGTCTACTATTAGCTTCATGAACTGAATAAAAGCTACATGTATTAAGAACATCTGAAAAATGCAACATGCTACTTATGTGTATGGGATACTGAGACATTTTTTTCTTATTTTCGAAGCCCACAGCTTTTTAGCTTTCTTAGCCTAAAGAATAATTGCATGGGCATTTGCAATGTTAGCATTTCTACAGGGCTTTTGTTTATAAGATGTTGATAGCAAACTTATTTATAACAAGATATTTGCCATTGTGCATTTATTTTGGTAAACACAAGCAAATAACAATTCATAATCATAAACAAGTGAATTATTTTTCATTTTCAGTTTATAGTTACTTATTATGAAGAGCGGTTTGTTAGAATAATTGAATCACATATGCAATATGCATATAATACTGCACTTTCAAGTAAAAGATAATAATGAATGTAAGTGCACTAAATCTAATGATTAGGTCAACTGTTACAAAATAAGCAAAATTCTGCTTGAAAAAAATTAGTTGTATTAAGGTCTAAACTAAAATGACAAGTTTTCTATTTTCTAAAAGTCACATTTCATGTTCTTTTCCATTTTCTAAAACTTGTAGATTCTATGAAAATTAAGGTTTTAGAAACATGATGTAAAAATCCAATATGGTGACTGTCATTATTATCGTAAGATTGTGGTACCAAAAAGAAAAACAGCAAAATTAAGACCACTAATTGGCCCTGGGCAAGTAAATAAAGGAATTGAAGAAAATGTCAGTAAAAGATGGGGTTTGCTTGGGCCTTTTACTGAATGGACATTAAAAATAGCCAAAATTTTAGGTGCAGAAATCAGCTTAATTTGGGAATTATGTTTGATGTTTTCTGTGTTTTCTGTTTTCTACTCCAATTCTGTGATTTTACATTAAACTTGCTACTTTAATTTAGACTCTGTAAAATTAAACTCATCTATAATGGACAATGTATTCAGTAGTATCTAGTAAATGTATGCATACTCTCCACATTATATATGAAATGTCACAATTATTTGAATGTTGTACCTTTTTCAGTTCTGTATTTTGTTGGTGATTTGAAGTGGACTGTGCAACAGAACACTGACCACCAAACAAAAATGTTGTGGGAATTGTTTCTCCTTTGCAAATTGGTAATACCGTATTTTGTCAAATAAACGCCCCCGGGGGCGTTACATTTTCCAAACAGGGGGCGTTTATTCAAGGTCAATTTTAGAACAATAATTAGGTAAACTTACAACTCACGCTAAAATGACGAACTATGAACTAGAAACACTGACTTCTGGTTCACTTCCGGGTTTCCAATCCAGATTTTCGCCAAAAAGTGACGCTATTATCGACCATGTGTGCAACTTGGTAAGCTTACTACACAAGATAGCATGGAAATATCAGCATTTTTGAAACATCTTGGTTGAAAAAAGTGGTGGGGGCGATTATTTGAGGGGGGCGGCTATTTGACGAAATACGGTAATTGCATTAAAAAGTGCATTTGCAAAAGAAAGTAATTTGTAATATTTGTAACAAAAATATATGTCAGCAGTACATGTGTATAATATAACAATAGCAGTATAAAAATGTAAAAGTTATCAAATCTTCTAAACTTCTAAACATTATCAAACTTATTAAAACAGAATAGCTTGTCACAAAGATCTATTGAAGCAATTGCACATAATAGTTTAATAACTCTTTGATATGAATGTTGCACCATTTTTTATGTACTAATTAACCATATTTGGTCGCCAAAAGGTGCTGGATTCACTATACTTCAAGAAATTTTTTCCAAGCCCATCCCCCATGTCAAAAAGAAATCAACTGACTGTGCAGCAGTGCACAGAGCACCAAAAAAAAAAAAACCTTAAAGAAATTATTTAACATATGCACATTAGTAAAGAAAGTGATTTGTACCAAAATATTCTTCAGTAGTAAATATGTATAATATAATAAAAGCACATAACATGCATAAACAAGCAGCTTCTTGAACCACAAGTCTCACCTGCTTTCGCGACCGCCTGCTTCCGTAATTACTTTTGGTACAAAAATAGGGCGGTTCATAACCGCAAGATCCCCCTGGCTGGCCGACACCTTGGGGGCTGTACCTTGGGGGTCATAAATATTTTAAACATGTTTACAATGTCATAAGGAACATTCCTGATGAATTTGAGTTTGATTGGTCCAACTTTAAAATTTGACCTTTGACCCCTACCTTTGGGGTCATATTTTAAACATGTTTAGAATGTTGTAAGGATCATTCAAGATCATTTGAGCTTGATTAGACCAATTTGGAAATTTGACCTTTGACCCATATTGAACCCTAAACTTTGACCTTTGGGGTCATAAATGTTTTTAACATGTTTAGAATGTCGTAAGTCACATTCCTGTTGAATTTGAACTTCATTGGACCAACATTTAATTTGACATTTGACCCCTAAATTTTTACCTTTGGGGTCATAAATATATTTGTGAGATCCTTTCACATCCTGGGGTGTGTGTGTACAATTGTGTGTGTAATACCCTCTGGTATTTTGGCGTATTTAATGGTAGATTGGATAACAATACCCAAATCAAATAGACTATACAAACAAGCTTAATGGATTATAGATATAGGAGAACCTCAACATTATGAGGATGTCTCATAGTCTGATTTAAAGCCTGATATTACGGGGCCTCAACCTTAAATGCAGGATCCCCCCAGTCTTCAGAACCTTTAAAGTAGTCATTTTTGTAAAAATCCATGAATAATGAATATCTTGTTTTACTATTCATTTGCATATAGTGAAATCTTTTCAAGTTACTTTTGCTGATAGGATGTTGTGTAATGGCTGTGCCCAAGTCCAGTATGGTGGATTTTATCAATTTATAAATAAGGAATATAGCTGCCAAAAGGTAAGTGCTGAATTCAAGTCATCTGCAGTACAGATGAGGTGATGTGAGTAGTGTCTAACCGATATGATCGGTAAAATAATAATCGGCCTGATTTTGACCTTATCGGTCTCTGAAAAATTCTTATTGTTTACCGATTTCCTATACCGATTTCAATAGTGTTGTAGTTTGAGTCAAATCTGTTAAAAATACATTATTACTGATCGTCAGAAGCCAAGAATAAATAAAAGTTGATGTCATCAGACAACATTTTATCAGTAAAATGGTTTAAATGTTGTTCCTAATTTACTAATTGGGTCAATTTCCTAGACGTTGGCGTTTTATTTGATCCTCTCTACATTGCATCAACATTCCACCAAATTAATAAAATAATCCCAGTTCAGTTATTGCAGCAAATTTTAAAATACAATAATCCCGGTTCAGTTATAGCACAAGCGTTAGTGTATCCTTGTATGATTTTTATGTAATCACAATGCTGATGATGATTGACGAATTCTGAGCTGAAATACTCGATCGCGCACGCGAGGTGCATGCTCCTCCGGTTTTTGAGTCGTTTGCCACGTGGCAGATGCCCCTGATCATCGCAGGAATTCCCTTATTCTCACACGGTTGAAAAGTAATCATATGCTGTCACCTTAAGCATGTCAATGTGCTATTCCAGTTGAAATCCATAACCCCCTTATACGGAAGGCATAACATCTTCCACACAGGAGGTGTAGATTCCAAATGGGATTACCAGCATGGGTTACTCTATTTGACATCTACACCCCCCAGTGTGGAAGATTTTAGGTCATATCTTTCACACAAGGTATGGATTTCAACTGGAATAGCTTCATAGATGAATTCCTTATCTGTGTTTACATGTATCACTGCTACAATGTATTATCCAACACATTCCTTACAAAAATGAGTCAAGTATCTCAGTGCTCATCCTACACAAACATATCGCCAAAAACTGCTTTTGTTGCAAACCCCCATATATCAGTGATTTTTTTTTGATGATTTTTTGATGTGGTCTCAAAATTGGGCAAGTGGATGATAAAGGGGTTTTACAACAAAGCTCTTCATGCTATTACACATACCTCTGTATGCAGAATCTACTGTGTCCATTGCGAAAACAAAATAGGTTAAATTTTTCTTCTGGTGTTCCGAGACACTCGCAATGTTCTCTGCGTTGGTTGACTTGCATCGGCATTTGATTCATCAGAGGGTGCTGCTCTTATTGGTTGAACAGCTCTATCAACAGCCTCAGATACCTACAGAAATGTCAATAATAATTAAAAGAAACATAAATTCTATTCCAATTTTCTGTAAGCCAACCTTACTGATTGGCTATTCTAGTTGAAATCCATACACCCCTATGGAAGACAGGACCTTAATCTACCACACAGGGTATGAGAATTTCAAGTGGGGTTACTTAAATAGGTGACTCCAACTGAAATCAACACCCCCTATATGGGAGATCAAGGTCATGTCTTCCCCATGGGGTATATGGATTTTGGAATCTGTCATAAGCATTTTAATTTTGATCTCCACAAAAGGGGTTTCAAACCAGGTTCATCAACAGAACTTGATCTGTCAATCACATCTAGGCCAAAACTAAACCAGCTACGCCAAAAGCATTGCTATACAATACAAAAAGCTTGAAATAAGACTGGAAAAAATGTGCATTTCCCGGAAAGATAAACCAAATTTCACTCTATGACAGAAAAGTTTTCATTAACCCTAACACCCAGCCTTGCTTTTTGTTATCGGAAGTTAAAGAAGATCCGAAAAAGGAGAAAAGATGAAGAAAGAAGTCACTTGGCACCCGCGGGATTTGAACCTTAGACCCCCCCCCCCCACATGCCAAGCACACGATCATCACAGACCCTTGGATTCACGCATGCACAGTGGTTTTTATCATGGTATTTTGTGGTATCTATGGCTGTTAGGTTTATTATAGACTTCAATCTGGAAAAATATATACATGTTATCTACCCCTAACAGTAACACCCAACCCTGCTTTTTGCTATCGGAAGATCCGAAAAAGGAGAGAAGATGAAGAAAGAAGTCGCTTGGCACCACCAGGATTCAAACCTTAGACCCCCCATGCCAAGCACACGATCACGGACCGGTAGCTTCACAGGTTACGCTGCCCCGAGCAGCGATTTAGTGAGCATATAACACTTAAAGTGATAGTATCATCGCTGACCCTGGGATTCACGCATGCACAGTGGTTTTTATCATGGTATTTTGTGGTATCTATGGCTGTTAGGGTTATATAATTTCTTGTTATGTATTTATGCCATGAAAAAGTGAAGTCCAAATTCTAAATTTTCCTTCCAAATCCTGTAATTCCTCATTCCTCATAAACAGGCTTTTAAATTCACCTTTACTGCACATCCAAGATGGCCACTCATGCCATGGCAGCCATCTTGGATTGCATGGAATGGAATAAAAGTTGTGTGCGCATGCAGGAAGTGTTAAGTACTTACAGCTCTCATTCTGCTGCGTATATCTTGTACTGTGTTGTCTAATGATGCATCACCTGTATTAGGTGCAGGATTTACCACACTAGAAGGTGCCACTGTAATGTAACCAGAATTAAAGAGAAAATCATTATTATCAATATCAGGTTGTGAAATCCGCCTGTATATCATATAGCAAGCCAAGAGAAGTATTGTTTTTTTCAATCAGAAATCAAGAAAATTTCACCATTTTGTAAGATTAATCACTAGCAGTGCTTTTCAGTGAGAGAATGGGTGAGGATTAGGGTGGGCCGAAAAACACCTTTTTTCTCGGATCGACTTGGAACTCTCGGAGAATTTTACTAGGGTACATACTACTATTGTGCTAAAATATCAGTAAGATCAGACATGTTTAGCCCAGGCAGTAGATTTTCAAAAAGTCCCTACTTATTTGCCATTTCTTACTGTATAACTCTATATAGAGAAATCAGTAGAAACAACCTGGGAAAAGTAGGCATTGAGATGACATCATAGCCAATATTAAACAATTTGGGTAGTTTGTTTAGACCCTCCAGAACATCACCAAATAGCAAGCAGTCTCCAATTGGTTACCATTATTTTTTGCTAGAGACCTGTATTTAGTTAAATGTTGATGATATTTGAGTTGCTAAATTAAGGGGTAGGGGTAGCATTATGGAGCATTTCCCCAGTTCTACTGAGTCAAATTTCACAATCTTGGTCTTGTTGGGTAGATATGAACTGCAAAAGTACAAACAATACATGAGATATGAATTTAGTGCAGCTCTGACATGACCAGGGGTTAAAGGGCCATGTGACCCCTGATATGTAGGAATTTTCCAGGCTGTGTGGCCTTTTGACCTCTGGTCAAAACATGGATAACCGAAAATCATATAGCATTTATTTTTGGCAATGCTGCAGTTCATATCTGTGCAACAATACCGCATTTGTGAAATTTGACTGAGTAGAACTGGGGAAATTCTCCATAATGCTACCCCTACTACCCTTAATATAGCAACTCAAATATCATTAATATTTGACTTACATGCGTGTCTTTAGCAAAAATAATGGTAACCAATTGAGACGGCTTGCTATTTGGTGATGTTCTAGAGGGTCCAAACAAACTATCCAAAATGTTTAATATTGGTTAGGTGGCATCTGAATGCCTACTTTTTCCCAGATTGTTTCTACTGATTTCTATATAGAGTTATACAGTAAAATATAGCAAAAAAGTAGTGATTTTGTGAAAATCTACTGCCTGGGTAAACATGCTCCAATATTACTGATATTTCAGCACAATA
The DNA here is from genome assembly GCF_039555335.1 of Amphiura filiformis. Lineage (NCBI taxonomy): Eukaryota > Metazoa > Echinodermata > Ophiuroidea > Amphilepidida > Amphiuridae > Amphiura > Amphiura filiformis. Next base: position 5,026,697 of record NC_092631.1, read on the forward strand.
CTAGTATGTACCCCAGTAAAATTCTCCAAGAGTTCCAAGTCGATTCGAGAAAAAAAGTGTTTTTTGGCCCACCCTAGTGAGGATGTACAATAAAAAACAGTGTATATAGAAACATTTGTCATGACAATTTAAATTTCTGAACGCAGCAATAAAACAGTGTGCCTTATGGTCAGTTTTTCACCAGATGAGTCAACCTCCCTTTTACATGGTACTAACCAATCACAGGCTCTGGAGAGTTTGATTGACAGGATTATCTGATGCGAACTACATGTATTTTCTTTATCTCAGACTATTATTATCATTCAGGCTTTATAGACATTGCTATATGTTCTCTGTGTCTTAGAGTGCCAGCAGTAAATCAAGTCTAGTAATCAAGACACATAATAGGCCTATGTACAGAACAAAAGGGTAAATATTTTGACCACAGACAACCTGTTGAGTACTCTTTTCCTCATAAAACACACTTACCAGCAGCTTTATCAGACTCTATTCCCAAAGCATCCTTCACCTCTTTCTGTTGCTGTGCTTGTACTTTGTGTGGTACAAACCCAGGACCTCTTGTACCGCTGTGAGAGGCTCTACCACTGGGAAAACTACACCTGTCAAGAGCCCTTTGTTTACTAGGACGTCCAAGACTCAAGTCCGATCCAGATGGTAGCTGTTGATCGTCTCCTGTTGTATAAATATCAGAGCTCTGCCTTTTCCGACCTAATCTCCTGATATCGGAATCTGATTGCTTCATTGTTGAACTAGTACTTTTTGGTTTTGCACCTTCTCTGTCAAAATCTCTTACCCTGGTGGTTTCAGTTTCTTCACCATATGAACGGAAACCTGGCGGTAGTTGAGGTCCGATTTCTTCTGAATGAAGCTCAACTTTAGGCACAGCACTTGGCATAGGTTTGCCATGTGGGTACGGATTGAACCCTTCTGGGAGTGTTGCGTGTGCTGTAGAGATCCGAGGAAATTCTGAACTCGGTTTAGCTGGACCAGTCCATTCTGATCTGGGGAGGATTTGTGGTGGGAGGGGTATTTGTGGTAGCAAATCACTTTCAACATCATCTGTACTTCTTGCGTTATCAAGATCTGTATTTTGAGATCTTCCAGTTTGACCCTTTTCTGTCCTTGAGTCTGGTTGTATCAATGTTTCATGGTCCCCGGTTCCAATCTCATCTGGGTTAAGAACCTGTTCTTTGCTAGTAGATGCAGATTCATCTGGTGCTATGGATGATGATGCAACATCAGTAGTTCCAACAGCAGAATCTGCAAAGACAAAGACATTAATTGGAAACAGCAAATAAGACCTTCCTGATATGAAAGTTTGCATCAAGATTTTAAAAAAACAGATCAAAATACAGATTTTGCATCATATCAATACATAAACTATACACAGAACAATTTAGATGTCTTAGGCAAACTTTGATGCAAAGTACATTGTTGTTTATATTCTACATTTAACACATTGTGCCAAAAATGTGTACCAAGTGCACAGCTGAGTATGATAATTGCTCAAGCTTCAAGATGCAAATTATCATTCCATTTTGGGCTGCTGCAGATACATACTGGAAGTACATTATGTGCCCTCCATGAGCAACAAACCAAAATGGCAGATTTGTGTTACACACAGTACCATTTTAATGACCATTTCGGTAAATCTCATAAACCAGAGATGTCGTAACTATGCTCGCTAAATGATGTGCGATTGGCATGACGCGTACTGACGTCAAATGACGACATCTCAGGTGTACTCGCAAAGGCTTCTGGGATTTACCAAAAAGGTCAATAGGGTCAATGTATTGTGAAATACACAAAATATTTGGCAATTTTAATTAAAATTTTTGTGTTTCAGTCTGGTAACCAATAGTGTAATGAAATCAAATCGCCCATGATGGTGACCTAGCGCCGACAAGGGCAGCTCTTTGGTCAAAGGGTGACGCTGTCACACAGCCATGGAAACACCCAGGAAATCACTGACCCGATAGGCATAACCCGGAAGTGCCTCCATGTGAGGTCAAAAGTGTTTTCTTACCGTTTCACATCAGAAAACTTTATTTTAGTCCAAAGTATTAATTTAAAAATATTTTGAACCACCTGCAGAGAAATAGTCTGGCTATACCTTTTTGTTGCGTTTCCAACACCCTGATTCTCCTGGCAATAGCCTTCCTCCTGTCTTGAAGCTTGAGTCTTGTATCATCTACTGTCTCATACTCAGGAGCATAGGTCACATGAAGGATGCCACCATAGAATGGTCGGTCATCTAGCTTACGCTTTGCAACTCTGAAGAAAGAAGCACATTTTAAGTAACTCATACTCAATACTCATGTAACAATTGTCATAAACAGATTTGCATGAATCAATTGGACGTTTTAAAGTCTGCACTGTACAAATATCAAAAAGATTACTATCAGGGATACCAGTGGCCTCCTGAAGTTGGGAAGGAAAAAAATATTTCATAAAATACTAAATGCGAAGCGTAGCGAGCGGAGCTCTCGTCCCTCACGGCGTGGGGTCCAGGGGCTCGCTTAAGGGCCCCTGGCAGGGTCGAGGGAAAAGCCCCTGTTGGGGTCGAGGGGCAAAGCCCCCAAGCCAGATGGTTTCTGCACATTTAGCACCACAGGAAAGGCCATTTCAGAGGGTAAAAGAACATTTCAAAGCTCCTGGCTTGTTCTACACTTTTAATAAAAAGTGCTTCCTTCTTCCAGAAAACATGCTTTAAAGTTTTGAGTTTCCTATACTTTTATGCACAAGAGACACTCTTAAAAAATGTTTTTTGGCTTTTTATTATATGACCAATATGGCTGTTGTTGATATATGTGAAGCAGAAAAATAAAACAATAATTAACAATTTGTGCTTGGCATCCACTGCCTCCCCACCCCACCCCACCCACCCCCACCTCTTGGTTAAAATTTCAGGACGACAAACATTTTAGCAGATTTAGCACCCCAAAAGAGACCATTTTTGATAAAAAAAACCTGTTTGGGACTTTTTTGAAAAAATGCTTCCTTCATCCTAAAAAAGTGGTTTTAAATGTTCTGTTTCCTATACTTTTGTACACGGGAGACATTCTTCAAAGTGTTTTTTTGGCCTAATAACATGGCCTACATGATTGAAATTGATATATGTAATGCGCAATATAAAAACAATGATTCATCAAATTTTTTTACCCCCCCCCCCCCTTCGGGTATGTGGGAGGGGGCCCACATGGGGGGGGGGGGGTACTTATGATTGTGCATGAAGAATACATTGTACCCGGACATTGTATGATAAGAGTAATTTGTAAAATTCGGTATGTTAAACATACAGAGACAGAGTGATGTCACTACAAATTGGGACTAAAATAGTAGGCCTAAAAAGGAAATACATAGGCCTACACACACTCAACCACCCCCACCCAACCTCCCCCACCCCCATGTTCACAACGACGGCTACACAAAGCCAAAGGATACAGCTAAAAGGTTCATATCAAACCTTTGACCGAAGTTCATTTCCATTTAGACTTAAACATGACTTGATATTAGAGTATAGGCCTATACGGCATCAGCATCATCAGTCCAGCATCATCTCAAACGTCATCGTTCATTAATACACATTACATACTTCTTACTTGGGTAATATTTGTTGAGGAAAAAGAGATGAGTTTTTGAACGCAAAAGCCGACACACTCAGTATAATATGCTGGTCCGATAATGGACTAAAATTCATCAATTTTGGGCATGAAAAGGTGTTCTCAATAATATAAAAATTTGACCACATGCATGTTAAATGAGTACCATTATCTAGTTGAGTCATCCAGTCATGGTCCTAAGGAATTTTCATTTTAAAATTGGAGATTTCCTCAGATTTTTTTCCTTCCAACGGGAGATTTTTTTGCGACCGGCCGACCGGAATTTTTTTTTTTTAAACGTGCGGTCCGGATTTCCGGAAATATCCGGAAAACTGGCATCCCTGTACTATATAAATCTTTTACAGGAACAACATAGGCTCCTTACGGTTTTTGACCATGATCATTTTCATACATTAAAAAAAAACTTTACTTTTTTCTGAAGAGGCTAAATGACCCTACATAATGACCAAAAGCTTGACAAATCTGAAAATCTTTTTAAATTTTTTCAAAAAAATTCAGTCAAAATCAACTATTTCAGCAAATGATTGTTTTAATTTTCCCCACAACGCAAAAGCTGGGTCTGTCGGGCCCATAGAACAGGGTTTTCTTTTTCATCCCCTTATTTTACATATCCCGTACTGACTCGAGTAAGTCCAATCTCATTTTAACTTGAAATATTTTGAAATTTGGGGTGGGACTTTACTCAAATCTTGGCCAAAATGTTTTAATAGAGGGAAAAACTATTTAAGTAAGCTCTTTTTTTTAATGGCCTATCAAAACAAGGGCCTATTACAAAATTTATAGGGTCTTTTACAACCAAATTGTAGGTCTAAAAAGAGATGTTTCCCCCTTCTCATTGCCCAGAAATGTCAAAATTTTAGGGTGGCACTTTACTAGGATCTAGGTGGATTTCTGGAATTTTGCCAAAATTTTTGGGGACTTTACTCAAGGGTGGAACTTTACTCGCGTCAGTACGGTAATTGTTTCAACATCCCTCACCTTGCAGCCTGCAGCTGTTGATACTGTATCCAGTAAACTTCAGTGAATTCTTCCTTATCAGGGAAGTCATCTAATAGTCTATACTCCTGAATGGCACCGTACAAAGAACACTGATCTAGAAGTTCTTTGGTAAGTTTAAGGGCTGGTACACCTTGCACCAATAGAAAGCGTGATTCATCATTGATGGTGTACACCTGAACAAAGATAAAAAAATGAAAGACATTTTAAGGATTCAGATGATATTTTAGAGTACCATTGACATCAATGTTGGAAATACTATATATAGTTGGGAGCTCAGGGGTGGCAAATTTAGAATTTGTCTACACAGGAACCCTCAAATTTTAATTTTTTGGGGCACCCATTTGCAAGGCCACTGGGCAAAGACAAAGAAGGGCACCAAGGCCAACAAGTGATGAAGAATGCCTTGATCAGTTGACAAAGATCTGGGGCACCAAAGATCCTGCTGATGTGTCATTTGAGTAACTTTTTCGTGATCGGCATTATTTACTTCAGAATCTCCACTGCTTTACATGGGGTCATGCTTCACTGATTCTGATGTGATTTAAGATAGCTCTGAGCTGTAACCTCACATCCATCGTCAGTTATCAGTTGCCTGCCCTGGACTGAGGATAGACTTCTTGATCAAATCCTCCAGTCCTCACGTACGACCATGAATATCTGCCATGTTTGATTAGCTGTCCAAATTTCAAAATTAACAGAATAAATAACCTCCATCCTCCGGTGCCAAAAATTGCACCGCTGTCCGACTGAAAATCGATAGCAAAGCACTCTAGCATTGAATGCGTAACTATCGTGTGCAAATTCAAAGCTAGAGTTCTTGAGTAAGAAAATGATTGATCGAGAAGTCTGTCCTCAATCTCATGCGACATACTACGTAAACGGTCCCTGAGAAATATGCCACCAACACGTATAGTAACAGAATTTAAAGTAGGTAAAAGGGGGTTATTTCAGGCTATGTTTATCATGCTTTATTGTCATTATAATTAAATATGTGGTTTTACGTAATATGTTTACCTCCCAAAGCTATACGAACAAACATTAGCCACGGATGTGAGGGCATCTGTGAGTAAAGATAGTGTTTCTCGAGCAACTCAAATGACATGTCGGCGAATTGCTAACATTGACGGTTAACCTCTTTAAATAAATTAATAAATTTCAGCGACATTAAACTTCCCAAATAATTATTATTTATACGTTTGAAAATTGGTGACAATCGACTGAATGAAGTACCGGTACGGTATTATAGTAGATTTTGTGAAGAATCATATAATTTGCCTTTGTTTGTGATATTGCGGGAAACATAACAATAAACATTACCTCGGCCTAGCCAAATTTGGTGGTCAGTGCCGTTCCAATAATTGAAGCTCCGACCGGGAGTTCCAACAGGTAGGGGAGATTGGGGTTAGTTGAAACATTTTTCACAAAATCGTCTTTTTAACGCAAACCGATTACTTTCAAGAAACACTAACCATATCAGTAAAAACATATACATACATGCTACAAATACAGCCTTAAACTTTATTGGACCTGCTTATGATTATTCATATAATCCAATTTGAAAATTTGAAAAAAAGTGTTTCAACTAACCCCACCCCTGGGGTAAGTTGAAACATAGGGTAGGGTTAGTTGAAACACGGCTTGTAAAAATTTCAAAATAATAATTATTGTGTTGTTAGGGTTATACTTCCCTTGAAGGCACCCTTTAACATACAATCAGTGTGAAAAAATGAATAAATAAATATGTGGTAGTGCGGGTCAATACTTTGGACACAAGGTGACGAGTGTCACCATGGACCAAAATATGAGAAGCCTAAAATATTATAAAATGTACTTTCTGTGTGCACTTTTTGCTTGTATTATTGCTTTTTAACCGTATTAAAGCAATATTGAAGAAATGGTAAACATGTTACAAATTTTTAAAAAGTCAAATTTTTAACCATATTTTTCTATGCGATTTTCATGTGTCAACTAACCCCACCTCAAAAGTTTCAACTAACCCTGATGCCTATTTTTACATTTCAAAGTTCATTACACAAAATAAGAAATACAATAAAACTTTTATTTAACATTATTCTGGGACTTACTACTAGTGCTTATGATACTCAAAAAATAATCCCCTGAATCTTCAAACAACATGGAGATAACGCATCTTTTCTGAGGGGTATAAAAATTAGTCAGTACCGGTAAGTCAAAAAACAGATATTCCTTTCCCAAGCCAACACTGGTGGGGCATCGGTGCTGTTGCTAATTTGGTGGATGACCCTTACTAATACCTATTACTAGGTGCCAGTATTTTACCAAATTAATTTTTTGTGTCAGAAAAAAATACAATGTTTCAACTTACCCCGCGTTCCAACTAACCCCAGTCTCCCCTACTGTGTATGGTTATGTGTTTAATGTGCATTCACATACACACTTAGCCGTCGGTACGAAGAAATCGTTGCTCCCAAAATGATTGCAAATTACACATTTGTAATCATTTTTCACCACAAAAAATAATATGATATGATTATGAAAACACAGGTGAGCAATGTACAATGTATGAATATATGGAGAGGTCAAACAGGTTGTTATTGATATTTTGCGGCATTTATAATGAAAACAATTAACACTGAAGACACCCAATGGCACCTGCTACAACTTGAGAACAAGTCCTCAAACGTTCGAAATTTGTAGTTACTACAACTGGTGTCAATGAGGATTGAGTGCTCATTACAGACCGCATCTTATGTGTGAGTTACAGTTTTAAACAATTGGATGGTTTATATACCAGCTCCATACATTAGTACATTCGTAATTCATGACATTCGATGTATAGAATCAGAATCAGAATCATCAAGGATATCCCGCCTATTAAATTCAGGCACACCCCTTCAAGTTCGCTGTCACAGCTGTGTTGAAGGGTCCGTTGAGCGAAGCTTTATTTTTTCCTTAAAATCTTTAGTCCATCGAGATCTGTATAATGACGAATCCAATACAAATGGCGAAGAAAGCTCATTAAAAACACATCAAAATCCACAACAAAAAGTAAATGCTCATAGGGTCTACTCTAATCTAAGCTCTACTATAAAGTGTAAGTTCGTGCAAAGTAAAAAAAAGTACAAGTATAGATGATTTCTTGATTACAATAATCGAGAAAATACAATCATTTTGAAGACATGGAAAATGAATGATCGTGGAGGGTGTGTGACTGAGTCTTGTCTACTTCTCACCTTTACAGCTTTTTCTCTCCTTCCTTCACGGTATGCAGGTCTTGTGTGACAAACCTGCATACGTCGATGATGCTGAGCCATCAAGATTATTCACTCCACAAGTAAACAATGAGGAAACGTCATTTTTTTAAGACAAAATTGTGTGAACTCAAAAAATTACCAAATCCAAAATATGTTAAACGCAGCCCGTTGCCTATTGATAGACTTTTTAAAGTCTGCAAGAACGTTTTGTTATTTACCAAGACTTGAATGCAGACATACGATCGCGTAAGAGCTGAGTAAAGACTAACTTCAGGATGCATAGCGTTAGACACGGGAATATTGACAATACTTGATAAACTTTCAATTCAATGCAATACGCATTGAATTGGAATTGGAATTGAAATTATTTTAGTTGATCAGGAATTGAATTGGAATTGAATCAAAATAACTTTGTGTGTATGAGTCTATGAGAAATTGGAATTGCCAATGATTTTGATCAAATTGAAACCTGAAACGAAAGAATGTACCCCAATTCAACTTGAGTTCAGCCCGGGGAGTTCAGTCAGTACTTGAAACCATCAGTGCTTGACTGCTTGTGATATTGGGAGGTATAAAAGGATAGCCTAATTTACTGGGTGAGCAATTTAAAATTATGTTTGCCCTCAAATTAGGAAAAATAACTTACTGGATGGGCAGCAGTAATTACTATGGTATCCAGGCATTCGGACTTTCAGAAATCGGAAATTCTTTGCTTAGAATTTCGGGCAAGTTTGATGTACAACGTACCCTCCCCCTAAATGCATCTTTGGACATTTAAAAATCTTATAGGGGCCTACTAATTATCACTCACCATTACTCCTAGGTAGTAAACGCAGTAAATTTAGATGGGAAGGACTAATAATATTCTTATTTGGTATTAGAGTGAAATAATGTTTTTACTGTGTAACTTTTTGTCACAGATATGACTCACAGATTAAAGAAATAAATTTAATTATACACTCTCAGAAAAAAGGCTCAACTTAGAACCTTTTTTGTCCTGTATGCAGAACCCTAAGCAGTAATAAGGTTCTGAAACCTTAAAAAGTTCTATAAAGAACCTTTAAGAGTTAAATAGGACTGGGGACATTCTAATTCATTCATTCAGGGACTCATCACAAAGTTAAGAAAAGTAAAACGTAGTGTTAACCTTTTTTGGTACTAAAAAATTTATTTTCTTGGATAAAAAAAAACTTTTTTTTTCTGTTCTACTAAGAACCTTTTGAGGGTTCTTTCTTTAAGATTGCTTAAAGGTTCTTCAAGATTAAGGTCTACAAACTAGAACCTGTTTCTTGGCTACAGAACTTTTTTTGGTTCTACAAAGAACTCAATTGAAACCCAATGAAATTCTTTCAGGTTTTGAGAAGAAAGTGCTCAAAATAATATTAAGTTTTAGCTTCCTATACCATGTGTAGGCCTACTTTGTGTACATGTTCCATGGTACTAGGTAATATGATAATACCGGTAATATTATATGGTGCTCAATTTTTTTTTCTTGGGGGGGGGGGGCAAAATAATTTACTGGATGACTTTTGGGCAATGGGCAAGTTGTATTTTTTCCCCGTGATTGTTCATTTCATGTGGTACCGGTACATTTTGCACTGGGAAATATATTTTCTTGCATTTGGGAATCCCAATTTCTGGAAAGGACATATAGTGGTATGCACCCTGAAGACTGTACGACATGCTGCTTATACCTGGGGTTATTTTTTGTCAATTTCGGCAGCGAGTCTGATGCCACAAAAACACCCGAATTTGTGTTCTTTTCAGGTTTTGTCCACACTTGCAATGTGTTTAATGTGTTGATAAAGGTATAGGTGTATTCATAGTGACTTTCGTAAATCAGACACTGCGATTGAACCGAAAGGAGAAAGGTAAGCTTAAACGTAATATACGGTAATATAAAATCAAATCATCAAGAACTTTGAACTTGGTGGACATACCCTATACAAATAATGCGTAACATGCACGATTTGAGGTTGAGGGTTAGGGTACTTGTATCTGTTGCGGCAACACAGCAGACGTAGGAGCTCGTAGGGCATATGAATGTACATGTATTCAAAAAAAAAATATAAAAATTGTACCTCTATCAATTGGCTAGTTCACCACGTAAACTTATGGCTCAAAATTCGGACCGCTCGCCAATAAGTTTACTGCTTTCTATGTTTTGAAATTTGTTGACGTTTTAACGATCCCAGATTCCCGGTCGCTTATTTTAGCCGTGTCACGTCACATGCATGGCTGGTGGGTACCAACCAAACTTCAGAAAAAAAAAACCTCGATCGCCGATATAACGATGTGATATGGGACTTACATAGGATTACACAGAGATATTTCTTGCCAAAATTTGACCATTTCTAGGCAAGTTGGCTCTACTTTGTCTGCGTTATATGAAAAAGGACAGTCTTAAGTAAGTATAAGTGCAACGCTTTTGATGTTTTGATGTTTTGGGAGACTGGGAGGATCAGAACAAAAAAATGATGGAGCCTATTCTTGACTGTGTAATATTCCTTCAACCAGTTGCCGTGCGGTAACAGTCTTATACGATGGACAGATAGTATCAGTTTGTGAATGAGGACATCGTATAAGTTCCTTGTACTATCAATTGGCAACAGGGCAACAAAGTTACAAACACTTAATTCGCTAAGCATTATTCAATGCGCAGCAACACGGCAACACGGCAACAAACACAAAATTCACTAAAGAAAAGTTTATACGGCAACAAGGCAACAAACACTACAATCAACGCAAAAACAGAAAAAATCATCGCTCAATCTCGGCAACACGGCAACAAACATGAAATTCACTAAAGAAAATTTTATACGGCAACAAGGCAACAAACACTACAATCAACGCAAAAAAAAAAGAACAAATCATCCTTCAATCTCGGCATCACGGCAACAAACACAGAATTCACTAAAGAAAAGTTTATGCTTCCTTGTTGCCGTGTTGCCCTGTTGATGATAACTTTTGCTCGATATTTTACCTTCTTGTTGCCATGTTGCTGGTCAATTTATTTTTTTAAAAATTAATGTATTTTAGTTCCCTCGTTGCCGTGTTGCCACGTTAAAGATAACTTTTGCTCAAATTTTTTTTGCACTCATTCATATTCTGCCTGTTTGTTGCCGTGTTGCCGTTAACTTTTGCTCGATTTTTTAAAATTTTGATTCCAGCTTGTTGCCGTGTTGCCCTGTTGCTGGTCAGTTTTTTGGGTTTTTTTCTTGTTATTAAATTAATTTTATCTTGTTGCCCTGTTGCCCTGTTGCTGTTAACTTTTGCTTGATTTTTTAAAATTTTGATTCCAGCTTGTTGCCGTGTTGCCCTGTTGCTGGTCAATTTATTTTAAAAAATTTAATGTATTTTAGTTCCCTCGTTGCCACGTTAAAGTTAACTTTTGCTCAATTTTTTTTGCACTCATTCATATTCTGCCTGTTTGTTGCCGTGTTGCCCTGTTGCCGTTAACTTTTGCTCGATTTTTATTTTCCCTGTTCATTTTTCACCTTATATTTTTGCCCACTTCAAAATTCAATTCCAAATTTGTTCGCTACCAGTATTCGTCACACGTCACTCATTACGCGTTGCCGGGCAACAAACACAAGTACCCAAACCCGCAACCTCAAATCGTGCACTGTCTAAAATAATGATTCGTACCCAATGCACAGCATGGGTACGAATAAGAAGTATCCAAAGACAGTGTACATGGATATCCATGGAGGAGCTGTCAAAAATTACATATTTCAAAACCAGGATAACTGCGCCCATTATGAAAATTCACACAAACCCATCATTTTCAAAAATCACTGAAACCCTATATTCCATTTTTGAAAAATATGATCCCTAATGTTTACTTACTTTTGTTCAGCAAAAACCAAATTCCAGTATGTCAAATTCATGTCTCAGAATGTTTATATTTTGTAGACTGATAAATGTTTCCATATATTGCACCCAAGTGTCAGTGCTAAACCCCTCATGTGGAGCAAATAATATTACAAGAAGTCAATTTGACCAACCACATTATAGATTAGGCTGTTCTTCCCCCATCCATATTGTTTTGAAGCATGAGTCCAGCAACATCTTTAATCTACTCAAGGCTAAATGACAGCATGACATAATTTCATTGGCCAACATCAAACATGTGATACACATGGTAGACCTAAGCCAAGCTCTTTCAGTGAGTATGAAATCTCTGTTACCAGTGTATTGAAAAGCACATGTTCGGTGAAGTGCATCAAAGAAATAAATTGTTTTTTAAAGACTTGATACAGACTATTAGGCAACATGCTGTAGGGCGCACACCACTAAATAATCATCCCATTGAAACACGTGTAAAAACACCGGTTTTCTTTGCTCATTTTGAGGCCTTTTGGGCTCGTTTAAAAAAAAATTATGATGACCATTCGATTGCAAATCGATGAAAGTTTAACATATGTTTCAATGTATGGGGGTCCTTCCACCTCGTTTTACCCTCTACGTGGGCGCGAACAGCGCCCTCACTGTTTTTGACATGCTCTCAAGACTGCAAACCCGATTCTGCCATTTTTTAATTCGCGGACCTATTTTCTCAATAATTTTAAAAATGCGACATTTTCGGCGACTCAAATTTATGTATAGGCTTTACACTTTTATTTAAGCTATAATTAGTCTAGAGACCAGCCCAAAATACCTCAAAAGTTTCTGTTTTTTACGAACTCATTAGGGTTACACAAATGGCGCATTGATTTAGTGGTGTGCCCCTTCAACGGAATAATGATGTTCATAAAATCGAATTTTGTTATATTTTTCTTGAAATATAAAATGTTGTGAGTAAAACACTCAAGGTTTGAGTGCTCTGTGACATCCACATCAAGAGAAATGTTCTATCAAAGATACGTGGTGCATTCCAAAAATGTGCACATTTTCAACATTTTGACCATTTGTGCTTATTTCCCTAAATTAAATGTTGTGAGTAAAACACTCAAGGTTTGAGTGCTCTGTGACATCCACATCAAGAGAAATGTTCTATCAAAGATACGTGGTGCATTCCAAAAATGTGCACATTTTCAACATTTTGACCATTTGTGCTTATTTCCCTAAATTTGCATTAAATACCAATGCTCAACATATAGTCTTTGACCGTTTATCTGCAAAAACCGCTTTAAAATGAAAAGAAATTAGGTTTCATAATGGCAAAGGTCTATATATTAATGATTTTGCAACAATCACACCCCCCCCTTATAAAATAATTAAGATTTGAGAGGTTCAAAGACTTGTGCCGATTTGTCACCTTAAGACAATTTTGCTTCAAATCTGAGAAATCTTAGTTTTCTCACAATTTTGGACAGTTTCTTTAACTTTGAAGGCCTCTGAGAGAATAAACTTAGCGCGACTTGCATCTAAAACGCATTAAATATATTCACTAACATAAAAACTATCTATTTAAATCAAAAAACCGCAATTTAATCGAAAGCCAACTTCAATTTTGGCTGAATCTCTCAAGAGCACGATTTACGCCTAGGCCCTTGAAGGGCGCACACCACTAAATAATCTTCCCATTGAAACACGTGTAAAAACACGGTTTTCTTTGCTCATTTTGAGGCCTTTTGGGCTCGTTTAAAAAAAAATTATGATGACCAGTCGATTGCAAATCGATGAAAGTTTAACATATGTTTCAATGTATGGGGTCCTTCCACCTCGTTTTTCCGCTTCTGAGGCCGCTTGAACACCGCCCTCACTGTTTTTGACATGCTCTCAAGACTGCAAACCCGATTCTGCCATTTTTTAATTCGCGGACCTATTTTCTCAATAATTTTTAAAATGCGACATTTTCGGCGACTCAAATTTATGTATAGGCTTTACACTTTTATTTAAGCTATAATTCGCCACTCTTTCTGATTAATAAGTCTAGAGACCAGCCCAAAATACCTCAAAAAGTTTCTGTTTTTACGGAACTCATTAGGGTTACACAAATGGCGCATTGATTTAGTGGTGTGCCCCTTCAGCGGAATAATGATGTTCATAAAATCGAATTTTGTTATATTTTTCTTGAAATATAAAATGTTGTGAGTAAAACACTCAAGGTTTGAGTGCTCTGTGACATCCACATCAAGAGAAATGTTCTATCAAAGATACGTGGTGCATTCCAAAAAATGTGCACATTTTCAACATTTTGACCATTTGTGCTTATTTCCCTAAATTTGCATTAAATACCAATGCTCAACATATAGTCTTTGACCGTTTATCTGCAAAAAACCGCTTTAAAATGAAAAGAAATTAGGTTTCATAATGGCAAAGGTCTATATATTAATGATTTTGCAACAATCACCCCCCCCTTATAAAATAATTAAGATTTGAGAGGTTCAAAGACTTGTGCCGATTTGTCACCTTAAGACAATTTTGCTTCAAATCTGAGAAATCTTAGTTTTCTCACAATTTTGGACAGTTTCTTTAACTTTGAAGGCCTCTGAGAGAATAAACTTAGCGTGACTTGCATCTAAAACGCATTAAATATATTCACTAACATAAAAACTATCTATTTAAATCAAAAAACGCAATTTAATCGAAAGCCAACTTCAATTTTGGCTGAATCTCTCAAAGCACGATTTTACGCCTAGGCCCTTCGAAGGGCGCACACCACTAAATAATCTTCCCATTGAAACATGTGTAAAAACACCGGTTTTCTTTGCTCATTTTGAGGCCTTTTGGGCTCGTTTAAAAAAAATTATGATGACCAGTCGATTGCAAATCGATGAAAGTTTAACATATGTTTCAATGTATGGGGTCCTTCCACCTCGTTTTTCCCCCTTCTGAGGCCGCTGAACAGCGCCCTCACTGTTTTTGACATGCTCTCTCAAGACTGCAAACCCGATTCTGCCATTTTTTAATTCGCGGACCTATTTTCTCAATAATTTTAAAAATGCGACATTTTCGGCGACTCAAATTTATGTATAGGCTTTACACTTTTATTTAAGCTATAATTCGCCACTCTTTCTGATTAATAAGTCTAGAGACCAGCCCAAAATACCTCAAAAAGTTTCTGTTTTTTACCGGAACTCATTAGGGTTACACAAATGGCGCATTGATTTAGTGGTGTGCCCCCTGTACATAAAGGCCTACAGGCTGCAGTTTGCCAAATGAAAATGGTGGCAAGTTTGATCAGAAGAATTTATGTGGTGGAATTAAAATATTGATACATCTTTTTTGGCAACAAATTTCAACCAAAATGTTATTTTAAAAGGATATTCTTACAGAAGGACTTCTCCTTATCAAGTTTAGCAACAGAAGACATTGGTGAGTAAGTAACTTGTTGTAAAAAATACCTGCTGCACATGGCCATGTCATGGAAATCATGATTTCCTAGTTTCCATGTGGATTGTTAATTGATACCATTTTCCGCGTATAGACATACCCGGGGAATACACCCATCGAATGTGTGTAATCAGTCCTCATACACACACATACAGGCATAAGTTTATGCACTAGTAGCATGTTTTGTTGACATTTTTTTTTACTGTTTACTTCCATGACAGAAGTAATCCCATTTTTAGCAACTTCAGTTGGCAAAGTCAGATTTTTTTTTAAAAAAGGTAAAGGAGACGATCCTGTATAAACAGTGATCGGAGTGCCCATCTCTCTTTCATTGGTGATTGGGCCAGACTCCTCTATGTTAAATGTTGCTATAGGAGGATCGCTACACCTCCTCCACAGCGAATCTGTTACCTTCCCAGCATTTAAGAACATATGAATTTGTCGTGTTCACTCAAGCTTCATTTTCAGTGCGACTTGTTTTCGGGTCAGAAAAGGCTTGAAAAACCTGAAAAATGGCCAATTTCACACAGTTTTTAGTCCGTTCTTTTGAATGGAAAGGTATTTTGTCATGGACGAAAAGGGTTTGTTGAAGCTTAGTTTGTCACCGATCTTGTAGTATAAAATTTATATTTATATCTTCTAAAAATCCGCCGTCATTTAATTTTTTCTGTTCCCAAGTTTCGCTAAATTTCCTGTGGCATGATCATTTTTAGTCAATGGTGACCGGCCTCCTCTGAGTATAAATACTCCGGCGTGTATTATTTATTTTGGACGAAAGGTCAATCATTTAAATTGATAAATGCCCAGTGAATTTACTATACAATTTCACTGAACAAAATTGCATTGGAGAAATTCATATGTGCCGGTACCCATTTAGGTTATGGGAATTGAAGTAGTAGATTTGCGTCCAGAACTTTCTGAAATCCCACGCAGCTTTTTATCATTATTCATTATTCATTATTTCTATTCTATTGGGCACAAACGAACTACCCCCATTCACGCTGTACAAAGTTAGAAGTAAAGGAGCCGGTTAGCACGCCAGGCACCATAAAGCATGCAAAGTGCATAGCATCGGAATTTTGGTGATCACCGTCATCTTTTTTACCGTTTGAGGCAGTATCGCGCTGCACATTAAATATTCATGAACCCAATCACGTCACATTCACATGGTCTTAATCGGTAGCTCGGAGTGGTTGGGATTGACCAGGCATGTTTTTATGAATGAAATTGTGACCTTAACAGGGGTCAGGCATTAGCATATTCATGTGGGTTTTTTTTCAAGATGGCTACCGGCGTTGCCTGGTCATGCTTGTTGTACTGAACTACACGCCCGGGACTCGCGGTGAACAACCAACACGGGTGAACAACATCATTGCAGACTCATTTTCACATTTTTATGACTGTTTTACCAACTTCAAACTTGCTGATTTTATGTTTGAAAGCCATTTTTTCTTGTTTCTGGTAAATAATGAAAATTTTTGTAAATAATGAAAAAATATGTGGTAGGGTTTGGAGCATGCGGGCGGTGGACGCAAATCTACTACTTTAATTCCCATGGCCTTATACACCTGGGTGGAGAGGAGTAATCGAGATAAAGTGCCTTACTCAAGGGCACAACATGATGGCGTTGCCGGGGCTCGAACCCACAACCTTCCAATTATGAGTCGGAGCCCGTTCCGCTCGGCCACCATACTCCCTCTGTTGCGTAACATTAAGGGTAGACGAGGTATTGTTGGTCGAAGCAACCAAAAAAAAAATTGATTTTCATTATCTAGATCAATATATTATTGAAAATTAACACATTGATGTTTTGCAAAAGTTCATTCTACAAATCGTATATTTTGCAAACTTGCTTAATTTATTGTTGTTAATGAGTAATGTACGTTTTACAAAAGTGTTGTTGCTTCAGCCCTCTTTACAACTTAACTCAAGAACCGCAGGACCTATAAAAGTATATCTGTGATATTTTAATTCTTCTACACGCTTGCTATGAATTGAGCAATGCAGTTTTTGCCAAAGCGCACTACCATTAAGTAAGATGCTGTGAACTACCAAATCACAACAGTTTAAAATAATTAATAACCTTAAAGGCGTAATGTTGCGCAATCAAGTTTACAACACTATCATTGCAATCACTGACAATGAGCAATGATTCAATGTTTACATGACGGCAGATGCAGTAGACCCCATCACCCCTAGATGAACATATCAGGTATTTCTGTATCAAACCGTGGAATATTTGAATACATAGGTTTGTATATTTTGAAGATTTTGTACACATTGGGCTTTGTACTAAAGCATTTGAAGGGTACGCAAAGTGTGTGAACTCTCCCCAGATGTCATTTAGCGAGACTGAAGAGGTTCATCAGGTCTGTTAATTAATCAGCTATTTAAAGTTAATTTGTCAAGACCAAGTGAAAAACTTATGTTTTTCTGCTGACAGTTTCACCAGAAACCTTCTGGCTTTCTCAAAGCATTGATGATGTTTAATGATCCATCTGCTTGGAGTGGGTACCTTGACCGGATGTTTTGATTTTCCCGGAAGTAGTATTCCTGTCTCCAGCGGTGGTCTTGAGCAGAGGATCAAAGATGTGACTCAGAAAGAATGTGCCCTCGTCTCTGTTCATGGTCTTGTCCCCTCTCTTGCGAATCCAGATCGCTTCCTGTACCCATCTTGCTCTGTGATTTTCTTCTCTGTCGATGATTGATGAACTGTCCCAGTTAGCGAGTGCAGTCTTGTGTAATACAGGAAAGTGTCAGAGCTATTCGAAAAGAGAAAACCATCCGTGGTTTCTGATATCTACAATCCAGGCACTCTCGCCAAGTACCAAATGAGAATTCAGTATACCATTTTAGCCCAAGTTTCTTATTCTGCTATCATTATTGTGCTTGAAATGTGTTAGTATTTCGATCAACGAGACTTACCTGTGTAGCCATTATATTTTGTACTGGGTATTTTCTGACTAGGAGATTTCTGGAAGTTCGGACAAAGGTAACCAAAGGGTTGGGGATCACAGTTTTAACTATCTCTAAATGTTTTAGAGTTGAGTTTACCCAAAGTCTGATTTTATGGGGACTGTGTTGGGTGTACATATCACGTTTTGATTAGTGTGTGGAGAAGTGATCTGAATAGCAACAGCACAAGTACTGGGCCTTTCTGCCACACAGCCAATATGCAGTATTCATTGATCGTGCATATACTCTACACATAAAACCTGTGCGTTAATATTCAAGTCAAACATTGAGGTACAGCACATAAGGATGAAAAACAATGAAGACATTTTTTGCAAACCATGTTAAATATTTTGTTGATGTTTAAATTTGGATGAAAGTTATTTTGATGAGTCAATTACTGTATCTTTTAGAGCAAATGTTGTTTTAGAGCAAAACAGTCTAAACTTGAATTGAAGTGCAATTTTGACATTTTTGATGCAGTCATCCATCGTGATCGGCAGTATTTGCTTCCATTGTTTTACACAGTGTCATGCTTCATCAAGTTATACTAAATTGCGATAGCTTTGGACTCTAGCCTCGAAAGTTACCTCTATCAGTGAGCAAATTCAAAGCTATACTTATCGAGTAACAACCAACTCCAATTTTGGGTTCTAGGGAACAGACTAGACGAGGCAAAAAGTAGGGTCTTGGGAACTTATCAGCTGAGCAAAGAAAAGGGTCTTCAGAACCGATGTACTCTCTAAATGTGAAAGAGTGAAAAACAGCTCAAAAAGAGTGGTTTTTCCACTCCTCCTTGGAGCTGTATGATTGACCACTCCTTTTAGAGTGAAATTCACTCTTCAAAGCAGTGAGGAAATTCACTCGAAAAAAAAAGAGTGAATAAAATCACTCTTTAGTGAGAGTGAATTTCACTCCAAAAGGAGTGGTCACTCATACAACTCCAAAGAGGAGTGGAAAAACCACTCTTTTTGAGTTAATAGCTCTGAAATAAAGAAGTGAATGAGACTGACAAAAAATAATCACAGAAATAGGCACAAAATGTTCATTCATTCATGTATTTTTGTGAGCAAAGGAATTACAACACAATAAGTGTTATTACATGTTAATTAAGATTAAAATGGTAATTTTGGCATGATTAAAAGCTTAGTGACGTAAGACTATGGGCCTAGCATCACACATGCAGATAGACGTGCTGCAGTATATAAACATGATAAATTAGAGACTGGTCAGAGATAACAGGCCTATGCTTTGGCCTGACCCTATAGCCTATAAGCCTAGCTAGAGGCCTATAGTCCTCTGACTTTTGGCATCACACATGCAGATATAATGTGCTGCAGTATATAAACATGATAAATTAGAGACTGGTCAGAGATAACAGGCCTATGCTTTGGCCTGACCCTATAGCCTAAGCCTAGCTAGAGGCCTATAGTCCTCTGACTTTTGGCATCACACATGCAGATATAATGTGATGCAGTATATAAACATGATTAGAGACTGGTCAGAGATAACAGACCTATGCTTTGGCCTGACCCTATAGCCTAAGCCTAGCTAGGTATGGCCTGGCCTTGCTGCATGTGATCCTGTGGCTACTGGTATGTATAGCATGACTAGCGATCGGACTCAGAGATGTGATCGGGTACATACTAACAATAAAAAGGCTGACTCAGTATAACAAACACTACAATTATTACACAAGTACACTCAATCATTTACAGGTTTATGAAGTAATACATGTACCAGGTATGCAAAGCAGTGCATGAGTGTGCTACCGTAATGCCGGACCGACAATGTGAATCAATGTGTTCAACAAATGAAGAAGCTTCATGGGTACAATTATCACCTTTGAGACAGTAACATCAGATTTTTAGTTGTCGATTACAATCTGCAATGATTCAACATATAAATAAAATAGTTCAGCGTATACTTACCGGCGAAAATATTGGCTATTTCTTCGCCAAACTGCTACTGACAACTCCACCGCCATTGCTGCAGCGACTATTAGCCGAATGAATAATCACAATTTTTTCGTGGCTCTCAGCGTGAAAATCCGGCTTTCTGATTGGCTGTACGAACTGTGGATTCACTCCGCAAAGAGTGATTGTAATTTCACTCTGAAATTGAGCGGTAATTTTGGATCACTCTGTAAGGAGTGAATCTACATTGACCGAGTAGAAGCTTTTTTCACTCTAAAAGAACGACTAACCGCTTTCGAATAGAGTGAGAATGAAATCACTCCAAGTTCCGAGTGAAATTTTCACTCTTTTACATTTAGAGAGTACAGCTCTAACAAAAGTCGGGTTTCTGCCAGGAAACTGATCAGCTGATCAAGACTCAAGACAAGGGTCTTTATATATAAAGTAAATAATACTCCACTACCACTTTCATTTTCCCAACTTTTCAACAAAGATTCACTTTCATCATTTCTCAATTCATTCATCTGCTGATTCATTTTTGAAAATTTATCATTTTCTGATATTATTATTGATATTTTGACAGAGAAATATGCCAAAATATGGCCCAAAATGCAGCACAATTACTGTACTTCATGGACAGTCACTCAGGTGGTAGAGAAAACAACTGGCCATTAACACAGGGTGGTATAGAAAAATTAGCAACTTATTACCAAAGTACAGTACATCAACATACATGTAGGCCTACAATGTATTTATTATTTTCTATCTACATTTAGAACCAGATGATGCTCACATCACAAGTCTGTCGTCGATTTCACTGTCTAGGTACGTTCGAGTGGCAGTGTAAAACTCTGTTGCATTCAAGATGTGCGTTACAACGATGCTGCAAACAACCAATCTGTTCTTCACTGGTCTCATCAAGGACTTATTCATCAAGTGGTGAATTTCAAGGTCAGGAACATGCTGCATTATACAACAAGTATAGACCCAAGCCAGATGAAACACTGGTTAGCAAGATTGTCATGGATTATGTCAGGAAAAAGGTTTGTTTTTGTGCATGTGCATTAAAAGTTTATAACCCTCATGGCTGTCAAAAATAGTGGACCAAAACGACGACATGTTGGGTGGAGGGTGGAGGCATGCGCGGATCCAGGGGGTGCTTTGGTAGCTGCAGCACCCGGGGGAATGAAACATACACAAAAAAGACAGAGAAAGAGAGAAAAAAAAAAGTATGCACCAAATCGCGCAAATTGAGTTCAGAAATGCAAAATTTCCCAAGGCAATGGGACGCTGCCCCCTTACAACCCCAGCCAGTGGCAAGGGGACCAGCACCCTGAACCACCATTTTGGTCACTAACTTTACAGCACCCCAGGGGGAAGCAGTCCTGGATCCGCCGGTGGGTGGAGATGGGGTTCACTAGTGTGTGTCTGCAAGGACACGCACAAGACTTTTCACATACTATATTGCATTAAAAGTTTAACTAACCCTCATGGCTTTCCAAAATAGTGAACCATATTGAGGTAAGGGGTGGGGGTTCACTAGTGTGTGCCTGCAAACAATGACACATACAAGACGTTTCACATACTACATTGCATGTTTATAACCCTCATGGCTGTCAAAAATAGTGAACCAAAATGACGGACATGTTGAGTGTGTGTGCAGTGTTCGAAATATGCCTCAAAAAGTTACAGGCCAGCCGGGCTTGACCTTAAAAAGTTACCGGCCAGCCGGGCCGGCAACTAGATGCCAGTCAGAAAAGTTACCGGCCAGGCCAAAAAGTTACAGGCCAGTGGCCGGCCGACCGGCCCTATTTCGAACGCTGTGTGTGTGGGGGTACGGGTGTGCCTGCAAATAAGGACACACACAAGACTTTAAATCATGTGCCTATCTGCAAACAAGCACCGCCTTGGTTTCTGGAGGTCTGTGGTACAGTACCAGTAGGTCATAATTGCATATATTGTATAATGTGAGGTCATTTTTATTTTATTTTCATTTGCAAATTATTATGAAGCTAAATAATATTCATATAGTCAGCTTTATTCTGCATGAATATTCATACAATGAATAGATAACCTTAATGACTGTCAAAAATAATGAACCAAAATGAAATTATTTTGCCCTGATTGCAAGTGACCTTGATAGCTTTTAGCAATATTAAATATAGTTTTTATATTCAATTGTGTTTGGAGCATATAAATACCATCAGTACATTAAGCGCGCTTCAGACTCCATATTGTACGTACAATATTGTATGTACAATACTTTTCGTGACGTCAAAAAGTATTACACGTGCAATAAATAGTATGTACCTGGAAAATATATATTGTGCTACAATCATTGGTTGCTTAATTGATACGTAGTTGCCAAATTTCTAAGAGTGGTAAATTTAGTGAGTGTTCGTAACGGAATGATGAACATCTTTTATGTCTTTTGTATTCAACTGTACTTAATATTAAAAGGCCTATTAATACAAACGATATTAATAATATTAAAATTGTAATAATAATATAAATGGCACATTCAGTTCTTATTTATTTATTTATAGATTTATTTATTTAGGCCTATTTGTTTATTTATTTATTTGTTTATTTATTTATTGATTGATTGATTGATTACTGATTGATTAATTGATTTAGCGATTCATTTATACTGACATTTAGTCATATATTGATTTAGTCAGTTTCTTAAGTATTATTTTTGTAGGCCTATGTATTTATTCTGGTTTTGATTTGATTGATACTGATATTTTTATTGTTTTTTAAAGTTTTGGCATATAACATTATACATTATAACACGTTGTGTTATGAATTTGCAACAACTTTTTACATGTTGATATCGTTGAGGCATGTTATGATGGTGTATGTTATAGACCTACTTATGATCATCCCAATACATCCATAAGCGTGTTAATGTGAAGCGAGATTACTTGAAATATATATTTCAGAGTTGAAAGAGTTTCAACTATCTGAACATAATTCTGAAATATGTCTCTCTGATTGGTTGATTGTCAAGAGGATTACGGCATCCTCAAAGCCTCTTGCTGTAATTCTCTAATCGATATCTATTATAGGACCGATCTTTTGAAATCCATACAACCGTGTCAAATGAAATAGTCTCGGATCATAGTTTGTGGACGATACAACATTGATACGTCAGATTTCGGAATTGTATTAAAAATAGGCACAAATCACATTGAACAGGTTGAATGCTGGCAAAAGTAGATAAAATAACTATGGGTCGAATGTACATAAATCAGTGTCCTGGGCCAGGATAACATTTAGGACTCCTTCGCATTCTAAAACAATACTTTGAACACCAAATGTCCTTGCTTTCATTTTCTCATTTAATTTGTTTTAATTGTAATTAATTTCTTTGTCCACTGGCTCTGTGGTAAATCCGGTATTGCCAAATATTTATCGTCCATTACCCGTGTTAATCTATTTATCTATTAAAATGCACCATCTATTAAATTCCTGTAATACAATGTATAGGCCTAGTGTATTTGATAACAAATTTGTTTTTATTTTTTATTGGAATTTGGGTGCCATTACACGATTTCATATATATAAAATATGTTTGGGCATGGCGGAATTAGTATATGATTAAAGATAGACATACTCTTAGGCCCCCCTTTTTTAATGTTTGTACATTATTAATATTAATATTTATGTACAAAATGCAAACGAATGTATATATATTCGATTGTTTTGTAAACATTAAATTTGATGTTTACTCATAATTATGTCTGGAAAGTCAGAGAAAAACTAAGGAGCATCGGTATTTAGTTTCCTGGGAAAGTGGATCAGATGAGCAGTGAGTAAAAGCATTTGCCCTAAATCTTTATTTGATTATTATTTTTGTATGAATTTATTAGGCCTACTGGTAAAGTGCAGAAAAAACCTCAAAACGCACTCTAGGATTTTTCATCAGCAGCAGTAGAAATTTATCTTGCATAGATTTTCTGGTGTCCTCGCTTGGATTTAGCAAACAATGAACCGTCAGGGTTATAGCGCGTTATTTAATCTGATTCAACGTGTAATACTTTTTGACGTCACGAAAAGTATTGTACATACAATATTTTACGTACAATACGGAGTCTGAAGCTCGCTTTATGTCATGCAGAGCTTAAAGAAGCACACATTTTAAATCAATTTTGCTGGGTGATGATAATCTGGAGGCATACCCTATTTTGCCCTCCATGAGTGATACGCAAACATGGTGGTGTCCAAAATCTTTTAGTCAGTAATACATCACTTCCATTATGTTATTGGTGTTGGTAATGTTTTTCAGGGGTGTAGCAAGAGCATCAGGGGCCCATGGACAAGGAGCAGTATGGGCTCTTTTAACCAGGGCAGGCTTTTACCTTATGGGGGCCCTGGGCTAGGCCAAAATTTGGAGGCCCGAACTCACGTGCCGAGGAAGGCATGTGCACTCAAGTCAGTGGCTAAGTTTTGGTTTACGTATAATATAGAGGGGGACTTATACATATTTTGTTCCGATGTTACTAGGACATTTGCGTGCAAAGCACACGAAAACATTCAATTTCAGACTATTTTAGCCCCAGATCAACATTAATTTTGCTATTTGAATGCGCGCGAAGCGTGGAAAATTTTACAATTTTGCTCTATTTTGGCCAAAAAAACATTCTGATATTGGGGTTAAAATAAAGATGCATAGGCCCAATAGTAAATCCAGCCCTGATGTTCATTATCAGCCCTTATTTAATTTTTGCTTTTGTGCTCGGAGCCTCTGATCCCTCGTGGCCCATGGACTTTGTCCACCCTGTCCTCCCACTTGCTACGCCCCTGATGTTTTTCCATTGTTAATTTATTTTAGACTGGCCTTCATTCTGGGCGCCTTGGTATAGCAGTAGATGTTGCTTGCGGAAGTGGTCAAGCAACAGAAGTCGTAGCAGGTCACTTGAATAAAGTTATTGGTGTGGATGCGAGTGAATCTCAAATAACAGAAGCGAAAAGAGCAAATACAACAGGCAATATTGAATACAGGTATGTATTTGACAGGATGCTGCCTCTAACCTTCAGATTCTATAGAATTTGGACAATTGTTTGACCCATGTATATATACCTCACTCTCAGACATCTCTGGACGCTGGAAAATTATCACAATTCAGTTATGCAACAAAATAGTTATTACACCTCAATTCATGATATCATCATTTACATCTTATTTCTTTATGATGGCAAAGCACTTTCTCTAGGTTATAATCCTACCAAGTTAATAAACTTTGCAAAACTTTACAAAATTCATCCTCTATGCCAACAAGGACATCACCAAATTTTTGGGTTGTTCCCTTACAGATCTTACTTACAGATCTTGCTTGCCCCCATATCCCTTATGGAAGATTAGTCCCTGCAATCTCAGGTCTGCAGCTGTAATATTTTTCATGGGGCTATTTTGTGAAATTTTCGGGGAAAACCACCCGTAGCATGTGTGAATTTTGAGTCAAGTGTCACAAGCTTTGTATGCAAGCAAACATTTTGAAAATTGGGGACTACCCGACAGAGTACTCCACATAATTCTCACATTACCATATAAAATTGAATATACATCATTACATATAAAACTGGTTTATGTAATTTTAGTTGCTGTTCCATTTCATTTTTGCCCAGATGTGGATTTGCTAACAGTCTTCCTGTGTCTGATAACTCAGTCAATCTAGTCACTTGTTTCCAAGCTGCACATTACATGGATTTGGATTTCACCAAATTTTGCCATGAAGTTTCCAGAGTTCTCACAAAAAATGGCTGCCTAGCAATTTACACTATGGACAAGCATGACATCATACATGCAGATGAAAAGATTGCAGAACAGCTGTCTGGCTTTTATAATCAGGTATTGTGTATTATGGTATAACCACAGACGAGAGAGAAACAGACCGTGTGCAATCAGTCAAAGTCACAGCATCACCCGATAATGAGGGCCGATTGTTCCATGAAATGCGACGGGCGAGACTGCTGCGCAATTAAAGCGTATTTTCACAGTCTATCACGTAATCACGAAAGCATGCTACACTCTATCGTGTAAGACACGCAACGCTGGCGTGATTGTTGGACATGGCACGATCAAACAATCGGCCTTCAAGAATATGCGAGAACTCACATCATATACTTCACAGGGACTTTGACTGGTTGTACACGGTCTGTATCTCTCTCGTCTGTGGGTATAACATTTGAAAAGATGTAGACATCAATTGAAGTCACAATTTCATATGTAGCAAATATTTATAGGTTAATTAATGTATATCACCTGTTGGGACTGAAATTGTACAAAATAATGCATGTGTACTGAGATCGTGGGGTTTGTGCATTAGACATATCAACATCTCAGTACAAATGCATTATTTTGTACAATTTCTTGAGCAACAAGTGTTACACATTTATTTCATGACTTTTGCTATTTTTATAGCAAAATTGTCATTAAAAATGTTGGAAAATACAAGCAAATAGAAATACATCAGCCCACAAAATGAATGCATCCAAAAGCACTGCATGCAGTATGTGGAATGCGCACCTGTGCATTATAGACAATCAATGCATGGTTCGCATTTTTCTAACCTTTGCTCTGTGTTGATCGCGGCAAAAATAGAAGTAATCAAAGCACAAACATACTTTTATTACATCTTTTTGATGTCTGATTTTGTCTCTATCAGATTGCTTTATGTTTGCCATTTATATGCTTCATTAGCAGGTCTATTGTAAGCTTGCTCCAAAAAGGCACAAATCATGAAACTTTGATGACTTTTGGGTGTTCGGGTTGATGAACCCCCACTGATAATCCCTTTAAATTTTGCTGAAACATTTTTTGGCAGTGACGAAACAAAAGAGAGGGCAAGGTTTGGGATATTTTATGTATTAAAGCATATTATGAAACTAAAATTATTTGTTACTTTTATTATTCCTTTCCAGTTGTACCATGGAACTCTGAAGGACTACTTTGTATACGATTGTATGAATCGGCAAGATCTGTACATGCATAAATTTGTTATTCCAAATCAGTTCAAGGGTGTCAAAAGGTAAGAACAAGTTTGTTTACTTCTATTTCACCTCTGATATAGGATTTGGTATGTATGTGTGATACAGGAATAAATAAGGAGTAAAAACCATTAATTTGCATATATGAAAAGTACATCATTTTCCAACAAGTATGTCATGGATTTTGGGATATCAACATGGGTGTAGTGAGCAAATTGCTTGTTTGCTACATGCCTTAATTAGGCATGTCCACGGCTCCCATCTCATTTTCCGCTATCTTCAGCACTTTGCTTTAGTCTCTTGTCCTTTAGTTCATCAAGCATTCCCATTGGGCTTTGGGTGCTGAAGCCCCCCCGCAGTTTGTTAAAAATCATGAATTCTGAAAGCCCCTCTGAGCCCCCCCCGCGAGGAAAAGATCTGCTGGTGTCCCAGACTACCCAGTGCCGTAGCATCATAGGGGTGTGTGCCCCTAATCGATTTGAAGATTTAGGTAATCCTATAACAAAATTGTCGAAAAACAGCTTGTGCCCCCCAATCAGACCCAGTGTCCCCCATAGAATGACTCATATGCTATGCCACTGAGACGACCCAGGTATTGGAATTGCTTGAGCAGTTAAGTTGGTAATGGTAATAACTCAAGTTGTTACCAGTACTCAAAATTCAAGAGTTCCCCTAAAGACATTTTATATTTGCCAAGGGGAGGGGTACACAGTACAAATGACCATACAGGGATGTGCCACAAACATGGTTTACATTTTCTGCCATTTGGTAAAAAAAAAAAAAAGCGCAGTGATTTATAGTGCGCTATGCACAGGCACAATGCCTAGACGTTGGTCCACAAGCCTCAGCACACTTTACAGGTTGTCGCTGACCACTACGGCCCCACATCATTCCATAAACCATTAACCAATCAGGGAATTTGCTGCTTCAAGAGCGCACACCCTAGACATTCCACAAGTAACCATCGCAACCAGGATCAGCTCCCTGAGTTTCGTACGGGTTACAACAAGACAAATGAGCAGTGAGTTCCTTGTCCAGGGGAATTTCAAGCTAACTCAATTTTTCACGAGGCGTACTAGGCACCGCCAGGTTCGAACCCACAACCTCTCGCACCATAGTCGAACGCCTTAACGATTGAGCTAACTTGACTGCTACAATCATTGACCCCTTCTTTTGAAATTTATCAAATCTAGTTACATTTTGCACAATCTCACTTGAAATTATACATTTTTGTTTGGAATTCCAAAATCTTCCACACTCTTTCAGCTTTTTATTGATGAAAATGGTGGGATCGGGAATTATTTTAACTGTCAAATTTGGTTGGAATCCCAACATGTCCACAAGGGTGTGGTTTTCAAATGGAATGTCACAACTCTTTAAAGTACTTGTAACCTAATATATTATTTGCTTGATTTGCAGATACCAATTGATGACTATGAATACAATGACAGTAGCTGATTTCATTGGTTTTATAACATCATTATCAGGCTATCAAAAGCATTTGAGAGAGCATCCTGAGCAGGATATAATTACTGGCTTTCAACAAAGGTAAGTTTGAAAAGTTGATTACACTACAGTCCCAAAGTGTTGAATAGTTTTAACTTTTAAGTTCATATACAGTAAGACAAAGTTGTACCAGTTGTGTGCACGCCTGTATATCCTAAATAAAGACAAATATGTCAAAATTAAAACAAGTAGCCAATACCTGTAGTCTTTAGCTCTGATTTAAGACATTATTTGTTGAAATTTGTTGGGAATTGAAGAAACGATGATCTAAAACTTGAGCAGAAACAAAATCAAAAGTTGCACTATTGTGTTCTAATCAATGAAAGCACGGCGCTACGCTAGTTTTGACGTGCTAATCAATGGAAGCACGGTGCCAGTTCTTTTGTTCGCAAACGCGTTATGTACAAATCAATAGCGCATTCAATGGAGAAAACTGCAACTTTTAAATTGGCATCTTTCATGGGATTTTGGATCGTTGTGTGTTTATTTCTAAAACAATTTCAACAAATGAGATCTTAAATTTGAGCTAAAAAATGCAGCTATTGGCTGTTGGCTCTATTATGACATATCTGTCTTTGTTTAGGATATACAGGGGTGAACATAACTGGTACCTTAATTGTTTGGCTTACTGTATAAGCTGGTAATAAACAATTCAAGAGTTTAAGGGATCTGGAATGAGCGTTTTGAGCGTTTCGACAGTATTTTTTGTGGGACATGAGAGCACATCAGACATATCGAATTGCATTCTGAATACGAAGAATGTCTTTCTGATATCAAATAATTTTCATCTTTTGAAATTCACGATATAATACAGATTTTATGGCAAATTATTAAAATTTGATATTTTTCACATTTTTGATATATAACAGTCCTCGAAGTAAATTTTATAAGTCTAATGATATATTCTTAAAGTGTATGTAGCTGGGAGGAAAAGCCGACAATCAATTGAAAATTTGACCTTTCATATTGAAGATATGGATTTTTCCCCCAAAAAAGACCTATTTTTGGGTGTTTTGGGGAAAAAATCCATATCTTTAATACGAAAGGTCAAAATTTTCAATTGATCATCGGCTTTTCATCCAACCTACATACACTTTAAGTATAAATCATCAGATTTATAAAGTTTACTTTGAGTACTGTTAAATATTAAAAATATCAATTTTAATCATTTGCCATAAAATGTGTATTACATTGCTAATTTCAAAAATGAAAATTATTTGATATCAGAAGGACATTCTTCGATTCAGAATGCAATCGATATGTCTAATGTGCTCTAATGTCCCACAATAAATACTGTCCAAACGTTCATACCCCATCCCTTAAACTGACTTATAAGCACACAAATTTTCAATGTGTGACACAACGTCTGCATCATCAAACATCTTATCAACATCTTATTGGTCATCATCTTCATCTTCAACAACTTATTCTTCAATGTATTAAGACTGAAGGTCACCTTAAGGTCAAGTCCATCCCAACATCATAGGACTTCTTCTGATGAAGATGTTGTGTTACACATCGAAAATTCAAAGTTAATTGAATATTCAATTCCTGTGCTGAAAGTTTTCTGAACTCATTCTTATCATTGTTTTTTTTTTATATCAGATATCAGATTTCTTGATATATTGATTTTCTTTTTTTCTTCAGATTTCTTGAAATATTACAGGTAGAGACATCAGCTGAGGAAACTATCATTCAACTGACTGCACCTGTGTATATCATATTGGCATCCAAGGAAGGCTAACTTACCAAAGTTACGCAAAGTTGTTTCTTTTTCAAAATCAGAACTGACCATCATAGATGGGATGAGTTAAGGCTAATTATAACATTGTTCCATAGAATAATTTCAGTGCTGATGAAGTCAGAGCCACATCTAACGAAAGCTTGACAATTTTCACACAGTGACTGGCTGCACCAGTAGTACTGTAGTTTTCACACATTTACCGGCTGCACCAGTAATGTGATATCCAACGGCGCACCGGTTTATAAAATCAGTTGTTATGGAATCCCGTTGTGAGAGCCTGTCAAATTACTTGAATAATTTTTGTTTCCCAAACTTGAAAACGTTTCAGGGAATAATGGATCAAACTTATGGAAACTTAAGATCTGATGAGATGAGAGCTATCTGTAGAAGATTCCTATTGGGACACCTGCACAGGTACACTGTCGCCAAGATACCTGACTGGTACACACAGAGTACCTACACAGTACCAATGCTGATACTGCACAGGACCCACCGACAGCGGCACTGCACTGGTACTATACTGGTAATACACAGTACCAGCCAGTACCTTGGAGACATGTACATGTACCTGTGTCGGCAGTCACAACAGGAATCTGGTAGTGTAGACGTATATGATCAGTCCGGTCCGACTGCCTGATCAGGAAGTACTGCCGAATCAGGCAGCATGTTGCCGAGTCAGGCAACACAGGCTTTGGTAACCCTTCCGAATTTGACAGACTAAGGACTAAATTGTTCATGGTGATTTTATAAAAGATCTGTGGAAATTTTACTTTGACACACATAAGCTACATGTAAGTTGACAATTCTTCAAAAAAAAAAAAAAAAATTCCACCGGGAGGAAAATAATTTAAATAACAAAACAATTTCTAATGGTTTTTAAAAAATTTGATTTAAAAATGCAAATTAACTTTATTTCAACTAAAATTGATGAAAAAATACTACTGATTGTACATCCATTGATAATTTTATATATTTTACCTACTTTTTTACTCTAAACCAAGAAATAACAGTATATTAAAAGATGCTCTATTTGAAATAGAGCATTGCATTGTGGGATACCATGTTGCCTGATTCGGCACTATTTCCTGACCAGACTGATGATAGCAACATTAACATAATCTGATAACAGCCATCTTCAAGCTTCAATAGCATTAAGGTGGTACTACACCCCTTGATAAATTTTGTGACTAATTTTGCATTTTCTCAAAAAATAACTACACACTGGTAGGTGTATGTATACCGGCAAGGAATCCAATTACTTCACTGAAATTTCAGTGATTCATTATATTTGTTGAGAAATGAGGTACATTCTACAGTTTGTCCACTCTGAAGTACAAAGTGACAAATTTATGCGCGCGTAAACAGTGCGCAGTTATGTGTCTCTGCTGCATGTATGCGTGCCTTCAAAGTCGGCACAATGTGTGCGTCTGCGTTGCTACTTTGTACTTCAGAGTAGACTGACTGTAGCGGTACCTCTTTTCTTATCATAAATAACATACTGCTTTTCTTGAGTCACTGAAATTCAAGTCTAGTAACTGGATTCCTTGCCCCTATAATATACATAACTTTTGTTACCAGTATGTTATTAGTTTTTGAGTAAAATGCAAAAATAGTCACAAATTTATCAAGGGGTGCAGTACCACATTAACAGAAACTGCAGTATATGTATTATGAACTAGACTGATAAGATCTATTATCAGAAGATAACAGAATTTAAGCATGAAATATTTGATTGGTTCTTTGATTCTTTTGTTTCTCACAAAATGTTTGTTCTCAAAATCACAAAAAAATGACTTAGACAATATCTGATTTTGTCAATTTCCATGGAAATCAGTCCTGGTATATTTGTGCATATTATACAGAGCTCATTCTATTAAATAACATAATTATATCAAAGTGAAAGAAATTGGTCAAGCCGATTTTTCTCCTCTAAAGGTGGTGTAATTTTTGGGCTGATTGATAATTGACAATTGACATCAACAGAGATTCTTGGAAACGTATACCTATCTTAAAATGGACATCGCACAAATATGAGCACCAGTATTGTTTTCTCTCAAAGGAATTTGGTTGAGCAGTTTTGTGATGACTGAAAAACATTAAATATATTATGGCTAATACTGGTGTGTATGGCAAGTGCTAGGCCTGACTGACATCATGCGACTATAAAACATGGAAGTTAGTTTTTCTCTGATCCTAAGTATGCAGTAAGTTTGCATTAATCATGTAAGTTGACACTGTCAGCAGTGTTATCATAGATAGTTTATACCCAGCAAACACAAGACATTCTTAAAACGTTTTAAACATTATATGTTGGGGTTCGTTTTGGTAAATATATTTTAATAACATTAAATGTCAAGTTTTATAAAGGTCATGTTAAGGTTTTACATTACATTTTTATATGAAAACACATAACAACAACATTTGAAAAATGTTTTTAAAATGTTATTGTAAAATATTGGTTGCAACCATTTTTGCCAAATATACCATTTTTGCCAAATATTTCATCAACACTTAAACGTCATGTTAGAATATTTTGCAGTAAGTTTCAAAAAATGTTTTTGAATGTTGTGAAAATGTTTTATACCCTTTATATGTGACCCGATCTGGTCCATGGAGGCCAAAGGAGACATTTTTGAAAATTCAGTTACTATAATTATTACCTTATACAAACATTAGGCTATCATATACTGAAAACACCAAAGGTCTAGCTTACTTGGTTCTAAAGTTATGAAGTTTACTCCATATTTTTGCCTTTATCTCAATTTCAAATTTGCCGCCTTTGGCCTCCATGCACCAGATCGTGTCACACATACCCTTTGTAAACCCGACATTTAAATGTTTTCTGGCAACCTTTTGCAAATAATGTAGAAATGTTTTGTGTTTGGTTATTAATTATTGTGCACACTATTGTGGAAAAGGTTTTTATTATTAATAATGTATTTTGCACTGAAATAATAAGTGAATGTACAGAAAAGGTTATATTCAATGAATTAAGTAGGGAGAAAATTTGAAGTAATTAAAAATTGTAAAAAGGAAGATCTAGATATTGCTAGAAAGGATATGATAAAACATAAAAAAAATGGTTTGCTTGTCCTCGTCCGACTGACTGTCTAAGCAGTCCCGACCATAGAACTTTTTTCAAAGTTTTTTAACAATTTCCCAAAAAATGTCATGAAATTTTCATCTAAAAAACTAAAGATATAAAAGAAATGTTGTAAAATACCATTTCCTGCTTGTTTGTATCTGTCACATAGTTTTATTTTCATGGCCTTTGTGGTGAGCGCAAAAAGCGTGAAAATTTATGTTCTGCGACAATTTCCCATTTTACAATACTTCTTATCCCAGGTATATGACCCTGGACAAAAATAGAACTATAGTTGGACTTCAGATATTTGCCCTGATCTAAATATAGCTTTACAGAACTACATGTAGTTTAGACCGTGGTGATCCATAACCATGCTATACATAAACCCTGGCTATACCCAGGAAGTGCTGGAGCAGTATCGGTGGTTTTAGCAGTTCTCTAGTATTTTAAAAGGCTCTATAGTAGGGCTACATTAGCTCTACAGATTACAGTGGTTTTGTAAACAATGGGCTATTCCAGTTGAAATTCATACATCCCCTATGGAAGACATGACCTTAATCTCCTACATAGGGAGTGTAGCTTTCAAATGGAGTTACCCATTCAGGTAACCCCCATTTTAAAATCACACTCTCTGTATGGGAGATTAAGGTCATGTCTTCCATAGGGGGTGTATGAATTTCAAACAGAATAGCCCAATTTATATTTATCTCTTTCTGTTAATATGAGTTTTCCAAATTGGGAACAAGTTTGAAAATTGGTAAACTAAGTGGGGAAAAAACCTAGATTTTATTCTTAACATGGGCAGATGTTAAAATTGGATATGAACATTTCTGCCCATCTGTATTTTACACATAGGCCTATCTTTTAGAGCTTTTTAGGATTAAACAATTCACCAAACTTGAATTAAGAATATATTAATCATTGCAGAAATAGGCAATGCATAATTCAGAGCAATATTTTTAACCCAACTTGTTTCCCATATGTTTTGTTCTGTGTATTTCTTACACTAGAGCAGTTAATTTAAGGCTGATGATGTTTACTTCACAAGTCTGCCATTTTCAGCACCTGTTCCTTGGATGGCCATGTAGAGCCATCTTGACTTCAAGATGTGCATTACAACGATGCTGCAAACAACCAATCTGTTCTTCACTGGTCCAATCAAGGACTTATTCATCAAGTGGTGAATTTCAAGGTCAGGAACATGCTGCATTATACAACAAGTATAGACCCAAGCCAGATGAAACACTGGTTAGCAAGGTTGTCATGGATTATGTCAGGAAAAAGGTTTGTGTTTAGTCGTGTTCACATTGTCGGACGTACGCCCGGCGGAACTTGGTCGGCGCAAGTTGCTAGGAGTAGCGGTAGGTGCTGCCAGGAGTAGGTGCAGTGTGAACGATGGTTAGCGTAAGTTCCGCCAGGCGTACGTCTGATGATTTACTCCTGACAAAAGTCAGGAGTAGCGAGCTGGGTGTAACTTCCGCCAGGCGTAAGTTGCAATGTAAACGCAGATTACGCCTGGCACCTGGAGTAAGTTTGACCTTTTGTTGGTCGGAACTAAGAAATTACATATTGCGCGGTTGATAAAGGTCACAGAAACACCGGAAGTGGTAGCCAATGTTTACGCCGACCAGAAGTGAATACTTGGTGGAACTGGTCGGCGTAATGCTAGGAGTAGGCTAGGTGTGGACACGCGGTAGGAGTAGGGAAAATATTTGTGGAATTTTGATCAATGTTAGCGTAAATTTACGCCGGGTGTAACTGAAAATGTGAACACGACTTTTGTGCATTAAAAGTTAAAAACCCTCATGGCTGTCAAAAATAGTGACCCAAAATGACATTGTTTAATTATTTAGTACAGACTAGACTGGCACCTCCTTAGCCCATGCATAATCGACCAGTAATACTAAATGATCCTGTGTCATATACTGGGGTACCCAAAAAGGTGGTTTTGTTACATTTTGATGTGCAGCTTGGACGTCAAAACAGTGTCTCTTGAGTATTCCTTCACTTAGAAGATTCAATTAGGTCTTAAATTGAGGCTGATTTATTCTATATTACTCATGTTTTTATCTTGTTTTAAAATAATTTTTAATTATTTTCTTATGATGTTTTACATGAAATGTGCCAAGGGTGGCTGAGGTTTAGGGGAGGAGGATTAGGGGGGAGGGATTCGTATCGTAAATTTGATCTAAAACCCCCATAAAAAAATTTGAATCTAGTAAAAAAATGTCTAAATGAACTCGCAGACATCTAAACCAAGGAAATAAATACAGAAGGTCATTTAAAAGACTAATACTTGCTCAGAATGATTGTAAACAAGGTAAATGTGGAAAAAAGAGGTGGGGTTAAATCCCACCTACTTCGTGATTGTTTTTGCCCGCACTCTCTCATTTTTTAACCGATTTCCATAAAAAAAGGTGTCAAAATGCTCAGGAGGATGCACCACTTCAAATGAGACATGTAGGTAAAATGTTTGAAACATTTCATTTTTTCACTATGTAACACAAAGGTACCCCAGGTTGTGACACAGGACCAAATACATTTTTTTTGCAAAAACAACATTGGCACCACACATACAAGTAGAGCACACAATTTGAATCAAAGTTTGCTGGCCATGTGGCGAAATAATCCACATGTACACTATTTTGTCTTCCTTATACTACACCCCCTGATAAATTTTGTGATTAATTTTGTATTTTTCTCAAAAAATAACTACACACTGGTAACAAAAGTTATGTATATTATAGGAGCAAGGAATCCAATTACTTCACTGAAATTTCAGTGATTCAAGACAAGTGGTTCATTATAATATAGAAATGAGGTACATTCTACCGGTACCTCTATTATCATAAATAAAGTACCGCTTGTCTTCCAGTGTAGTAACTAGATTCCTTGCCCTATAATATACATAACTTTTGTTACCAGTGTGTTATTATTTTTTTTTGACAAAACTATGCAAAAATATAGTCACAAATTTATCAAGGGGTGTAGTACCACCTTAAGCTACATGCAAACATGACGGAGTGCTGAATCTCTTGGTGTACATGGCTTATTGTAAACCTTTGTAACTCTCAAGCTTAAAGATGCAAATTATTGTTCAATTTCAGGCTTTTGCCAAACAATATTTGCCCTCCAAGATTGACAAAGCAGAAAGTCAGAGTGTATACACATGCCTAAAAGGGCAATTTGCCATTGCGAAATCCAACATGGCGTTACTCTCAACTTGAGAAGAGATGCACTATACATCACTTCTAACAGATATTGATGTTGAAAATGTTTTTCTGTTAATTTATTTTAGACTGGCCTTCATTCTGGGCGCCTTGGTATAGCAGTAGACATTGGTTGTGGAAGCGGTCAAGCCACAGAAGTCATAGCGGGTCACTTGAATAAAGTCATTGGTGTAGATGTGAGCGAAGCTCAAATAACAGAAGCAAAAAGAGCAAATACAACAGGCAACATTGAATACAGGTATGTCTTGAACCTGATACTAGGCTGCTAGCTCCTTAACCTTCTGATTTTATACAATTTGGACATGTTCGTTGTTTGACCCATGTCTCAATACATCTCTGGAAGCTGCAAAAGTAGTCTTGGTCCCAATCGGTCCCAAACAGTCAGGTGACAAGCTGAAAATAACAAAGTCAGCCAATTGGCTATGGAACCATGTAAGTGCAGAATTAGGATGTGACTTGTGTACTATAGTTGGACTCTTTACAATAATAATAATAAATACATTTTGGATTTATAAAGCGCCTTTCTCCAGATCTTAGAAGACTCAAAGCGCTGTAATT